>NC_068414.1:22626081-22962331 GCF_023724105.1 Carassius gibelio | reverse complement strand
ACTGCTCCCCGGGCGCCGCAGCATAAATGGCTGCCCACTGCTCCGGGTGTGTGCTCACAGTGTGTGTGTGTGTGTTCACTGCTCTGTGTGTGTGCATTTCGGATGGGTTAAATGCAGAGCACAAATTCTGAGTATGGGTCACCATACTTGGCTGAATGTCACTTCACTTCACTTTGTTAAGTGATCTTGAAATATCCTTTCCGAACCATTAACTGCACAGCAGGCAGCAGCAAGTTTATCACTATTCAAGACCAGTTGACAAACAGCAGATACAACACCAGAGTCACACAGCTGCCTGGATGACATTTAGATCTGCTGACCTACCAACATCTTCACTGACCTTTCCGTGGGCTCTGTGACCCACATCCCAACCCCGGCTGACTCTTTACATCTCACTGCCTGTCATCAAATTCATACTACTACAAATAATCTGCTTAAATGAATGAGAATTATGATGCTATTATGAGAATACTATGGTGCAAATCCACTTTCAGGGTTGAGACAATCACTGTAGTATTGTTTAAAGGCGGTGCTCTAGTTAACAGATGAATGAGGCATCTTAAACTTTGGAGTTCCCACCCCCTCCTACCCCTTCCTCCCACCCCTTCTCCTGGCGGTTTCCTCTCCTCACACTCCCTCACATGCTGCAGTCTTTCAGAGGCAGAGCGTGGAGGCTGCACATACACACATCAACACGTTTAGAGCGACATGGCAAGACTACCTCACCACTGTGTGATGATATCAGTGTGTTTGGCAGGAGCTCTCCTACTGCTGCCGCTCTGCTTGGGTGAGTGTGTGTGTGTGCGTGAGAGAGAGAGAGAGTGAGGCTGAGATTGATTATGTCTTTAATGGGGGAACTTGCTATGTGTGAATGTTTGGAATGAGGCACAGATCTAGTGTGAGATAAAGTTGCAAAAATGCTCCTAGGGGACATTATATATAAAAAAGATTTGCTTTTGAAAAGATGTTTGCATGTGTTATTGTATTTGAGGCTGAGAACACTGTACAAAGTGGGAACTTGCAGTTGTTTTGGGAATTTTACAAAAAAATTGATAATGAAAAAATCACCTTTGTGTTGTTCCTGACTTTATTTCCTCCGTGGAACACAAAATAATATAGTATACACAATGTCTGAACTGTTTTAATTGTTAATATAATGAAAGTCAATGGGGTCCAAAAGAACACCGGGCCCCACTTACTTTCACTGTATAGACAAAAACCCATTGAGACATTTTTCAGAACTTATCCTTTATGTTCCAAAGAAAGAAAGAAAGACATGCATATTTTGTTCATTTTTGTTGTTGTAACCAAATGCATTTTGCTTGATAAAGGTTAAATAGCTTACCCATTTTGTCACTGTACTGAATTTTAAGACACTAAAAAATGCCTTAACATGCAAAAATCCACTGACAGGAAAAGGGAGCGTTGAGAATCTGGTTTTGATTTGTGTCTTCTACGTTCTCAGTCTTTGGTTAGTCATCTGCAGCAGGTACAATGAAAATGAGGCAAACATGTGGTAACATCTAAATGTTAAATTGTGATTTAACAGAAGAGAAAAAACAGAAGAGGGAAAATAAATAGGGATTTAAAAGACAGAAGAGGAAAAAAAGTTGACCACAAAACCGTCTGAAAAAAGCATAGCACAAAATTGCTTGGAACAAAAGAAGAAACAGTATTAAGTCACCATGGAACTTGTTAAATCAGTTGAATCCTGTTCATTTCTAAAGTTAGCTCTTGAAACTCAGTTGGAGATAACTTAGTTTAGAAAATGCTCAGTGACAAATTCAGTGCATCTTTATAGAGTTGTACGACAGGGATAACTCTTTGGCATGACAGACAGCCCCAGGGGGTCATAACAATCACGAGGGCAAAGTAATCCCACCGTGTCCCTTGCGCAGCTGTTTTCTGTCGACGCACACTCACAGCTCTGACTTCCTTCTCTTTTTTTGTTCATTGACTACCAACAGAAACAAGCAGGAATTTGTTCTTTTGTGCTGAGGAAGTGACAGAACATCCATGACTACAATAAGTGATAATTAGGAGTAGAAGACTGAATGATATCCTTTGCAAGAATAAAACCTTCACAGAAAAGATTTACCCCCAAACTACTATACACAAGGTGTCAAACTTTACAAACAGCCACATTATTCCTGGTAAACACCAGAGGAATGAACTAATGTGTTGTCTGCTTTCAGTGCACAGAAAATTTACGTTGAAATGTGTTCAACCGAGCACTTGGCAGACTGCCCCGGGAGATGTGAACAAATTTGCCAAGAGTCTTGTGATTTTATGAATGAATTACTGGAAAACAGAAGATAACCTGAGAATTAATAAAGCAGATGTCATGAGATGAGTAACATGCATGCTGGTTTTACTGTTGGACTGAACCCACCACCTCCTGGGGTTCGGGTAAAGCGATAAGGGTTGGCCAAAATCATTATGAGAGTGAATTGTTAGGCTCATGGTTGTTTTGACATTTGTTTGGGATAACATCTTGAAATCACAAGTTTGGGGGCTCTGAATGACTGATGGTGGTTGGTGGGAGTTGAAGGGTCAAGTTCCGCCTGACTAAATTTCCCAATGCCTCACAAGAAACGATGTTTGTCAGTGACTGCTATGAAATGTCCATCTCAGCTTCAAAGCACTATATTCTTAGTTTAAATAATGTTTCTGAGGTTTGTTCCCAGCTTTCATTGCTGTCGTCTATGCTTTAGCGTTCGTGTTCCAACTTGTTGCTCTGTTTGATTGGTGTGACCAGGTTAGGTTTTATAGTCTATACTAAGAACATGAAGTTGGGTGAAAGCCAGACAGTACACTGAACGTCTAAACTCTGGAATTTTGCTCATATCTCAGTGGCAATGGCACAAGGATAATAAGTCTTAGGGATAAAGACTAATATAATGGGGTAAAACTTGTGAAAACCATGTGTTTGAGCCATAGGTTCACAGCTCAGCTTCATTAACTTTCCTCACTAAAGCAGAAGTTGAAAGAAAAACTAATTTAGTAGGGCATGTGAATACCTTCACCCTAAAATCCACCATGTCAATCTGTAGACAAAACACAACACTGTTATTTTTGTTTCTTTATTTGGCAAAGCTATCTGATTAAGGGGCACGATAATGTTTGGATAAGAACCCAGTTGTGAGTTGTGGACTTACACAGGACTCCATTTGCAGTATTCAGATGGAACTTAATAGACAGTGACTGCTTTACTCTAGGGGATGATGACATTTAAATAAACAGCACATTGCATACTTAACACAGACCTGGCCAGACATCCCACTCACTGATAGCTAGAAGCGTTTAGCCTCATGCTGTTTATGGTACCACATGTTTATTGGTGTTGATCCAGGTATTAACTCTGCCTTGTTTCCCACGAATCTCGAGAGAAAGTGAAAACATTATGCTTACAGATATCCTATAGATGACAGTCTCCAAAGAAGTATGACTGCATTATTGCATGTTTGATCATGACTTGTTTGAAAAGGTCAAGAAGAACTTGTTATGGAGGATGGTGCAGCGTAAGAAAGAACTACTCAGAGCTTTCTTATTGCTTGTTCCTTCAGGGATGATTGATATGATAAAGCAAGGTGAGTCTGGGAAAAGGTTTAGAGTCATAATGTTCTTGCAAACATCCATAACCTAAAGGCCAAGTGTCATTTCTTGGTCATGTGTGGCAAAACATTTAGGGTTATAATATGTTCTATGATGCTGTCCATCAAACACACTCCTCTACACTAAGAAATAATGTAATGTGTTTTGTATCTAAAATAACCTCCATGATTACAAAAAAAAAAAAAAAAAAAAAATGAAATCTTTAGAATTAATGTTAATGTAAGTAATGTTTAATGCCATAATTGACTTTTTATCTCATAATTTCAACTTTTAATGTCATAATCATAATTTACCAAAGCATGACTTTTTTTTCTCATGCGGTGGAAATGGACTACCATAGATTCCTGATATGGCTCTTTGTATGAAACTAGCGGGAGTAGTACTGGCTTCAGTTATCCTTTTGCGTGAACAGATATCTAGTGTTGTGTAACGATGAGTCAACAGAGTATTCACCTGACTGAAACCAACATTTAAAGATTAAATCAGACAGAAATAGTTCCTTTCCAGATAAGCCTAAGGCATATGAGATGGGCTTCTTGGGCTCAACTCCCAGGTGTAGTCTGGATATCATTCACATTCCCTCAAGAAAAAAATACTGACACTGATCACCTTGGTCTTCTCTAAACAGCTGCATAAATGAATAACATGTAAAAGGAAAATTCATTTTTTCAGCCTGAGGAAGTAGATTCTCGGGTCAGTTCCCATCCTCTGTAGTTTAAAACTGAGTTCTGTAGAGGGTCAGCACTTAAGGGACTCCTGTGTATCCAGGGGCCTTAAGTCCCATAAATAGACATTGACCCAAAGGTTTAGAAGATTTCCATATGATCCTGAGGAATAATCATCAATCAAGTTTTTTATAGTGCCAGCCTTGATCATGAAACAGATGCTCCATGTCTGCCTGTTACTGAATTAAGAAAAACGGTTTCCTTTTCCAAGCATTCCAAGAATAAAACACAGTTTGGATCTCATTAATTTCACTTTGAAAATATCTGTTAGATAACATACACTACTGTTCAAATATTTTGGGTCTGTATGTGTTTTTTTTCTTTCTTTTTTGAAAATGTAAGAAATTAATACTTGTACATTCTATTCATCAAAACATCCTGAAATGTATTACACTTTCCATGAAAATATTAAGCAGCACAACTGAATTGAACATTGATAACAATAAGAAATGTTTCTTGAACACCAGATCAGCACATTACTGTTTTCTGAAGGATCATGTGACGCTGAAGACTGGCGTAATAACTGCTGAAAATTCAGCTTTGCCATCAAAGGAATAATTGGCATTTTTAAATAAATAAAATATATTTTTTATTGTGATAATATTTCACAATATTATTGTTTTGCTGTATTTTTCATCAAAAATACAGCCTTGATAAGCACGAGAGACATCTTTCAAAAATGTTTTACGGAGCCCAAACTTTAAATGGTGAGTCACACTAGCAGCAAGCTATCAAATCTACATAAATTGTGAGAAATAACCAAACGTCTTCCTGACCTCTTGAGCCTGACTGAACCAGCTTCACAGATGTTACTGCCGGCTCTTCATTCATTAACATCTCAGGCTCTAGTAATCTCACAGTATCACATATGTCACCAAAAGACAGGATGCTTGGGAAAAAAGAAATGTCATGGTGAATAGTCTCACATAACTGACAAATGGCAATAGTATGTGAGAAGCAATACAAAGATCTCAAGTTACTGACACTGCTTCTTTTCAATGGAAAACAATGTCCTCTATGGTTCAGTGAGGTGACTGAGCGGTGATGCAGTAAAGATGGCCAGATAATGTTCAAAGCATTAATTGTATTTGTGAAATGAAGACAAGTCATAATTGATGGCTAACATGCTGTGACAGTCACTGTGTGACTGGTGTGAATGTAAGACCATCAGAAGGACAGACAGGATGAGTGATCTGTCCAGAAACTGACCTCTGCATTGCTTTCCATGTAAAATTTGATGTTTTTCATAAATAATAGCTGAATCGAATCTTCTTTGTCTTCGCAGGTGTCGAGGAGGACCAATATAATTCGAACTACGATACTACTCCAACCCCGGAGTATGACTACAATTCAACATTCGAGTTCTGGTTCTTCAGTAGGTTTTCAATTTTCACATTTTAACATCATTGCACATTTTATTACCTAAGATGTTTCACATTTACATAAGGTTTGTTTAAATCTGGCCATTATGTTCCTCAGACTTGATCAGATTAGTAAGTATATAAGCTAAGAGTTCCCCCATTATTCTAGTCATAGACCCCCTAGTTATTATGATTTAAAATAAATCTTAGTCATAAACTAATTATGCAAACATTTGTGTGGAAAAATATGAGAAATGTCCAAAAGACAGGGTTTTTGGTTTGCCATATAGTTGTAAAATGACTTTTCCCCTTAAAATTATTAAAATACATAACTGTTTTTGAAAATCTCAAAAAATAATTTATAAAAATCTAAAAATTATCTAGCAAATTCAGTCTAATGGGACAAGAAAAGTCTTAATATATAACTATAGGAATGAATTAAAAGATCCTACCAATATACTGAACATCATCAGTGATAATCAGCATATATTATACACATGATGTCTTTTGTAGATAGATTTCATACTTTGTACATTTTATGAATCTTAATGAAAATACTTTATTAAAGTCATACATTTATTCAGCAAAGTTACAATCAATTACATTTGAAAATATATTAAAACAGTACTTGTTTTACTTATTACAAATACATTAAAAGGAATACCTCAAACCTTTGAACAGTACAGTAATGTATGTGTTTTACTTTTTATTTATTTGCATGGTTTTTTATGACCCACTGTATTTGTGTCTCTAGGCAATGTCAGCAGTGAAGAACTAGAGAAGTATTTAATGGAAAACGGAACAGAAACAGAAACCTTTCGAGGTGAAGAAGAGCCTACTGAGCCCACAATCTTTGATACGGATCAGGTATTTCTTGAACCACTTCTGTTGCATTACATTATATACATCTTGATGCATTACAAAATGCTGAATACACAAAACACTCGCACGTGTCACAGCCAATACAGTCCTGAGTAATGTGGTTTATCTTTCCTTAGAAACAAAGGCCTTGTGTCTTTGAGATGAGATTATGAAAGGGGGCTGGCTTACTTTACCATTTTTGTGGGCGGACAGAACTCCTCCACACAGGACTTAGCTGAGGTCAGATGTTCAGCATCTTAAACCCTGTATTCACAAAACGACAAATAAATGATAAATCTGCGCAATAACAGAGAAGTGTTATCTTCTGTGAAATATGAGAGAAATATGTCACTGACCTGTTCTTACACCCCAGGAAAAGAAACAAACATTGTGAAATTCTGAGTTGCTGACCTTTTAGCATATCTGGACGATTTCAAGAGCACATCGCTTCCATAAAACACATAAATGCTATGTGGTGATTAGAAATGAAATACCCATCTCTATATTTAATGCCAGCACTGTACGTTGTGAAAATATCAGTGGAGGAGCTAATATTCATGTTTAATGAGTGCAATAAAACTCTGCTAGGTGAAATGTCATTTTGTATTAGATTAGCTGCGGTGTGTCTGATGAGACACTATAGACCTGCTGATGTGACAAACTGGGAGTGAACATGAATGTAAACAGGTGTCCCATTATATGTATATATATAAAAAAAGAAAAAAATCAAACAAAAAAAAAAACCTGAATCCCTTCCTCCATCTGCTTCTTATCCTCGTGTGTGGGGAAGTTAAACAATGGTTCTGCACTGCGTAAAAGGAAGGCATCTGCAAATAGAGGAAATGCGGAGGGAAAGACAGTCCCAGAGGTGCAACACTCAACCTATTTAAGCATGCACATTTAATTAAACAAGCTACTAATTATACAAAGTCATTTGAATTCCTGGGAGAATGCAAATGCATTTCATTTGAAAAAACAAAACACTTGGTCACACTGCTCCACATAGTGGAGAGAACTATAAAACACTAAAGCGCATGATTCACTTAATGATTGTGTCAGCAACTAGCATCAAATGTACAAACTAGACTGCTGGAAGTACATTAGAGAAGCAAAAATCTTAATGTTGTTAAAACTATATTAAAGAAGATAAGAAGTACTCTACCACACAGCAAGCATTACAAAAGTGTTATCCAGCTCACAACTCAAATATTGTACTTTAAAAGGATTGTCCATTAAACATTGAGAATTAATTTACTCACCCTCATGTTGTTCCAACACTGTATGAATTTCTTTTTTCTGTGGAAAAGAAGACATTTTACATAATGTTGGTAATACTGATTTTCACCAACAATCTATTTTTGTGTAGACTATCCCTTTAATACATTAAACAGAATCTTTTTTTTTTTTTTATAGTTGAGTCTTTCACTTCAACCACAAGCATCCTCAAAATCTCAAGCGTGTTCAGCAGCAGTATATTGATGCAATGCCTTTTTTATTATTATAATTTTAGGCATCTCAGTCAACGCCTCTATGTTCCCTTCTTACTTTGGTTGTGATGGTTCATCCACTGCTCAGACTACTATAGCAGACACACTGCACATTACAGGACCCTCTTACACAATCTGAACAGGTAAGTCAAATTAACCCTGAATCCAATAAAAGTCACAATTCAGTGTTTATTTCCATTTGGGACATTGAGTAAAAAAATAGAATAAATTAATCAGAGATGCACTCATACTGAAATTCTGGCCCATACCAGAGACAAATGACTGATATTAGCCTATATATCTACAACAAAAAGATCAGGCCAACTCTACAAGCTAAAAAGATTTTATGCTAAAATGTATTACAACATTAAAAAGGCTACAATACATACTCCTATTTAAAATTCTTATAATTTTTTTAGTTTGAATAAAAATTATAATAATAATAAAAAAAGCATTTACAACAACAGAAGAAGCAATTATGTTTAGGAAGTCATCCTAAACATTATAAAATCTATAGTGTTTTCGAACCATTTAGTAACATGTCTTATACTGTATGTATTATCTTTGCAGCCTGCAGAGGGCACTCAAACCTTGGTGACGTAACAGGAGCAACAGTACAGGAGCAATGTACTGTGATTTGAAATGATTAAAATGATTAGACTTCTTGACACTCATTAAGTTGCAGTACATTGCTTTATGTGCGCTCTGCTCTCCACCCAATACAACTGCACTCATCATGAGATATATATCTAGCCAATAAGCAAGTGATAACATCTTTTAATATTTTAGACTCAGGAGCTTTCTGTTTCTCCAATTATTCTAGAAGTCCAGGAAGAAGAAGAGCAGATGGACAGATAACCTGAACGAAAGACATGTGGGCATCCATCACAGACAGACACATGCTCATGCACCCACAGAGCTCAAGCAAAAACAACGTTGGATCCATGACAAATCATGACAACACACGGCTTGCAAGCTGTAAATGAAAAGACACATTGTTTGCTATTCTTTGTCACAGCAAAACAGGCACACGGATGTCAGAGGTCTCATAGGCTTGATCAATGGAATGGAATATGAATGTGAAATAGGGCTAAACTAAATGACAGGTTCTTTTGTGGGTATTTTTTTTCAGGTTGTGACTCAGAGGAGGTGATTTGAGGAGTCTGAATAACAAAGAAACTGAGAAAAACAAGATCGTTCTCTTTTTTAATGCAGGCTGTCCACTGTTATGTAAAACAATGCAATTTTTAGCAATAATCAAACATATTTTAATACATTTGTCTCTTTTATAAGACTTTGTCTAAGCATTTTTTTTTATCCGCAGTGCACATCCTTTGATTGCCACGACAAAAATAAATGTGTCAAAGATGTAATTGAGAAACAAGAAAATCAGACATCAGTGTTACATAATGTACTAATTTAGCAAAGCTTTACACAAACTAACTTGGATTCATGTTAAGTTCATTCAAGTTGGGGAACTGTAGAAACACTCTGAAGTTTTACAATTAGACTGAGATTTTCTAGTAATTTTAAGCATCATGACCTCTTGCAGATATTACATGTAGGCACTTTCCTTCACCACTGCACTTCTAAGCCTCACTATTTCTTCAGTAATCCTCGATACAAGCACATTTGTAACATTTTGTAATGGATTTATTATTATACATAAAAAAATTACAAATACTGATGGTGATTTACACCAAAATGCACATGAATTTGTGAGCCAGTTGAGCTTTTTTTATGCGTTGTTACCAATAATGAATAAATATTTTTTCAAGTAATACACCCCTGTCTTCATTTCTATAAAGCCTGAGATCACACAGATGATACAAAACATGCTGAAAATAATGCATTATTCATTATTCAGAATGTCTGTTAAACCTGATCAATTTTTAAATGCAGTCCCATTGTTCTGTATTCAAAGCCACACATACATTCCTTTATCAATAAGGAGGCAAACACTATTCTGAGTCACATTATAAGAGATAGTCAGTGGTTAGTCAGCATTAGCCAATTAAAAGCACTTGAAAACATGCCACAAATGTGTCAGGAACAGCCTTTCTGTATCAACAGCACAAATTAACTTCTGGCCTCTTTTCTGCACTTATTCATTTAAGTGCTGACAGTGGGTGTCAATCAGATCATTAAAACAGGAGAAAAATATCATGCAGCCTGTACATGCGTCAGCCGGTTTCAGCATCAATCTGTAAGATATTCATGATTTTGAGTTGTTATTCTGCTATAACAGTCAATAGGTCAGTGGGAGAAAACACAGACAGAGGCGTCTAGGGGTTTATAAACAAACAGAGTAAGGTCAGAAACGTTGTAATGTGGCTCAGCTCTGATGACGACAGGCGATATCTAAAATGGATTCTTATCAGAACTCTTCAGACAGTTGATGTTCTACACTGCTCATTTTAAAGCAGCTCTCCGAGATGTGCTTCCGATAAAGGGAGCCAGTTCTTCTCCGGAAAATCTCACCGGCTGAATGTGACGTTTTAGTCAGCCGATATGTTCTCTTTTCAAAGACTGGCTCTTAAAGGATAAGGAATGAGGAATAGATCAGACTGACTTCCAGACAGGATACCAGACTACAATTGTTCAGATAAACTGCAGTCTTTTCTCTGCTGAAAACAATAGAAACCACCACAAGTTCTAATGGCCTTTCATTACATACAACAAACATTACAAACCATCAACTGTTAACCATTAAAACCATTACATGTAGTGTTTTAGGCCATATTCCACTTCATTAAGTGGTTTTAACATGCCACCAAAATAATGCAACACATTACCAGTGCATTACCACAAGACCCACAGGGACCATTACAGCTTGCATTAACTCCTATTTTAACCATTAAAACCATTACTTATTTTGTAAGGGATTATCTTTGTTTTTTTCAGCAGGGTTCTCTGACTTGTTCACCAGGGCCCGGGGGGGGGGGGGGGGGGTTGTTATGGAGGCTAGAGCAACTGCCCCTTTGCCCTCATCGGGTGAGTCTCAAATACTCGTTGGACACAATTATTGGCACCCCTAGAAATTCTTATGAGTAAAATATCTCTGAAGTATATTCCCATTCATATTCACACATTTTGAGCACTCCAGCATGATTATAAACATGAAATTTGACTGGAGAATTGGAGAAAATTGTTGAGTTTCTGGTTCAGAAAACCTTTAAAAAAATTGTCAAACAGAACCTACATCACCACATGTTGTTTGAGAGGGTTACAAGAAAAATTATCCTAGCTCATCCAAAAACAAACTAAAGCATATTCAGTTATTAGACACGACTGGAACTTCAAATGGGACTGGCTTCTATGATCAGATGAAACTAAAAATTAGCTTTTTAGCAGTAAACACTCAAGATGGGTTTGGTGAAAACAGGGATAAAAAGTACCCCATGTGTACAATGAAATATACAGCTGTATTTTTGATTTAGTGGGCCTATATTTCTGCTGGAGGTCCTGGACATCTTGTTTAGACACATGGCATCATGGATTCTATTGAATACCAACAGATAAAAAAATCAAAAAGTGTCTTACTCTGTTAGAAATCTTATAATGGGCCATGTTTGGATCATTCAACCGTACAATAATCCAAACACAAACCTCAAAAACAACACTGAAATGGGTCACTGAGCTCAAAACCAAGCTTCTGCTATAGCCATTCCAGTCCTCTGACCTGAACCCTACAGAACATGAGAGGAGTGAACTGAAGAGGAGAAGCTGGGAATCTGAAGGGTCTGGGGTGATTCTGGATGAAGGAATGGTCTCTGATCTCTTGTCAGGTGTTCTCTAACCTCATCATGCATTATAGGAGACAGTTTTGAGCTGTTAAACTGGCAAATGGAGGTTTAAAAATAATTCAATAAAAGGGTGTCCTTAATTGTGGTCTAAATTCTTATTATCCAATGAAAGTATACATTTTTGTGAATTTTTCAAATAAAACATCAAAAGGATTAACAATGCAGATTAATTTTCACAGCCTTATTTGATCATATTTGCCAAGGGTGCCAATATTTGTGGGCATGACTGTAAGTATATTTCCCATTATAATCACTTGTCTTGATACTAGTAATATATAACACATTTTATTAAAACCATATTAAAAGTATGCCTATAAGTAGTTGAAAAATAATATGAATGTTCTAAATTAGTTGTTTATTAGTATATAATATAGATTTGTGCTGTAAAATATTAAATTAAATGTCTAATACTTATAGGGGGTAAGATTAGCCATTTTCAGATAAGTTAAAATGATGCAGAAGTACAATGAAAGTATCTATTCTGTCCTATTCTATCCTAATGAAAGTATTCATATCATTTTAAATGATCAGAATGTATCCATGACAAAAGGTTCTAAAAATATGTTTTCTTATAAAAAAAAAGAAAAAAAAAAAGGAAAAGTGTTCCCATGGCTCAGTTTGCCCAGGGTTAGGGGTAAGTTGACCCTAGTCGAGTCAGTAAAATGACCATCAGACCAAATCTTATTCAAACCAATGTAAAATAAATAATAATTCAAAAACTAATTTAATAATTTCCCTTTTCAAACAATCTTATTTATTTTCATAAAGTTAACTTTAACAACATAAAACCAACCAAATTAAGTTTAAATTTCAAAATTTAATTGTTTGCATTTCTGAAACAATATGTTGAACACCAAAGTTGTAGCCTTCCTAAAATCAGACTAAACAGAGTTTGTTGGCCATTAGTGACTACAGGTGGAAAGATATATCTTTTTATAATGTGAAAAGCATTTTCTGGTTCTTATCACAGAAGGATTTGGTGTACTTGTACAGTACACTGTCCCTATCAAATAAACTACAGATAATATTTATATAAAATAAACTAAACCAGTGATATCACATTAAAACATCAGTTTATAATTCAGAGATTTAACTTAACTACAGTGCCTTAGGGTTGGGTAAGTTAAAATTCTGACTCAATTTACCCAACAGCATTTGGCTCACTTTGCCCCATAGGCCATTTTGGAAAAATAGCTACTGTTGCTAACTAATTCAAGCTAATATTTAGCTAAATGATTTGCATGGTTTTATATGTTGCTAAATCACCTATACATTTATGTATCATAAATATTTTTGAGACCTGGCTTAAATTTGCTTTGGTGTAACAACTATTACATCTGTTATGCTAAAAGTTTACTTTGACAAGCCAAAAACTGTTTTTTAAGTAAATTGGTGCCTTCCATTCCCATGTGTTTCTCATTTTCACAGTCTGGCAGAAATGATAGGTGGTTCCAAAAAACATGGTCACTTGACAGCAAAAGTGTACAGTTGCCAAGAAACAGGGGGTGGATCAACTTACCCACTGGCTCAACTTACCCCATTCTCCCCTACTTCTCCCTACTAAGATGAGGCAGAAGCAGGCTCATAGAGTGACGGAAAGCCCATTCTTATCAAAACATCTATTATCTATTGTATATTTGTAACATTACAATTTGTATTAACAAGCACCCACCCCCCAGTTCCCCTTTTTTGGTTTGGGCCACTGCCCCTCAAAATGTCTGTGCACTGTCCTGTTGTTCACCAAACATAACTTTTCAGGGCATGTGCAAAAAATTATAAATGCAAAAGAGTTGAAATATGCTTAAAATAATCACTTAAGATTAAAAAAACTCCAGATATACCATTCTAGAGACAGAAATCACCCCCTAATGTTGAGATCACATGATAAGCATCATACAATTGACTAACTTTCCACAGACACAACAGTATTATCTAGAGGAATAGAATATATTTTAACTATATATTCGAAAAGAATGAGTGCTAATAAAATATCTAAACAAGCAGTACCTAATGTTGTGGTGATGTTACAAACCTCAAAAACATTGAACCAATTTCATGGATCCAGGCCAATCAGAGTCAGTAAAGAGTTAAAAAAAAACACTGGTGCTACTGGGATGAATAAGAACCAGATAAACAGAACCTAAGGCGCTATTTGTGCCTGACTTGTCTCTAAAAAATGACTTTTGTTGGTGTAACCTCATGTAGAAAGGTTGATTCTCTTGTATTAACTAACTCAATTGTTAAATGAAATGTAGTGAGGTTCTTTTCAAAATGAGAAAACAGGTTCTGTGAAACTTTAACTTCACTGTCATTCAATAGAAACCTGTATTTAAACAAAGTTATCTGACAAAGATCAAATAAAGTATTTTTTTGTTACTTTTTTTAATTAAATTTGTGAATCACTGGGTTTATACAGCCAGTCTGATGTTTCATCCAGTATAACTGATCATTCGCACTCATGGTCATGCTCCAGTAATGATTCATTTCAGCCATGTTCTTTGTTTTCCTGCCCCATTGTGTTTCCATATCAACACTTTCATATCAGTTTTGACAATTATAAGGTAAAGAACAGCTGAGGACGGCGAGGAAGAGGAGAGATGAAGCGAGTTTTTCTTCATCTCTCACCGTGCACAGTCAGAACACTTTCAGTGGTGTTCTAAACAGACCAAGCCATCAGGAGACAGCAGATTCAGATAGGTGATGCAATGCAAGCTAAAATCTGGTGGGACTTGGCCAGAAAAGTATTACTTCAGCTGATGATGTCCCAATGCATTCTTCACATCCTGCCTTGAAACCTGTCAAGTTCTTTCTGTTACATCTTTTTATTATATTCTGTGACGTGTTTACATTGTGATTCATATAATATCCTGGCAAATTAATTATGTGACTTCTCTCTGGACATTTTCTTGGCATGTCATATTTAACTATCAGATCATCAGTGTCAGAAATCTTTGCTCCCCATTAAGTGTGGCCTTGACAGGTTTATTCTAAGTTCATTTGAAGCTCTGTTCTAAAGGTTCTAAAGATTTTTTTTTACTAAAATTATACTTTTAGGATTACAGCAGTTTACCAGTAACCATAAACAGACAGTTCACCCAAAAACTAAAAGTTTATTTTCCTTTATCCATATGGCTTTTTGTGTGGAACAAAAAAGAACATGCGTTAAAGAATGTTGGTAACAGTTTAGTCAGTCAGTAGGAACTCATATAGGTTTGGAATGACTTGAGGGTGAGTAAATGTGACAGAATTTGAATTTTTGGGCAGACTGTCACTTTAAATTGACATCTTTGTACCTTATTTATCACTTATATCTTACAATAAGCAGTGGTGGAAATGGCCAAAATTCACTTGGGGGACTAGGGGTCATCTTTTGTGCCAAAAATTTAGATTTATAAACTTTAACCAAAGATTTTAATTAAACAATAAATTCATTGAAAATATGTATAAGTTACAAGTCAAATAAAATCAGCATCAACAATTCATCTCTGCACAGCACAGAAGAGCACAAATGTGGTGTTAAGGAATATTTACAGACTTTTTGACAAGACTCAGAGGTGGAATTAATGCATTTCATAATAACAATGTTATCAAATTAACGTTTTAAATATACATTTTTGAATATAGGAATATTAAATCATTTAAATTGCTCAATTTACACTTTCAAAATAAAACAGCTGGTAGGTGGCAGCAAGTTACTGTCTTTGTCACGGAGTTATTAATTCATTTGATTCTTTCAAAAGGCTGATTCATTTAGGAATGAAGCAAAAGTGACTCTCTTTATGAATGGGTCATTGAGTCATTGAATCACTAGATTTGTTAAAAAAAATGCAGATTCATTCATAAACTAAATGGAGCGCTGTGAGAGATGGCCCTCATTGCTGAACACAAGATCCAGGGGGCGTGGTTAGATTAAGATCAAACTCCTCCCACCTGACATATAGAGACAGAGCGCATTTAGACCATTCCCACACCGGTATAACAAAAAACAGAGCAATGCCTAGGCAGGCAAGCAGGCAGGCAAGCTCCACGGCAGACTTCTGCCTACTCTCACGTAGCCAGACTTTCAGACTGACGGCTGAAGGTCTTGAATCCATGGCAGCTTTCTTTGGCCAAGGCCCACCCATGAGGCCGACTGACCGACATATCAAACAACCAATCACAGTTCATTTTGTCCAGCAGCACGTTCCGGGGTGTGGAAGTGTCGCCACAATAAATGTGGTTTTATTAACAAAGTTCGGGAGAAGCACGATCAGATAATCATTCAGTTTGGCACAGGTGCATCTCGTTTAGCTAATCATCCTAAATAGCACACAAGCTTATATATATATATATATATATATATATATATATCCAGTCTTCCTACCTCCTGTCCCACGACAGTTTTTTCGGCATCCCTCCTCCACCCCAACTCCTCACTTCTAATCTATTTATCCCAAATTGGGGATAGGGGGCGTTATTTTGGTTCGGGCTGTGCTCCGGGCCCGGACCCCACCCCCAGGACAGCACGCCAAAATATGCCTACTATTCGCCTTCAGATTAGATGTAAGGGTGAACTCGTGAACAGACCAGTGTGTAAAACTCAGACATATTTTAAGGATTCTGTGCTGAACTTTAAATATTTTACATACTTTTGAGAATCCAGTGTTTAGTTGATCCTGATAAGTGCTCGTCGTCACAGTAGTAAACAGGGCGGCTTTCTTCATTCATGAGGGGATTTGGTATCTTTGTTTCCAGGAGGAACGTTAAAGGAACGCGAGACACACGTCTCCCAGAAAACCTGTATAATTCTACCAATCCGATGACGCCTTCAAAACTCCTGAGGTGTTCCACTTTTGTGTGCCGTATGCATCAGACGTTCAGCCAATGGTCTGTGGGTGTGACGTCTGAGGCGGAGACTAATTTCTACATTTACATTTACATTTGATCATTTAGCAGACGCTTTTATCCAAAACAGCTTACAAATGAGAACGATAGAAGCAGTCAGGTCAACAAGAGAACAACAACAGTATACAAGTGCCATGACAAGTCTCAGTTAGTCTGGTACAAAACGCATAGCCAGGTTTTTTTTTTTTTATATAAATGAAATGACAAGAAAATAAGGAAAAGTGCTAGTATGAGTTGGTTAAGTGTTTGTGAAAAAGATAGATGACATTATGTCACAAAATTGTGGACTCAAGATGGAACACAGCGAACCATATACACAAATATATCACACTAGATATATGTGCACAGAACTGGGATTGCTTTCGTAGTCTTTTGAATGGATAAAATACAGATATCACTTTAATTCATTTTAAAATAATCCTAATGAGATGGAAATGAAACACTGCTCGAAATTCAATCCACAGACTCCACGGAAAGGAACAAAGTTATTCCTTTAAGGGCACTGTTCCTGTGACAAGGCTATCAGTTCATGCCTGTATATTTACTTCTATGATGTTTACAAGCGTCTACACACTTTATTTTTCTGTAACAGCAGGCACAGCTATTTGTACATTTTATGGGACTGGCTTCCGGTGTAATTCGTTTCCAGTTATTTTTCACTGTACAAAAAGCTTGTTTAGCTGCATGATTTTGCAAACTAGCTTGTCTTACCATGATATTTTAACGTTTTTTCTTGATTATGAAAACACTGGTTTGTAGTACAGTTTTCCGTTGATTGGTTATTCTTCTTGTATTTCCCAACATCGGTTAAAAATATGTGGGACACACATAGATTCACAAGTTTGTGTGCTATAGGGACCTTCACATTCATGGACTGATTTGGGACATAGGAGCACATGCGTCTTCTTTGTAAGGTCTTTCATTTATGCATCAGGTCATACATTTTGTATAAACCTGGCTCCTCCGTGTGCTCCACAAGGTTACTGTGCTAACCAGATGAAGGGTTGAATAATGGTCTGACAGTCCAGAGATGTGGATCTGTGGCAGATCCAGCACTCCTGAATAATTCAAGGAGCAAACAATCAGCAAACACACATTAACACACACACCTTTAAATGAAGGACCACTCAGTATCAGATATTTAAAATATTGGCTGTAATTTGGTCTTAATTATAGTAAATATCAGTTTAAGTCTAATACTTATTCTTGGACTGTTTATAGTTTATAATACTTGGACACTTTTTAAACTGATGATACTGTTGAACATTAATAATTATTTTTTGTACCTTTCTGAAATCACATCACATAGAGAGCAAGTGAATGGATTTCAGTGCATTACATACATTAATAGATTCTTGTGGGAGGTTAAAAATGAAGCAGTCCTAGTTCTGTTAAAAGACCAGTTCACCCAAAATGTAACATTTGCTTAAAAATTACTCACCCTAAGGACATTCAGATGTAGTTTGTTTCTTCGTCAAAGCGGTTTTGGAGAAATTCATCATTACAGCTCTTGTTCACCAATGGATCCTCTGCAGTGAATTTTACACTGGAGAAATCAATGTTAAATAGGTTAAAAACACCTTATTAATGAATTTGTTTCTTAAAAATAGCTTGCAATTTGGAGACATGAAGATTACTTGTAGATTCTTGCAATGTTTTAATCAGTGCTTTGGACATTAATTCTGATGGCACCCATTCATTACAGAAGATCCACTGCTGAGCGAATTATTTAATGCTTTTTCTCTGCTTCTTTAAGGTGACAAAACTAATTAACATGAACTCTTGACTACGTAAAGATGAATTCCCTATGGACTAGTGGTAGATGTATTGAAGATCTGGTATGGATGAGCCACTTATATGTTCACACTTAAATACATTTGTACCTTCCCTTTAATGGCTTACAGGAATGTGAGCTTTGGCATGAGAAGAGCAGAGCTTTAATTACGTGCTGCTGAGAAGATGAGTAACTCCCCCAGAGGAGAGAAATGAGACACACCGAGGTGGTGAAAATGTCAGACATCTGACCGCACCTAATCAGAATGTACGACATTGTAGAAGATCTGTCTTCATCCTGTCATGGTCTGCTCAGGACATTATGGGGGAAAAAAAACAGAGTGAGATAATGAGTAAGAATGAAAAGAATTCTAAGAATACTTAGAAATGAACTGTGTGATAATTTTTTTTAATTGTAATAATTAGCTGCTTGATCCTTCAATTCATATTTCTTAGGTAATTATTTTCAAAGATATTTAAAATAAAAAACTGACAAAAGGCAAGACGTCTTTTAATAAAAGAATTACGCATTCAATTTAAGAGACAAAAGATTCAGAGAACCTATAACATTTGAGATGTAGTCTGTGAAATGTTTTTCTTTTGACATCACATTTATACATCTAAACTTGTGATGTTGATGTTGGATCATTTCATCACAGCACTTTTTGCAGAAACACTATGTCCATTCATTTAAGATGCCAAATACTCACATAGTGCATCCTAATTAAAACACACACACACACACACAAAACACAGTCTTGTCAAACACAAAACATTTCACATGTTTCAGGTAAATCTTGGCATACAAAGGTCAGAACAAGGCAGTGTTGGATGAAAAATTATCAATTTTTATTCTGAAGGGCATTGACAGATGAGATATAGGTCAGATGTATGTAGGAGAATAACATCTCAAGATATGGTCACAAATCAATGTGACACCTGGACACCTCCCATTGCCAATTAGAAGTGTGTAACCTTCTAGACATGGAATTGATGGCCCACTCAGAGGTTATTTATAAAACCTTTCATTAAAAAAAAAAAAAAAAAAAAACTTTCATTGATGCTCATGTGCTCAGCACACATTTACTGTTGTCGACTCTTTAACTATTGTGGTCACTGCTAAAGGTTCACATAACTTTTGATACAACAACAAACAGAGAAAGTGCCATGTCTGACTTTTAAATACATGATCGACACACTTATAGAGTCATGCAGATTTAAAGAGAGAGAAAAGAATATAAAGACACATTGTACTTCACGATTTTAACAGCTAATTTGTAACCCTTTTTGTACATCTTAATGTCACTTTACAATTTTGAAAATTATCTTTAAAAATGTTCTAATTGGCATTTAGATTCATGAAGAATCTTACATGACACATTTCATCCATTGAATAAAGACTAACTTAATTTTTGTAATATTATGTACCTGTGTTATTTTTACTAAGTAAAGAGCACAATATGCATTATGACACACAACCACAGTCGTTTCAAACAATTGCATATCAATAAATAAATTAAACAAATTATCTCAGAGGACAAACAGCGGATTTAAACTGCACGGATGTCAAAGCGATACCATCTCTGATTCAAACCGACTCTCAGCTGGTTCTTAAAAAAAAAAAAAAAACGGATTCAGTGACGTTACGTGAATACATCAGGAAGCAGGAACACCGTATAAATAGAGAAAGTTTCCAAGCAACTCAGCGAAGCAATAGAAAGCGGCAACAAGAGCACAAGCGCTTAACGCTGTTATCGCTAAAACAGAAAATAGTTATAAAAAGGATTTTGTATTTTAAATTCTCCGTTTTACCTTACTTACGCCAAAGCATCCAGCACCATGGACAGCGTCCGCGCGGCGGTTTACCTGAGCGTGCTCCTCTCGCTGCTCTGCGTCTGCAGGGGTCAGATGTCACTGGACAACCGACTGAGCGCGCAAGAGGAGCAGGACATCAAAAGAGACCTGGTAAGAGAATGAAAGAGAGTGTCATATGGCATGCCTCATCAAGTACATTTTCAACCTGAAAAAAAGTTTCAGCCACATCTGAAAAACTGTATGTGAGCAGCTTAAACAATCAGGATTGAGTTCTCTACATTGAATGGGTTCAGAAAATTCAAGTGAAACTATGTTCATCACTATGAAAGCATGCAATTCGCTGTGCTTTCATTGTAGAAATGGCTGTTACTAAGGTTTCATTTGGATACATATAAGGAATTTAAAAAAATATTAGGAATTAAATTATCGTTTCTAATCTATCTGTCTTCGAAATTCATGCTTTCTCCCCGTTCACTGTTTAGGCTGAGGCGCTCGGTGAACTTTTGGATGGAGATCAGGACGATCGGATATCTGTGGAGAAAAAAGCTAGTGTCATTCCAAGGGTAAACTCGTCCATTTTTTTATGTTTTCTTAGAAATAACGTTCATCATCAAGTAGAAGAGGTTGACTATGCAAGTATCTAATGCGCTGCATCGTGTTGTTTTAGTGTGATGTGGGGGAGCGCTGCGCCATGAAGCACGGACCGCGCATCGGGAGACTGTGTGATTGCATGCGAGGAACAGCCTGCAATACTTTCTTCTTGCGCTGCTACTGATGGAGCTCGAGCAGCTCTCTTCTCTCAGGCACTGTGCTAAGAAACTCGTGACAGAAATGCTTGGGACACCTCATCTATTTATAACGCGTGAAATGACATGGGTGATGTATTGATACTGTTGTTTTGTTCGTCAACTTGTCTATGTGTATATGATTAAACGTTTATTTTAAGTGAATAAAACGTTTTTAGGCTCATTCGTTCTGAACACTGTCTACTCTAAATGGAAGTATGCATACATTCTCTGTGAGTTTTTAATGTAACTGTTTAATAAAACCGTAAAAACTGCTAGAATAACGTCTGAAGTGAGTCATTGCAGGGTGCGATCAATGATGATCAACAAGTGTCATGATCAGCAGCTAACATCTTGATTTGAATAATCATTAATCATTGGTTTCTAGTGAATCCTCTGGAATCCTATAATAACAAAAGGCTGAGATTTAATTAAGTGTTGGGTGGACATTATGTCAGCGGTCATCTTAAAGCTTTAAAAGCGTCAGCGGTTTGTAATTATATTTGTGATAGCCTAGGTCTATACCTAATGCAGTGACAGTCCGATACTCATCGGAAATCACTAGAGATGGTACAGTTGCTATGGTTATCTTCATCTTCTCGGGCAAACTGATTAGTGAGCGTCTGTTTGGCGCAAAACTTGTAAGACATTTTTTGTGGTTAGCCTACTGAAACCTTGATTGAAAACGCTGCTGAAACATAGCTACTTATAAAAATAATTCATAGCCTACTTTATATATTTTTAAACAAAGCTATACATTTTCTCGTAAACACTTTTACAACAAAAATAACTAAGAATAACTAGCCTACATTACATAATGCAAGCAGATCCCAAGCCTGGTGCTAGACCTAGACTCGTCCTGTTTCTTTAAATCTTCTTCGAAACAAATAGGATTAGGCTGTTGTGAGAACGGTCCACAGAAATGATGTGCTCACCAATCACTATTAGGCTATATGAATTGAAGAAAGTGTCTCAGAGGGAAGATAAATCTACATGTAATGGCCCTGATAAACTCTGGACAATCTCATCATCCCGCTCTTTCAGCAGGAGGGGGTCACTGTGACGTAGAAGCAGGTAATACTTTTAAATCCCAAAGACTTTGCGTGAAAACTCAAGCCGGACCCCTCGCGACTAGAAGCACTCCTACGTGACTATCATAAAACACAATGTCAAATGTATGTATACTTCTCGTAGCGCTTCATTGTGTTGTATATATTTATTCTGAAATCAGTGGCGTGGATTCAAGACCACCGGAGCTCGAACCGACCGGACCGTTCAGTAACGACGCGACACACGCGGTGAGTGAAATACTGCGCGCTGGTTATTTGCACCGCGGGCCGTTGGATAATCAGAAAACTAACGGTTTATTTCAGACAAGAGCGGTCACAGAATACTACAACGAAAATCTTCAGAGACAGGTCGTGCCCATTCTGAAGAGAAAGTTCAACCGTCTTCCAGGAGTATGCAGACGTCTCAAAAGGAGGAGGATAACCATTCTGGTACTTCACTTCGGCTTATTAGAAGTCTGTATACATTGATCAACACGACTGTTGTGTATGTTCTGCATGAAAGTAACAACTCGTGCTACATTTAGGATTTAAAGAGATAGTTCAATTAAACAATAACGTGTGTTATGCATTTACCCTCAAGTCGTTTTATGTATGAGGTTCGTTCATTTTGAACGATGTTTGTAGACAAACATTGCTGGTAGCCACATACTTCCATAGTATGGAAAAGAATACTAATGGATGTCAATAGCTACCTGTTGAAAACATTATTCAAAATATCATCTTTCTTCAACAGAATAAATTATTTGATACTCGTTTGGAACAACTTGAGGGTGAATAAATACGAAACATTTTCATTTTTAGATCAACTATCCCTTTAAAAAGGATGACCACATGAAAAAATAAAATAAAACAATGGCTTGTGGTCCCAGACTTTTTTTTTTTTGGCAGATGAACACTTCAAATCGAACACCTCAATTTCTTTAAGTACTTTCTGAGAGGAAGACTAATAGTTTTTTTCTTGTTACCTGTGACACATTATAATGGTCATTATTTTAATGGGAATTATAAAATCACAAGTCCCTTGGGTTTTCAAAAGTCAGTGTGTTCACTTGAGCAAAAACATGAGTAGTAGAGAAATATGTCTTACCATTTGTCTTTTTGTTTCCTTCCACAGTGTAACACAGCAAAGTTCTGTTCTGCGATGACACGTTCTCCGCATGGCCACATCTGCTCCTGTCCAAAAGGATCAAAGTGCACCCATTTCTTTTTATGGAGTTTGTGATTTTTTTTTTTTACTTTCAACACACAATAGATAATTGTCCATCCTGACAGAATCACACGACACTAGACAAACTAGGGCAGACAATTCCTTTTCCGCATTTATTCCTCAGTTCATTATCAACAGAGAACAGGAAACGTCACCCATCTTTCATAAAAATGCACCCTTTACATTTTAAGTAGATCATTAAAATCAAATTCACATGGCTTCCTTTTTAACTTGTGGAGTTAAGTAAAAAACAAAAAACAAAACAAAAAAAACAATCAGTTTTAATAAAAAGGCATTATGCCATCAAACCAATCATAATGTAAATAAACTTATGGGGAAAAGTTATGTCCCTTTGTACCCAAAGCCAGCAGAGTAATGTCTTACTGAAGCTGATGGCACAAAATATCTCCTTCAGCAAACGAGATGCAGATGCAATATTGAAATTAACTGTGAAGTGTTTGCAAAAATATATAAATAAAACAAAAAGGTGGGTTGATTTCAATACATCTCAGCCTCTTCATTTCAAGTCAAGCAGCTATAACATACACTACAATGCAGTCTTGCATTCAATTATATAAGAACAGAGCTGGTATTTTTGAGACTGATGTTATGAACCAAGATGTTTGTTCACATAACTTTATATAAAATATTTATTTTTGCTCAGGAGGGCAAAGACTAAAAGTAAACGTCATGAATGAAAACAAACTAAACAAAACCTTTAATAAAGAGCACCTGTAGAAGTCTCTAAAGAATGTGTCAAAACACTATAAGGGTCATTCTACAGAAACGTCCACATTTGGTATGGCAAGATCTCTTAAAATTGATTTCTTTTTCTAACATTTAAACTTAGACCACATTATTAGATTACCCTTTGACTTTATGAGTACACATAAATTACAGCTTAATGATTTTTTATTTTTTGTGTGCATGTATTTAAAGACCGCATACACCATTTTTTTGTCACTGGTGTTACCTTACTTCTTTAGCGATATTAAAGGTGTTTATGAATTTTTTTTTTTTTTTTTTTTCAGCACATGCAGTCAGAGGTACAGCAAATTAATGATGATCTAACTAATACGGTGATTATGTTTTATTTATTTTAATCAGGTTTGTTAAAAGTGTGACTGAATGATGTTAGTTCAATTGCACAACCATGTATTTGCTATAACAATGAAAATATTTGAAAAAAAGGTTTTAAACAAGCAATAATACAATCATTTAAAGCTTAACTCTTAAGTGCAGCAGAATTCAATGAATTTAAATTGATCATTATGCCACATATGACAGATTTTATTTAATGTGAAAGAAAAAAAAACAGTAACACCAGTGACACAACAAATCACCAGTGACATACATAACATATACAAATGACTCATTTCATAAGAACTGAAATCAGAGTTAGAAAAATATCATAGACAACATTTTAACTTAACATTTTAACTTCATTTCTTCACCATTTCATATCTTTGTTTCTAACCGATGATCTTGTCTTTCAGTTTCTTTATTTCCCTTTGTTTCCTTTGTGCATCTCTCCTACGTTGTCTCCTCCCTCGTTGTAGTTGTCTGTAAAGCAAAATATTTTCTTGAAAAAAAGTTCTCACTCATTTAACCCTAGCTTGAGTGTGTGTGAGAGAGATAGAGAGAGTGTGTGTGTGTGAGAGTGAGCGAGAGAGAGTGCTCTTGTTTCTGTATCATATCAGGACACAACTCTGTATAATGACATGGGTATGATACAGGTATTACAAGGAGAGGGTGACTTATGAGGACATAACCCTTCTCCCTATTTTTCAAAATGCATATAAATCATACAGAATGAGATTTTTTGAGAAATGAAAAATGCACAAAGTTTCCTGTGAGGGTTAGGGTTAGGTGTAGGGTTGGTGAAGGGCCATAGAATATACAGTTTGTACAGTATAAAAACCATTACACCTATGGGATGAACACACTTTACACAAAAACAAACGTGTGTGTGTGTGTGTGTGTGTGAGAGAGTGAGTATGAGTGTGTGTGCGAGAGTGTGTGTGTGTGTGAGAGAGAGAGAGAGAGAGAGTGTGTTTGTGAGTGAGTGTGAGTGTGTGTGCGAGAGTGTGTGTGTGTGTGAGAGAGAGAGAGAGAGAGAGAGAGAGTGTGTTTGTGAGTGAGTGTGAGTGTGTATGTGGAGGTACTGAATGCTATGCACTTTTATATCTCTTTCACCATTTATTTCTGTATTTGTAACAGTTCAGTTTGTACCTTGAAATGCTGGGTGATCTATCTGGTGATGATGGGGGGGGGGGGGGGGTCAATGCTTCTGTTCTGACTCTTTGCATGCATCTTTGCTGACGGGCCCTCCATGCCTTTCACTCATATCTCTTCTCCCTTTCACTCAAATTACTTACTCTCTTTCTTTTTTGTGTGACAATGTCACGGACATAGCTCTGTTTCCTTTTCTGCAAATACTCTGCTCTGTGTTCAGGATCATCATCCCTACGCTTTCTGTATAGTCGCTGTTTCTCAGCTGCGCTCAGTGACCAAAGGAGGATTAACAATGACAAAGAAAAGTTAGAATCACAATTTTAGTGCTATTTTATGCAAAATAACTAAATGAATAGCTTTGAACAAAGTTTATCTATAACAGGGAGTCACTGGTGTTACTGATCTTCACTGGTGTTACCCATAAGGAAGGTGACACCAGTGACAGTAACACCAGTGACATTTTTCATGAAAACTGCATTTTACTAAATGGCTGCTGCAAGGTATCAAACCACATGATGTCAATCATGGTATACTCACTAAATTAAGTAGTTTAATCCATTTGTATTCTAGTTTTTTACAATGCCCAAACAATAAAAGAGGTCATACCAGTGACTTCAACTAAAAGCTTCATATGAAATCATGAGATAAATGAGAAGATTTCTGATAATTGAAAAGAGACAGTGGACTTACCATGGGCTTCTCTTCATAGATCTCCAGAAAATTGGAAGAAGAAAGTCGAGTGATGTCATCAGCGTGATTGTTATTTCACAATAAGAGCTTTTTTGTTAAACGGTAACACCAGTGACACAACTCCAGGGGACCACTACTTTCATTATATATTTTATAATATTTATTTAGCATTTTGTTTTTTATTGTAATTTACATCATATATTTTATAGTTATGGACACATGGTTGTATTTTAAATGGAAGAAAACACTGTTTTTGACCTCAAAATAAAGCATTTTCCCTCTGTACATGACTGTGGGGACGAGCACTTCTGTGGTGCTTGGAATTCTAATTAATTAATAAAAATCAAATATTGCCACATTGATGGCTCAAGAAAGTGTAATTGTTCAAATTACATATTGTTTCATTTTTAAATATAAAAAAATTGTAAACCTAATGTGTTTTTCAAGTGTAATATTTCTGTAAAGGCTAGGGACAGAAAAATGGACATTTCTGTAGAATGACCCATAAAAGTATATGCTGAAAATAAGGTTTTAACAAACAAAAACTGCACATATAAGATTAATTAAATTACTGTTAATGTTTCTGGAAGAAACATGTCGATGTTAATGGATGGACGAGTGTGTCAGGTTGGAGAAAGTCATCTGTGATTCATGAATGGTAGCGTGTTCCAAAATGAATGAAGCCAAATAAACAAACTCCAAAACTTTGCTATTCACTGAAACTGAACCTGACAAACAAACCCATTGTGAAGAAACACTAAATCATACATTCTTTCAAGACTTTGACCATATAGTTCATTCTCGGCTTGAGAAAATACTTCATGTGCTTTTGGATTATTGAAAACATGCATCATACTCATATCTTGTTCTACACACATCACCTTCACAGCATTTAAAAGAACAGGTGTACACAGATCTGTACATCTTCAGTTACAAAATAGGGCCTAGACTCCTGTCTTGCATAAAGTTTGCTGATTTGATGGGATGATCTTGAGATTCACATCTAGTTAGTTAAATCCTGCACAGAAGCAGCATCCACAAGTAATGTCAGTCTGGGGAGTTAGAGCACACTGTGTCCGTTCAGAGCTTCGTCTTTGTGCGTCCAGTAAGATAAAACCAGTGATAAAGTCTGGAAGCTTCCATGAACTGTGGGGTTATGCCCTTTGCTGAGAGTTTATAACACCAGGCCACAGGCCCATTAGTATTTAATGCAGTCCGATCTACTAAATAGACTCGATCTGTCGCCGAACCTTGTCTGAGGCTTGGCGGTCAAGTGAGTGTTGTCTAGTGACCACTAGTATTGCAAAGACAACAGTGAGAGCCAGCATTGCACCCTCAAATTTCCAGAAGAGATGCTCCTCCATTTTGGTAGAGCGACAGCTGAATCGAATATAAAGAGAAAGAGTGAAGTAAATTAGTTTGACCTTTTAATGGCTGGATTTATAATATTGTAAGACGGATTAACATTTGCTATTTTGCACGGAAAGAAGTGGAATGTTGCGAAAACGAAGGGCAGAGTAACACAAAACTGACATTTAAGTTGTAGCTATTGGGAAAGCCACAGTGACTCTTCTATTAAATGTAATAAATTACCCGTGGGTTTAGAACATGTAGACAAAACAACTCAATATGCAACATTTGCATAAATGTTTATAGTTGGAGAACCGGCTAATGATTTCCAAACAAAACAGGATATACGTTTTTGGTGAAGGGCCACTCACCTCTTGTATTCATCTCTGTTAGAATTGGTGCAGTTGATCTTTTCTACAAATCCTGTTTGGCTGCAGGCTGATATAGTTTTCTGTAAAAATGACAGCAGGTTTACAGGTTCAGGTAAACAGAGGAAACTTTTACATTTATTCACAAAAATGAAATGCTCATCTGTGTGTGTGTACACAATTCCTGCATTGTAGAGTTCTAGAATGTTACTAAATATTTATATTGCAAATAAATGCGGTTCTCTTGCAGTTATAAGCCGGTCTTCAAATGCTTTCATTTTTGAACTTGGGATTTTGTTTTCACATTTTACAAGAAAAAATAATAGTCTGATGTGCTAACATAATCTTCACATATTCAGGTTTAGGGAGTCTATTTACACTAAGAGCAAATCTGGTAGGGTTTGACCATTAAAAAGACACCTAATTGAGACACGTGGTGATAAGATTTGACACAACTGACCCAAGTTTGAATCTGCCTTATGCCATATCTTCTTACATGGTATAAATAGAACTTAAAGGGTTAGTTCACCGAAAAATGAAAATTGTCATTATCATACGGACTAAATCTAAAATATCTTAAACTGTGTTCCGAAGATGAACAGAGGTCTTACCCTCATATCATTTTCATTTTTGGGTGAACTATCCCTTTAATGCAAATAACCACTGCCTTCAAAATAAATCCACATCAGAAGAAGTACTTGTTTTAAGAGTAAAACAAAAGATGGATTCTGTGTTATTCTTAATTAAAAATCAAAACAACAATAAAACAGCAAGATACAATGACAAACTAGCTTACAAAACATTTATTAACAAAAATAGAATAAGATGAGGCATACACCACATGCTGTATTATATACCAACTAATAAATTACAGAACGTTAAGCAATCACTGAGGAATCAGATAAATGCTTCAATAACATAACGTGAGATAAACAGTAAAGATAACAAGCTTTTCAAAATGAAAACAAAAAGTAAAACTAAACTTGCTGTCATTGACAGTACCTGCATGTTTTTCCCCCATAAGAATACCAACATGTTCACCTTCTCTGGTTTAAGAATTGTTCTTTTACTTTAGCTTGAAAACCATCCATAGTTTCCTCAATATTTGTGTAATTTTTGCTGCGTGCACCTTTGTGCTCATGCTGACGTGGCGAGTATAAACCAGGCTCTACACTCTTAAGCGCTGGCAGTTCAACAGGTACCAAAGTTTCGTTGAGGTTTTGTTTGCCGTTTGATCTTTCTCATATGCAACAGAAATGGCAGAGCTTATGAATTGAACAATGCGGTGGTCGTGCCAGTCCGACCGCACACAAAATTTAGTTGCACAGGAAGAAAAAATGGTTGGAAAACTAGACCATTTGGTTTCAGTCTGGAGCCCTGGTTTTAAACAATTTGAGTGTGTGTGTTTATACCCTCACCGATTGCAAACCTTCGCATGAACTGCACTCTTTAGCCACCACAAACTCCTCATGCTGCCAACACGGTGCTGTCACTGCCTTTGTCACCGCAACTACAAAATAAAAACAGATGGACAATTACAAGTATATAAACCTGGTACACTTTAGAAGAACATTCTTTAATTTAATCCTGCTTTTTGGAAGTACCTGCTGCCTTCTCATCGCTAAGAAGAGCTGCTCCAAACACTCTAGAAAAAAAGAAAAAAAAAGTTTAAACTTGGAATAAATGAGCATGATTAAAGCTTAGTTTCACATTTCTCTGCATAAGAAAATCACATATGGCAATCTGTATTTTTTTTTTCTCACCTAAGAGACACTAAGCCCCAGAATAAAGCATGCAGGGCCAGGATCCGGGGTCTCAGACATGCCATGGGGATCCTACAGTCACTCTCCATCACTCTGGTGCACGTGCGTTTATGAAGTAACACAACTGACGTTTACTGCCGGCTCATAGCGTAAAGTTTCATCCCTTAGAGCAGTAAAACATCCAAAGTACCTGCTAAGACAAACGTGAAACAAAATGAACACACCAAACGTCATATAAACACTAAACACATATTGCGAGGTTAATGAGACACGGGTCAACATTTTGAGGAGTGTTGCAGTCAAAGGCGACCTTCGACCGATCTGAAATCTGTTCCCCATTCACAATGAGTGCATCATCAGCCTGACAGACTATTTGAAGACAGCTTCTGAAGACGGACATTATCTAGGCTGTTTACATGGTGTATCAAGACACAAATAAAATGTTAAAGAAAACGGAGTACTAAAATATTTATCACTTTTCTGCTATAGTGGAAACTACGCTAGCAGAGAAGCTAAAAACACAGAGGAAGATTAAGTGAAGTTTGCCACTCTTTACATAACATGAAAGCGATTAAACTAACGTTACAATGAAGCCACACATGAAGTTACAGACAAAAACTAGCAAACGACGATAAAGATACTTCAAATGTAATGTCATTTAAATAATAAACTATTAAATGATTTAGTCAAAGCGTGTTTAACTAACGTTAACGTTAACGTAAAGTCTAATGTTACTGAAACACACCTAACGTTACCGTTAAATCAACAGACATGTAGTGTTTGATATAAAAAGGAAGGAACAACCGCCAAATAACAAATGACTTGACTTCGCTCACCGTCGACTGTGGATACATAACATACACACATAAATACAGAAGTAAGACCGCTGATGAGTTTACGAGTTTGATAAACAGAGAAAGTGTGATGAGCTCCAACTAAACAAGTTCCACATCAGCAGGGAACACGCAGTACTCACCCCAAATCACATCCTCCGAGGACATTCCCACGAGAGGACCTCTGAAACACTTAACGGCCAGCGGTCATCGATGACTACACATAAACACAGCGCTTAGTTCTGAACACACCGTAGAAATGTCTTTATTTACAGAGACCTCTAGACGAGGGCCTGGCTGCCATATTGAAACGGAGAGGATTACGTCACAGGAGGCTTTCAGATCAGATTGGAAGAGTATCGCCCTCCAGTGGATCGGCTCTCTATTATATGCATGTAGTTGTAGGGAATGCTACAGTGACTTTTGTATTAAATGTAATAAATTAGGTTTAGAAAAAAACAATACAACTCATTATGCAAAAGTTGAATGCATATGGTTGGAGAACCGGGTACTGTTATCCAAACAAAATAGAATATATATATTTATATTTTTGCTGGAGAGCCACTCACCTCTTGTATTCATCTCTGTTAGACTTCTGTGTTTTAATTGACACATCTAGACCCTCTGCAGGATTTGTGTATGGGAAAACATTACATGTTAATTAGATTTAATTACATTATAAACATTCATTTTCATAATTGTTATATTTTATTTTATAGGCTTTTATACGATTTAAGCGCATTCTATAAATTTTAATTACGCAAAGAGAATGTAATATATTGGTCTTCATTTTGTGCATTTTGTTCTAACTAAAATAAAAAGTTTGGGGTAAGTAAGTTTTTTTATTTAAAGAAAGAAATCATAAAGAAAGACAGAAATGTTCTGCAATGATGCACTAAACTGATCAAAATGGATTGAAAATTCCATGAATTTACACTATTCTTTGAAAAGTATATTTACAGTTTAGTTTAATTTTTACCCTCGCCAACTAAAAATATATACAGAGCATTAAATTACTGTAAATCACTTTCAGAAATCCGCTACACCTGATTTTCATAAACAAAATCTGGATTTATTCTTTTTTTTTTTTTACAATCATGTCAGAGTTAAACATACATATTATAGATCAAGTTATCTCTCACATTTGCAGTTACCAATAATGTCAATGAGGAAAAAAATATTATGTAATGCCTGAAGGTTCAGAGTTCTGTTTAAAGGGACAGAAAAGTTAGAGCGTGTGTGTTCAGGAAGCAAGACCTTCTGAAAACAAGTGTTTGTTTTCAAATACAGTCCAGTAGAAACAAATGTGGTGAAAGAAGAATGAGATTTTCAAAACGCATGTATTGGAATCTGTGAAGGTAGAAAACTCTACTTGAATTGTGTACTCCAGTTCTGTCCATTAGAATAATGAATGAATGCCATGACAAGTGGCCTAAACGATCTCTTAGGTCAACTGTTGTGCCGTAAACACATGGTCAGTGTGCTCTTGCTATGTCAGTAAGGCAGAGGGGTGCTGTATTCCCTACAATCCCCTCCATGCTGTCCGTTACCTGAACTGCATGTCATATAAAGCTGGAACCAGTCCCATAACTGCATGCATAGATATTACTGTTGAGATCATGCATCAATGCTCATCTCAATGACTCGGATTAGTCTTAGTGCTCCCCGATTACTCAAGTCTTCAAAAATTGTGGCAAGTCTGTATATGGTTGAGGGTAAGGTCACGTGCGAGACACTAGGAGAATCTTATTTGTTCTTGAATAATCGGATCAAGAAAAATAATGTATGATAAGTATTTCTTCATGCCGGATTGATCTCTGACCTATTGATCTTTAAGGGATGATGAATGTAGCCAGACAAGGCATTCACTGTGAGGTCATAACCTGGTGAAACATCGTAGAATTAAAGGGATAGTTCACCCAAAAATGACAATTCTGTCATCATTTACTCATGCTATTTCAGATGTGTATGGCTTTAATAGTTCTTAGCCAGAGTAGCACTGTATTTCATTTTGACAGGAATGAAAACGAGTCTTGAGGGATGGAAATACAGTGTGTTCATTCAATGGATTGTACTGTTGTTTAACAATATACTGATTGTTCAGTTGATGAAACATCTTTCTGGAAAAAAAAACCCAAACCTTTAAAAGAGGAAACACCACAAAACAGTTTTGAAAGTTGCGAGTTGTGAAAATGACATGATCTGGGACCATTGTGAAGACTGCAAGTCTGGTCCTCACAGTCTCATTTTCAACTGTTTTAAATTTAAAGAGAGAGCTCACCCAAAAATGAAAATTACCCTTTGATTTACTCACCCTCAAGCCATTGTAGGTGTTGACTCTCTTCTTTAAGACAAACATTATTATATTACATTTAATCAGAATTATATTAAAATGTCCCGGCTCTTCCAAGCTTTCTAATGGCAATAATTTGTAGCATCTGCTGTGTGTTCATGAAAGAGTGGTGTTCCTGTGGACAATATAGGTATAGTGTAAGCTCCAGTGAGAATATGAGAAGTTTTTTTTACACAAAAGGAAAACCATGCTTCTTTTGGCTTATAACAAAATCATAATTTTTCTAGAAATCTTTGTTTTGTACTTAGAATTTGAGGCCGTTTTGTTTTGCATTCTCCTTTGTGTTTTTTTAACCTCCCAGAGATCTATGGAACAATTTTTATGATGGATGGATGCACTTTTTTGGCCTTCAAAATCTCGACCACCATTCACTGCCATTATGAAGCTTGGAAGAGCCACGAAACGTTTGGATATAACGTCTGAAAGAAGAAAACGGACTGCAGCTAATCAATCAACATAATCCCTTAATTATTATTATTTGGTTTGGAAAGATTGCTATTAGGGAAATGTGAATGCAAAAATTATATTTGTATAATTGTTAATGTTGTTTCAATTCACCATTAAAAAGAAGCTTCTACAACTATGAAGACTTCTGCTTTTGGAGAACCCTAGACTCTACAAAAAAGAAAAAAAGAAAAAGGAAAATTTTTTTGGTAATTGTCCAGTAATTTTCCAAACATTTCCACTAACTCTAAAACACAATGCAATGTAGTGCAAAATTCAAACTACGGGTAAAACACCTGTATAAAATAAAAAATCCTAATACTGTATAGTATAGTACAGTATTAATACAGTACATAGTGCCATATTTTTACTGATTTCTTTAACAGTGTAGAAATGTGAAAAATGTCCATCATACAGGTTTGGAAGGATATACATGACCATTTTTTTTTTGTGAAATATGCCTTTAGATCTCAAATAATTGGGAGTCTCATTTGGGGAGAAGATAAAGACTACTTTTGATCCTCTAGTTCGTTTGCAGTTACACATGCTGAATGAAGAGATGGGCTGCAAGGCAAAGAGGCTGAGGATCAGAGAGAAGAGCATATGAATAGCCTCTATAACTAACCCCACTAAATTAAAACAAACCTGCCTGAACTATTCGAACTATACACATGCACTTTAATGCTGGCTATTTCATCAAAGAATATTTTTATTTATTTATTTGATTTGTGTTTTTTTTGCACGGTGGGCTTCTGAGAGATGATGCAGTGGCAGGGTGCTATCGCAGAAGAGAGGGACCCAATAAGCCAAAGGGATGTGAGAAGGAAACATGAGGGTCTCACATTTTGAAGTTCCTTTCTTCCTGGTGTGGCGAGAGGAACCATGCAAGAACATAATGACAGGAGATGATGCTTTGGTGGAAATACTGTCCGTCAGTCAATCATGCTGCATCGGTGATGCCGTTTTCTCAAAGGACATGTTAGTGATAAATAAAGGAAAAGTACTGGATGCAGTACATTCATTAGAAGCTCAGCGACTTCTAGTGGCACAAGGAGTCTATTGCATCAGGCCAAAGTGTAAGGCCAAGGCAAAGGAGAGTCCCAAATTCAAACTCAGTTCAAAATGCCCTGATTTCTTAGAAAAAAAGACAGAGAGAAAAATAGAATTGTTCTGCAGGCCTATTGGTTATCAAAACTCAACAAAACCAAGAAACGATATTGGCACAGAGACTTCCAGAAAGAAATGCCATCAATGAAATGTTTTGTAGCAGTCAGAGATTCATCCTCATTTGTTTTGGAAGACTGATAAAAAGTGATGGTTAAAGACCACTTCAGATAAAACTCTGCCATCTACTGGAAGAAGTCCAAATGTTCAACAAAACCTCAATAACATCTTCATCCACGTAAGAATATTTCTCTAAAACTTTCCTGAATCAGCTGAAATAAAGTAAAAAGAACTGGTACAAATAAAAACTGGACATTGCTAAAAATCAGGGCATAGTTTGCAAGGCAAAGTCTAGAAAGGTTGGCCAGAAGCCACCATCCAGTGTGCATAGGATGAACTCATGCAAGGATACAGCAGTTGTTTAGTTGTTGCCCTGATGCAACAGTCAGAGCGGGACTGCTGCAGTGTGTCTCTGGGGTCATTCCATGTTCCCACTGTCTGAGTGGGAGATATTAAGGGTGTTTGCGGAGGGGAACAGGTCGTGTTGATCGGTGGGACTGTGGTAGTCAGAGGTCAAGTCGGGTTCCAGCAGGGACGACAGGGTGAAGTGGGACGAGCCCTTTTTCAGGCACTGGGAGTAGAAGTTTAGGATCAGGTCCAGCTTGTTTTCGATGGACTGCACCTGAGTAGGGGAAAAAAAGAGATTGTAGTGAAGCTACAATGAGATCTAGTGTTATTTTATGGGATATTATTAAATACCAGCAGTTTTCAAAACCAAAACTCTATTAAGTGCAACACAGTGGGCTGCAATATAACCAGGTGATGATGAATTACTGCCATAACGTGAAAACTAAGCACACTAACATTAAAATACTAAAGATACCTTATAACATTAATTATAAATATCCTCCAAAAAACTTTGATTTGGTAAAACAAAGAATTGGTAGTGGTAGGTTGTTATCAACATGCAGAATCTCAATTCAAATTAAAAGGACCTGAAATTAATTTACCTGTATTTATTTAAATGGAGTTAGTATGATTTTTTTTTTAAATAATACTTTTAGTATTTTTTATTAATACTTTTATTAGTTAAGAATTGATTAAAAAAATGTATCGTACACAGAAGGTTTCTATTAAAAACTGTTTTTAAATTTGCTATTTAAATAATTTTAAAGTATCATGGTGTACAAAATAAAAAAAAAAACAGAAATAAATAAATAAAATATATAAGAGCACATAAGATAGATAAACAGATAGATATTAATATTCATAGCTTACTTGCTTCTCTACTTTCACCACACGTCCCATCATGCTTAATTCGTCCATCTGTTCCAGTTCAGGAGGAGTTTTCTCCCCCTTTTCAGACCTCATTTTTTTATCTGATGGAATGGTACCTCGGCCTATGATCTGATCCACCCTTAAAAACAACAACAACAACAAAAGATTAAATGAGACTTAATAGGAAAAAGCTTAATAGGTGTTAGGGGTAAAAGCTGATGGTAGGAATGATGGCTTGTGTGAAGTTTATTTCTACTGATCAAACCTTGTCTGCAGGCTTTTGATTCTGCCCAGCATATCGAGGTGTCCAGCTGAATATTGCTCAATCACATCTTTCACATCATATGGCCGCAGGGTTTCTTTAAACTTCCTCTTGGCCACCAGGAATTTAAAAATCCTACATTCACGTGAGACACAAAAGCACTTTAGAATGACCCGGAATCTAGGCAGAATGACGTAGAAGCCTCCATGGCCTTACAGGAAAAGATAAAACGGGAATACTGCAAACAAAAGCAAACCGCTGTGAAACAAGTCACAAGATTAATAAGTGAAAAAAGATTAATTACAGAAAGAGGCCTTATGAATTATACTAGTGACTCATAAACAGTCAGCACAGAGAGAGAGAGAGAATACTTCCCCCACTCCACGGCTGGTAATTATTCTGACGATGACACCCTCTTTACACAGAGAGAAAGCGTGTGCGTATGTATTGTGTAATCTAACCTCCAAGAAACCCCACATCACTGTACTGTAGTGTTTGAAGCATAAGATAAACAACAATCTTAAAAAACTGATTTATGTCTTATTGTGTGTATTCTCTAAAGGACAATCAAGACAATTAGCTAGAAAATGAAGAAAAAAGACAATTGTACAGTTATTTATTTATTATTATTTTCAAATTATGCTTTATCACAAATCAATTTAAGCTCATTTTATTTTTTTTAACGTCTCCCCTAAAACTTTGACATCCTAAAAATGTCAGGATTATAATAAAACAAACTGTTTTGTACGAACACTAGTTTTCCTATTTCATAATTTATTTTCTGTTTTATTAATCAATTTTAAAATGGGTGTTGCCTATCTAAACATACTGTCCAATTAGCAGGCAAAATGTAATACAAAAATGAATGTTTTTTAAATCTTCTCATGTGTTTTAGTCATGACCCAAGATTTCTCTTTACTGTTTACCAGGACAGTGGCATCTGTGGTGTCATAGAACAAAACATAAGAAATATATATGCACCCGTATGATAATTCAGTAGATCTCTGAGACTGTCTGAAGGCACAAGCAGCTGAAAATGTACTAGACATCATTGTTTGCGTCAGAGTATGAGCAGAAATGCCCTTGACCGCCACAGTGCTTCATTATTCTCCTAATGTGTTTTTCTTTCCCAGTTGTTAGTCAGAGACAAGTTAGCTCTCTCTAAATCAGCTCTGATCTTTACTGTCACAGTGCACTAGCAAGCCTTGCTGGCTCAACAGAAAACAGAACATGGGCAAATAGATCCACTCAAACTGTCATACTCCGCTGATTTTCTAATCTCACTCACTGTGGTTATCCATCAAAGCAAAGAGGATATCCTGTCTTTAGTACAGAGGCTTTTTATGTTGGATAAGCTTCAGTTACGGAGAGTATCTGCATCCAGCAGGGGGGGAAACCGAGCTAGGAAAGAATTCTTCTAGTGCTGGTTAATTCTACATAGTACTGAGGAGGATTTTTTTTTAAGAGCCATTGTTTCGCAGGAACAGCTTGCGTGTGCAACAGCAAATGTTGAGCTGTGCATCTCTGCCCGGGTGATGGTGCAGTTTCAGTCGGATCTCAGAAGAAGTCCACAGCTGCTCCACAGCACACGTCAACCTCCCCCACAGAACAAACAAGTTTCTTGATGACTCTAGAGTTTAGGCTTTCTGCTGTCTGTATATGTATTTTTTTTTTTTTTTCGGTTTTTAATTTTGCAGGTAGCTGCATATTTTGCCAGGGCGGGTCTCAGGTGTGGATAAAAGAGAGGGTAAGGAAAAAGAGAAGGAGAGAGGAAGGGAAAAAAGAAATCCCATTTATTTCCATCCTCCAAGGGTTTCCTTAAAATGCTGACTTGCTCACTTGATGGCAATGCACTGTACGGGTGTATCATTATACAGTCAGCTTTAGAATACCCCAGTCCACACAAGCATTTGAGATGGAACCTCTAAGAATAGCTGCATGCACAAATATCCCCCCTCATCATTTATCAGAGGTAGGGATAAATGCAAAATAACACACAGGAATCGTTAAATGAAATGTTTTGAGAATATAATTTTTTTTTTTTGTAATCAGACAGACATGATTCATGGCAATCATTTGGATGGTTTTCGAGGTGTGCTCACCAAAAACAAGGAAACTAAATTACATAAAATAAAATATTATTAGACTATAAACTGTGCAGAAAGTAACTCAAAGTTTATTTGAGGGAAATCTGGTTTTAGAGCATTCTACGTTCTTCTGTCCGAAGCCTGAATAGTACGCTGTACACATTCGTGCAGCCGAACACTGATAAACTGTGGGCCTTCCACAAAAGTGAAACCTCAGCACTGTGGTGAAGCTAAAATTTGCCCGTACCTTAACGACATCAATTTTATCGAGGGCTCTTATGTAAAACACAGAATCTTCTTGCCCAGATAACGGGGAATGATGCACCTGTGAGTATGTGCACACCTGGAGCTCTGCTTTGAGAAACTGTGTGGGTCCTCGATCTAATCACCCATGGTATACTGGTCAGGACAGAAGGCTAGAAGATGAGCTTGTTCTCAGAAAGTGTGACATTCACAGGTGCAGTATGGTGAAGGAAGGTGAAAATGTGAGATTTATGCATTACTACATACGGGTGATCCTTCAAATATACGACACCCCTGAAATCCTGAAAAATTAAACTTTCTTTTTTTGTTAAAACATTTATCACATGTCTTCTTATAAAGATCTGATGCTGGCCTGAACCTTTAACTGAATTATATATTACTATACCTGTGATGCTGATGACATTTTTCACATTTGCTTTTGACATTTACATTTAGGATTTCATCCAAAGTGACTCACATTTGAGCTACAGGAATCTGTAGGACAAATTATAATAAGGCTGGAGTACAAAGAAGAAATTCTCTAAAATGCTTTAACAGATGAAATGTAGTTTTTCTCATTCGAGGAGTCGTTTCACTCGAATAAACGTCACAAAAGGGGTGAAAGATTATTGCAACTTCCTTTTCACGCTAATAAACATGTTAATAGAAGAATTAAGCTAAATATAACAGTGTCTACAACGAAACAAAAGCTATTAAACGTCAACTCTAGTGGTGTAGATGGTAAAGTGTGTACTGCAGTCTTTTTGATGTTCCCATAACATCCTGTACTCACTGAACTAGGAGCTCATGCTGCACTGACCAATCACAGACAGGCCACTCCCTTCTCAGTAAGAACTTGATCATATTTTTAGAACATCTTCTATTACTTTCTGCTTGTTTAAGCAAGAAGTAGGAACCCCAACTGAAGGTTGCCATGCCCTTTATGAGTCTTAACCCCGTTTTGTCTCCATAATGGTCAACTGATGTAATTGCGCCGTGAAAAGGTCATGGCTGACGGAGCAGATTCTATACTAAGGTCCCTTTTGCAAAAGACCAACTTTTCATTCAAACTGAATGGCATGCATTGTCTAAGAATACTTGGTCATTAAGTGAACTATAGGACACTGTAGAGCTCTTTGGTGGTGTTTTCAACCCCTGACTCACCTAACAGCACGAATTAGGGTCTTTACTGCTGGTATCACTTCCTCCATGGCGAAATCACAGTAAGATTTGTCCTCTGTGTGCTCCTCTCCCACTCCCTCCACTATGAGAGATCAGTTCGTAATGAGAAGAGCAAAACATACATTACAGTTCAAAAGTCTGGGGTTAGTATTTTTTTTAAAGAAATTTATGTATGTAAATATGAATGTGAATAAAGTTAAACAGGTGGACAGAGATGGTTACCATCTGCAGCGGGGCGTGGTTTTAGGCGAAGAGAGGTACGGAATCGAGTCCGATCATTGAAGCTCCAACTCTTCTGGACCTTGCCAGGGCTGGTGGCTTCAGGAACATTCTCCGTGCTGGGGGAATGCTGAACATTACCTGGAGGTAAAGGAGAAGCCTTGCTCCGGATAGCCTGAGAGGACCGTGAATTGTTCATCCTAATGCGGTCACGGAAGCCCATCTTCCCACTGGCAAGAAAATTAGAGGAATGATCTGATTTGGTGACAAACAAGGAAATTAATCTTTTTTTAAACGTTCCATGATGTAAATTTTTTTTTTTTTCAGAGACTATGTTTGCTTATGTAAGAATACATTTCAATGAAGACAAACAGACAAAAGGGTTAGAAAACAGATCTATTAACAGGTGGTTTGTTTAATTTCATGGTCAAGTTGACACCACATAGAAGGAAAATGGCTTACTGAAGATAAGTTGCCCCGTGTGAGTGTCACGTAATTTCATGGTTTACAAGAAAAAGAAGTCAGAATTGACCTCCTTTTTAGACAATATCCTAGTATTTCAATATGGCCAGGACAGCTTGTGCTAACCGAAAAAAAAAAATCGTCTTATTTTTTCTACTAAAAATAAAATAAAAATCTTTAAAACGAGATTTTCAACTCCATTTAGTTTTTTTCTGGTTTCAAGCATATTTTCAAGACAAATAAAATGATTAGTATTGCACTTGCTTGTGACTCCTTCAAATGAACAAACTGTTAGAACGTATCAAAATGTTTATTTGTATTATGATTTAAAAAGTTAAGAAAGCATAGCAGATACTGAGCTTAATGTCTTAGTTGAATGAGGGGTGATGGTGTATTAACCTGTAGCATGCCATCAAAAGGAGCAACAGTAGAAATGCAAGAGAACTCTTTGAATCCATGGAACCAAGCACAAGCATGCTGAAGTAGGTATTTCTAGCTGTTAACCAAACTAAACCCATAACTTTATTGAAAATAAAAAAAATTGAATAATTGATGAAAACATGCTAGAGATTTTCTACAGTCCTAGTCATCATTTCAGCTTTTCACAAGTTGCTTTACCGCCACATATTGTCATTCTAAATCCTCTTTTAATATTTCACACTTGAAATGTAGAAGTGGTGTCAGCACCACTTTTACCTGTATGGACCCCTGCTCTGGAGAATGTTAAGCAAATAAAAATAAAGAGTGTGAAACGATTCGATATTCGAATGTTATGACAGCCAATCATGTGCCTCATTTTCATCTGCTTTGAACAGTCATGAAAATATTGTGTGTTGTAAAATCAATCGTTTGAGACAGCAAATGTGTGAATTTGAGGGGAACATTTTGAATTGTGACAGAAAACGTGTGAATTTGAGGGGAAAAAGTTAAATGCTGACGGAAAACATGTGAAATTGAGAGGCAATATTTGAATAGGGGCGGAAAACGTGTAAATTGGAGTGAAGAGACTTTTCTATTCTTACCTTTATAGTTCAAAAGGTGCATTCAGAACAAAAATGTATAGTAATCTGCTTTTTAAATGAGGATGTGCAATTATAGAGCATTTATGTACACAGGTCACGTGCTGCATTGTTCGTTTAATAAATGGCACAGACACATTAAATAGAAATATTATCCCAGGGTTGAAGAATGTACAGTGTGAGACCTCATTTTATAAATACCCATGATTAATTATTAACCCTAGGTAAATAACGAGCATTGTAAAATGTGAAGCAACATAACCATGGGTTTAGAATGACCCACGATTAATTATTTCAAGTGTGAAAAGCTGTGGATTAAAATAGTTTCAATCTCATGCACACAGAGGTCAAAAACCTCATGCACACTGCACTTCATTGTCAAGAGCAAACTTTAGAAACCCACAAATCTACATAAGATTACTTTTAGCATATGAACACATGCTTAAACACATTAAAATATATAAAGATCTAAGTCGAAGCATGACTCGTACATGCAGACCTCTCCTACAAATTGTTTAACAGGTCTGTTCTGTTTTTTTATATTCCTGCATCCAAATGCAACAACATGCCATTAGTGATTAAGCCTCGTTAAGTAAAAGTGACATGCATATTGAAATAAACCATGAAGAACAGGTATTCAGGTTTTTAATTACACCCCGGCTGCATGGTTTATCTTTGCCCTGTGAGCTCATGCAGGCCTCATCTGTGTGCATTCAGCAGAGATATACAGTACTCTGTTCTCTGGTCAGCCTCTCACAGATTAAAGGGCAGATTACTGAGATTATTGAGCTAGTGCAGCCTTTGTCTTTCGCAGTTTACGAGGAATGTAATCCAGTCACGGTGACTATGAATTTCTCTTCACACAAGGCATTATGAATCTCCCAGAATGGGTCGAGCTGCACTGGATCAGTAAGGCTCAGAGTGTTTCAGGCATCAGGGGAGGGACGGATCGTGCCCAGTGTGCACAGGCACATCACACATGGATACCTCTGTTTACTGCCAGTATGAATCCGGAAGAAACCCCTCTTTTTAGATATGAGCTGACTGAAGAGACACACAAGGCAGAGGGAGGGATATGTGAGGGGTCGTGAGGGTTAGTTGGCTGTGCCAGGACACGTGTTACACTTGTTTTTAGTGTGCATTTGCTAGAAATTGTTGGCCAACATTTAAATTTCATATGCAAGTATGTTATATAACCCAAGTGATGTTCTTGTAAGCGGAAATGGATTAATCGCTCTGTTAGTTTAGCTTAACATAAAAACATAACTTATATTCAGATTTTAAATTGAAATTAATAATACATCCAAAAATGCTAATTAATTTCTCTAAATTTCAAATATAGTATGACTTTCTTTCTTCTGTGGAGCACAAAAGGAGATGTTTTGATAAATTTCCTTGCTGCTTTTTTCCTAAACAATGAAATTCCTTGTTGAAAAAAAAAACAGTATATGGTGTTTAGTTAAGTTTTGACCAGCTTAAACCAGCTCAAACCAGCAGCCATGGTTCAAAATATATCTAACCAGTATATGCTGTTTTTTTTCAAAAGGACTGGGTGGTCAAGTTCTAAAAATGACAAAACACATCATTAAAAAATAGCATAAAAGTAATGGAACAGGCCAAAATTTAAGCCGCTAACTACTTAAATATTTATTTACATCGATGTATTCGAATCTCATAATGAATAACGTTTTAGTCTATTACTAAAATATATTGTACAGCTTCAGAAGATTTGGAATATAGCATATAAGTTGTATGAACCTCTGTTATAGTGCTTTAGTTTAGTTTTCTTCACAGCTCCAGCTCCCATTTACTCTTATTGAAAATATTGCTTAATATCTCTTACTGTGTTCCACAGATAAATGATAATAACACCAGTTTGCAGCAACATCGAGCTCACAATTAGTTGTGGGCAATAACGTGCACTTCAAAACAAAGTGTAACTCAGTAATAAGTAGAGAAATAAGTGTTTCTTGAGAAAGGGTCGGTTAGCTCACACACACATTCAGGATTCAGGATCAGCACTTGCAGCCTTTCAGCACATCTCTGATTTTTTTTTTTTGCACTGAAATTAAAACCTGCCCCAGGGTTGGTTGAAAGGGCTACAACATGTGCAACTTATAGGGGTGAAAGGTAATTGAGGAAAAGTAGAGTGAGAAAGTCGAGGCAGGCAGGGATGGGGTGGCATGCAGATACTGGCATGTGCGGTTACTGGATTAGATTTCAATGCATCTGAATGCAGCCGGACCATCGTTGCATCTTAGACCCAGTTAATTTCACTGTCACTCTAAACAAAAAAACACCTCAAACTGTAAACACAGCACGGCCAACGACACTTCCCACTGGAAGAAATACAGTCCTCTCAAAAGCCTACCACAAACCTGCATGGAACGTCTGTCCTCCTGAAAACGTGAAAGGATGGAGTGATGGCAGAGAGATGAGGAGGAGAGGAGGAGAATGGAGAAGTTGAACGAAGGGGTATGAAGATGGGTTGTGAGATACACTGAAAGGTCAAAGGGTAAAGAAATAATGCTCACACACAAATGTGTGAAGGCATTAACACACACACACACAGGCCATTGTACCAGTGATCAGCATCAGATATGTGATCAACTATGGAGATTTTCGGTTATATTTAAATACTATTTAACGTTTTACCCTCCAAATTCAAAACAATCTACCATTAATCAAATTGTACAACTTCATCACATATCTGATAAATCTTTCAATGTCCCAGTATAGACGTGTATTAGTATCAGCACAAAAAATAAGACAAGCAAACACAGAAAGGCACACAGAAAACATTAAAAGTCAGCCGTATTAACTGCAGCTTATTGGAGTGTCAGGTGTTGAACTTCTTGTAAACATTTACATTTAGTCATTTTGCAGATTTTTTTATCCAAAGCACTGGATAGACATTGTTCAAATAAGTAAAAGCTAGAAAAAGCTAGAATATATACAGAGAAAGGTTTTTGTTTAGGTTTTACGATGAAGCCAAGTAATTTCGAAAGAGATGAGTTTTCAGCTGTCGCTTGAAATTTGTCAGGGATTCAGCATTCTGGATGGGGAGGGAAGATCATTCCACCATCCAGGAATGGTGAACGAGAATGTTCTGGAAAGTGATTTTAAACAACTTACATATTGACAAATGCTTTAAGTAATGACCTGAGACTACACTATGGTATGCTAGTATGTGAATTTAACGGTATTACTGTAAATTGCAGGGAAGAGTTAGTGTCCTCTAGGAAGAAAGTTAAGCTGGACAGTGTCATACCTGTCCCCAGACAGGTAGGGGGAGCTATACGGCCGGAGCCCCGACAGCAGGGTTTGGTAGGAGTTGGGAAGAACCTTCTTGGTGCTACGCTGCCGTTGGAGGTGACTGAACAGTAATGTCAGTTCTCTGACCCACAAGCAAAAAGTAAAAATAATAAAACATGATAAAGAAACAAAACAAAACAAAAAAGAAAAGAAAACAGAAGCCAAACAAACAGAATACTAAAATGAAATGGCAAATTAACCATCAAAACACTTTAAAAAGACAGGGGCAATTCAGTTTTAAAAAACATTTTATGTCTAAGCAATGTTAAACAGAAATACAAACTTCCCTGTCATTTTAAATGAATGATAATTTGTCCAATTAATTCATATAAAGAAGAATGCATGTGGGATAAATATTATTAAAGGAAAAATAGAAATACATTATGATCAACCCAAAAATGTGGAACACTGAGATGCTTTATAAAAGAAAAATGTAATCATATATTGAATACCAATTATCGAACCAAAACATTGTAAAATTGAGAAAAAATATATTTGACATAGGATCAAAAATATTTGACATAGGATCTTTATGCACTGTAAAAATTACTTATTATTATTTAATTTGTGTTATGTCCACAAATATATATAAATCTCCAAAACAAATTATGATACACGACTTGTTTTCAGAGAAAGCATAAATGCTGGTTACAATTTCTATTTCTCCACATTTTTCATCCCACATTAACTGGGACCAAAACGAAATCTCACATAACTCATGAAAACTCATGTCATAATCTTTGCTTTCATTACATGCAAAAATTAATGTCGCTGATGAATAAAGCAAAATGATAAAAGGAACTGCAAAACTATCAATGAAATCATGATTTCTGGGTCAAAGTACCACTTTTAATTATACTGAAAGGGATTTCATAATAACACTGTGTGCAGGAAGGATTCACTGACTGTGTGTTTATCATGAATAAAGTATTGTTTTCTCAGAAGCTCGATTATAAATCTGTTTGACTAATGCTATTTGGGATATTTTGAAATCATGACCTCGAAACGGCAAAGCCACCAGTCAGTCATATCAGTTACACACAAGGCCAGTTTATTTTGCACGGCTAAGATAAGCATCTCCGCAGAGGGCTCTGTTACAGGTCATACTTACCTTAAAGACGGCAACATACTGTCATAGAAATACCAGGTGGCTGTGAGATATGAGTGCTGAGCATCTGTAGAGTAGAGACGCCATGCAGCCTGGGGAGACAACACGATACAGCACGGCACAAGATCACACACACAGACGTACATGTACACAACACACACAACATAGAAATCATGATTGTATTCGCTGCAGGTGTGTTGCTGACTGAGCAGTTACCTGTATGAGGTTGGCAGCGGGAGTCCTCCTCTTCTCAAAGTGTTTCTGCCGGTGCTGCTCCTGCACTTTCAGAGCAAAACCTGAACCCAGGATGCCCTTACAGAAAGGACAGGGGACCATTAGATTGTTTGGGATCGATGGGAAAAAAATGTCACCGACCTAAAAATCGACGGCAGTACTTACAGCCGGCAGGGCAAAGAAGGACACCCCCAGCAGGGCAAAACAAGCCGCTAAAAGCCGACCTTGCCAGGTGTGTGGCGTCTTGTCACCGTAGCCGATTGTAGTGAGGGTGATCTGGGAAAAACAGTAGAGGTATAAACAACATATAACACAAATAAAACATTTCTAAAACACAACACATGTCAATGGTTAATCACTGAATACAGTTTTTTTTTTTTACGATCGCTATGACAATTTTTTCAATACTTTTAACAATTTTCCAAAAAACTCTTAAGCTAGGCTATACAATTAACACATTTCTTGTCGCTTTGACACAAAATGCAAAGAGTTAACACAAATTTCAAATGCTTGAACTTTTTTTGTTTACAGACAAGCTCAACCAAGAACAAAACAATGTAATTTTACTGACAAATTTTCAAATGCTTTCACACTGTATGTCAGAACAGATAACATCATGTTCTAAAACTAACTTATAGGCTAAAGTCAAAGTGAACATCTGTATTGTTAATTGAAGAATGAAAATGCCCAATGTATTTTATTTTATTACATTGCTATTGATGAAGAGCTGGTTGAAGTTATGCAAATATATAAATTACAGCTGATACCCATCTAGGAAACACACTCAGGTGTTGAGGTTCTTTCAATCGCATGACCATATGATATACAGTAAAAGATGATATACAATAAATGTGAGATTTTAGAAGATCTGTACCAAAGACTGGTGCCAGAGAAAGGGGACAGGTGGGAGACCACTTGCCAATACATGGAACAATGTGGCATTCCGAGCCTGTCAACCAGTCAGAGCCTGGTTTGACACCCAAATCGAGAATGATGTTCCTTTCCATGCCCTTTACTCCCCTTTCCTCAACCCCATTGAGAAGTTTTACCGAGCCTGGAGATGGAGGGTTTTTCACCATCCTCTCTCCAGGATTCAATTGATGCTGAATGCCAAAACATCACAGCTGAACAAGGCCAGGAAGGATAAGGCATAGCAAAGGATTCTACCCAAGATGCCTTGCCAGAGAAGATATCAGGTGTGATGTGGATGAGAACATGTGACCAAACGCAGAAGACCAGGCAGATTAGATTGCATTTATTTCTTTATTTTTTATTCTTCTGTGGCTTTTTGTGTTCTGTATATTTTGTATTTTCACATAATAAATGACAGCTATATTGTACTTTTTTTCTGTCCTGTTGCAAATAAAGCCTTTACTGCAGCAATTCTGTCAACGTCTTTGTTCCCTGTTCATTCTATAAAGCTACTCTGAGTTGGTCATTCGATTTTTGTATTGAATTTCTGCAGCAAAATCAACAAAATGCATGTATTTACTAAACCCCAAAAGAAAAAGAAACTGTAGTGTAAAACACAATCTATGATCAATGCAGTTTCTGTAATTCCTTTTGATGTCAGTGTTTTTTTATGATATTGTGCTATGATTGACTAAATGTGGTAGCATTTTGGAATAATAATTAGATTTTGAGCAATGTTTGAAGTGTTTTGGTAGATGTAGTGTGTAATGTGTTGTTAGGGTATTATTGTAATTTGAAAATGTGTGTTGAAATTTAGTTTACAATGTGTGATTTTGAGCATGAAATTAACTGTTTTGTCAGTTGTATGTTGTAGGTGTGTTGGTGCGTTAAGAGTTTAGGAAGATTATTAGAAGTATTGAAAAAAATTCATAGCAATCGTAAAAAACTGTTATGATAATAGTTATTAATCAGTGTGCATGAAGTGCATTGCAAGGTCTGGAATATCAAAAAGTACAACACAATACAAAATATTTTATCAAATAAAATAAAACCAATATGAATAAAAATGAATAAAACATAAATAATAAAAAACACATTTAAAATGAATGACTCCAAAACTAACTGAAATATAATAAAACAACAGCTTTTTATAGCTTTTTAATAGATGATAAAACTTTTACAACCTGCCTGCATTGAACATGGAAATATTACTAGACAGCAATAACATTAGAACTTTGACCTTGAACCATAAAAACATTTAATGCATAAATTTAAATGCAAAAAACACTTTCTGAAAGATATAAAATTTTAATAGGAATAAAAAAAAAAACACAAAAAATATAATACCCCTTACTTGATACTCACTGGGTGCATGTAGGCGTGATGCTTCTAAAAAACATTTCTAACTCAGCAGATTCAGGGTATTATTCAGCAATCAGTCTATTAGAAGCAGAATTATAATCCCAGTAGAAATCAAACAAAATAGCTGCAACATCAATTCCCACAAAGCTATTCTGAGCCAGGGAACTGACTGAGAGAACATATCTGACAGCATCGACACGGGTCATTAGTTCAGTGGAGGGCAGTACTTACTGTTCCCCACCAGAGGGAGTCAGCATAAGTGGAAAACTCTGGGTTATCTTCCTTCTCAGCCAAATAGACCAAGAATGAGGCAAAGATAAGTACCAGGAAGCCGATGTACCAGGCTGTGATCAGCTCCTACAACAGAGAGGAAAGTGGACAATGGAAAGCTATAAAAAGAGTATTTCAGAAGATTTTATAACACTTCATTGGAGAACTCTGTATTGTATTGGATTATGTATATGTTTTATAAGTTAAAATATGGTTTAAACAAATGTCACAGTGACATTATATTGAATCATACTGTGATGGACCTTGCTGTGAGCGTACACCACAGAGCCCAGAAGCTTCCAGGTTCCTCCCCGGCGGTCCATGCGCACCATGCGCAAGATCTGCAGAAAACGCATGCTGCGCAGAGCAGACGTGGCGAAGATGTTTCCCTGTGTGCCCGCTGCTATCACTGCCAGCGACGCCACAAAGACAATGAAATCTACAAAATGAAAAGCCACAGATGACAAGAACAAAAATCAGAGGAAAGACAAAGAAAATAGGAGATTATGAAAAGAAAATATGCATATATATATATATAAAAAAATTAAATGCATTTTATTCCACTAATACAGGGCAACAAACGTCTATATATCTATACACACTACTGTTCAAAAGTGTGGGGTCAGTAACATTTGTCTTCCTTAAATTAATATTTTTATTCAGCAAGTACATAATAAATTTATCAAATGTGATAGTTAAGACATTTACAGTGTTACAAAAGAGACACATTAAATTGATAAACAGCGATAGTAAACACATTCACAAAGTTACAAAAATGTTTGGTAAAACTTCAGTATAGACCAATTCTCACTATTACCTAACTGCTTATTAGCATACATATCACTAGCATATTGGCTGTTTATTACTTATAGAGCACATATTCGTAATGATCATATTCTTTATCCCTAATTCTACCCAATACCTAAACTTAAAGGGTTAATTCAGCCAAAAATTAAGCCATAAATTCCTCACCCTGAAGTCATCCTAGGTGTATATGACTTTCTTCTTTATATAATAAAGATCGAATCTCATATATGTCTCGACAAAGATGACTGTGGGTAGATGATGACAGAATATTTAGGAGAAACCTGATTGGACTGACTAAACTTAAACATGTGAATGGTGTTTTCTGCTATAGATCTTTAGACAAACACTTGTTGTTCCCCTTCACTTTAAATAGACATGGTGCTTCTGTTCTCAGGCTCCAGGTCTTTACCTATGACGCAGAAGGGCTTCCTGGCGAACCGTAGCCGACCCTGCCATCCTCTGTAGCGACAGCAGCATCCAGCTGCCCAGATCCTCACAAAGTACTCCAGCCCAAAAACCACGATCATCACAAACTCCTGCAAGTCAAACCACATTCCTCTTAATAATGTCCGTCTTGTACTATGAATATGGTAATAAATACATCCAAAGAGCAATAAAAACATGATGACTGATTTTCCGTCAGTAATATATAAATATAAAAATAAACTACCTGGCAGTAAAGATTAAAGTTCTAGACTGGTCAAATACCTCTAATTCATTAAAAATGAGAGATTGTTATGAGAGTTATCATTTACGCCAACTCTCATCCTGTTGCTTGGATTCAAAGAAGCCCATGCTAAACGCTTGCATTGATTACAGATCCTGCAGTGGCACCTTGTGAACAAACACATTACAGACTGAGTCAATAGCAGAACTTGCATGATAGACAACATAGTCCTTTCCTGAAGGAGACCATTAAATGGAATGAAATTGGGAGAGAAAGTCGGTGTGAGAGGGAAAGCACTTCATAATGAATGAGTGATTATAGTATTGCAGCTAAGATTATTGGATGGAGTCGGCTACTTCTTGCATACTCGACAACACCTGAATCCTGCCGTGTGCTTACACTGCCATTTCCCAGAGCAAGGATCCCAGCGGAAAACAAAATGCACACTTAACGCAGCCACAGGGAGACATGAGACAGTACAAGAATGCTTACCGTGTGCCAATCAGATGAGAAATGAATCCGGCCTGAGATGCTGCTAAAACGGTAATGAAAATAAGGCCTAATAATTTTCAAAATGTGTTTCCTTGCAGTTATAAAGTGAGAAAACGCTCCCCTCATGTGTTATAATGGAGCCGTATGCAGAACACTGATAGTAGTTTATCATACTAAATAAAGTTTGCGATCCCTAAAGATGGACGGCATACTAAACATGCTTTCATTTAATAATTTGTAATCACGAAACTTTCTACTGCATATGTACGTGTTTATGCTTACGAAGAATTTCGGCTGGACTAATAAAATAACCTTCTTAGTAACACAATAGACAGCAAAACAGGCTTGCATACACGGCACATTTGATCCATAATGCTGGCAAACAGAAAAAAGACCAAATTCACCTTTTTTGAAGACACACCTCAAAAAATATATACAGACTGTGATTGGATGGACTAACTGCCACAGAGAAAGCCATGTGAGATTAATTATTCAGACAATGTGCTATTATGAATGTATTTAAAGACGCGCAGACAATGTGGATGCTGTTTAGTGAAGGTACTTAGACAGACCAGACAGTCCACGCCTGCCAACTTTGAATTCTCTTTAAACTACAATTTTGGATGTAAAACACAGGAAGGAAGTCAAACCATTTGCTCTACAGGTAAGAGAGAGTCAGCGGATTCATTTGAATGCAGTTCAATAGATATGAAACAATGTATACTGTGTCAGACTTAAATCTATCTGGAGATGAGGAAAGAGGTAGATTCATTCAATAATTAAGGAAAAAAAGAAACAGTTTTCCATGCCTGCTTGTGATTATTCCATTTATTCACAATTATGTGTTACACTTGCATTGCAAAGGGATTAATTCAATCAAAAATGAAAATTCTGTCATCATTTACTCACCCTCATGTAGCCATTGACTTTACAAAGGTTTTTTTTTCACACAATGGAAGTTAATTACTAAAGTCATTTGGTTACCCAAATTCTTCTAAATTTCTTCTTAAAAAAAAAAAAGAAAAAAGAAACTCATCATACAAGAGATCGATTTGAAAGGACATGAGGTCAATAAAGACAGAAATTTCATTTTTGAGTGAACTATGCAATTTTCAGTGCATTTCAGTATTTAAATATGGTAAAATTGGTTAAATGGATCTGAGAGTATACTACACCTGATAGATATTAGCCAAAATATTTAATAAATAAACATGCAAAGTGGCTGCTTCTGGCAGTATATATACCATCTAGGTACAAAAAAAGTCTGGCCATTTATTCTGAAAAGCATAAATTGCTAATATTTGATTACAGTAGATGTTTTACAGTGACTTTTTAAAAGCACAGGCTTAACTTCGCTTTGGATAAAAGCGTCTGCTAAATGAATAAATGTGAATGTAAATGTTTGATGTTCACGCTAAGGAAAGCTGCTAGTGAAGGGTTTGGGGACTGGGCTCTTGTGGTGTCATGAACCAATCAGCATTCTCATGATAGAATTTCCCTCTAAAGAGATTAGTATTGTTATTGTTTAAGGTATAGTTTGTGTCATTTTAACCCCTTACCAGGATGAAGAGCGCCTCGTTGGCAAATGTTTGATGGTCTGGGATGGTGGAGAAAACAGAAAGCACCAGACAGCTGGACACTAGGAGAAAACTGAAACACAAACAAACACACACAAACTAACAGGTCAAAATACAGTACAAAACTGGGATGAGCGTTGTATTTTTATTTGTAAGTTATACTTTATCATGTAAAACAATGTCAGATTTATTATTTGCTCTATACCTAAACACCTCAGGAAACAACAGTAAAAATACAAATCAACAACAACAAAAAAGCACAAATATCACAGCAACACAGCAAAGACTGAACAAAAACTCAAAAACAAACATGTGTTCTACACGTACTAATGACTATTGGCCTCTGGTGGACAGAGAAACTCGCCATGACAGCCCATAATCCAAGCTGGCGTTCAGCTCATACACACAGATGCTCTTAATCACTGCTGTCACAGACCCCGCTTGGAAAGCCCAGCATGCCCACTCAAAACGGAGTGGATAAAAGCAGAGATTACAGCCCCACTTCCTGCCATTTCTCTGGAGCACTCAGACTCTTTGGAAAAAGGGGCCCTTTCGCAAGAAACTGGGGTTCCCGGATGCCTCCAGGTGCTCCAGCTGAAGCTTTGTAAAATAAAAGCTGGATTCGCCCCGCGGTTATCAGAGAAGCTCTTGGAGTCCGACTGGGTCTGCGCAAGCAGCTGCTGCTGGGGATGATGCCAAACCGGACACATCTGGCCCGCTCACTCATACTTCTCAGCTCTGCGATTTCATTCTGTACAAGGACAGAATGAACATTTTCAGCTGTGTTTTTGGGTCTAATGTGACAGTTTGGAGCAACAGCATCTTGGTTGTGAGGAAAAGTAAGATGATTCAAATAGCCACAACAAAGGCACTTCATTGCTTAAAGGGATAGTTCACCCAAAAATAATAATTCTGTCATTAATTACTCAACCTCATGGCGTCTCAAACTTATAAGTCCTTTGTTCATCTCCAGGAAACAGATGAAGATATTTTTGATGAAATCCAAGAGCTTTCTGACCCTGCATAGGCAGCAACGCAACTACCACGTTCAAGGCCCAGAAGTGTAGTAAGGACATCGTCCACGTGACATCAATGGTTAACCTTAATTTTGTAAACTATGTCCTTACTACCTTACAGTCTTGGAACCACATGAGAAATGAATGACAGAGCGTTAATTTCTAGGTAAACTAGCCATAATGAGACCCATAAGTAACTCCTGGGGCATTAACAATCAATTATTGATAGAAACAGTAGGTTGCTAATAGCTAATAGCTAATGAATGAAGAGTATTATGACTGAGAGATCTACATGAGTTGCTGTACACTGATTCACTCAGAAAAGAGGAAGGAGACAAAGATAGGCAAACAGCCAGTTAACATCATCCTCAAAATACAGTACTGATAATACGCTGACATAAGAGGAGCCCATAAACACTTAAAAATGCCAAGGATAATAATACATTTTTCAGAGTTTACAGTGTCTACCATCCGCAATCCATGCCTTCGTGTGTTGGATGGAAAAGCAGCAGAAAACAAATCTATTCTGCAAATCACGGGTGAGTGGAAACACCTGTTGTTTCAAGTAAACAAACAAGATTAATAATACATGGATTTTAGTGCTAATTTAACATGCACAAACACTTTTCAAACGTATTTAATGGACTTGGTTTCTGGAGGCATTTCCAAAGTTTTACTTTTAAACAGTTTCTGAAAGGTTGAAATTTCCCCCATTTGCAGTTCGGAGTGCAAGAAAACAATTATGACTTTAAGATCAACAATAAAAAAAAAAAAAAAAAAAAAAAAAAATATTTTTGATAGCATATATCTTGACTGAGAGAATGATTGGTCTTATTAACATATATATAAGATTATGGGAACTATTAGGGCACTGATCTGAAGTTTTAAACATACTCTTCAAACATTATGCATAAATAATATTTTTTAAAATCTTAGAAGACTAAAAGGTCACTTCATCCCTAAACCGTTTCTGCTGAATGTGACTCATTACTGCTAAACTAATGTACTGTAGGTAAAACTATCCCTCATAAAACAACAGACTGAAAAAAAGGGCAAAAGCACTGAAAGCTAAGGCCCAGTTTCCCAGTCCTGAATCATCAACACTCTGACTGGACGGACAGAGGAAGAAAAATCCCAGAAACTGCTTAGCTGCCCCGAAAAGGTTTCCATCAAAAAACGATGAACACAGTAAAAAATAGATACATTAGAGCATGTGAAGCCCATGTGCAGCTTGCATTTCAGCTGAGAAGCAAGTTTTGAACCCAACCTCCAAGCCCAAAGTCAATCTGCCAAAAGCAGAAATCAAATCCTCAAATCAGCAGAAATGATAGTCTCATGAGGAGAAAACAATGCAGTGCCACGTGTATTTGTATTTCCTGGGAAGCACATGATTTGGCTGTAAATCATGTCGATACCATTCTCTGATGGTGTTCCTGTGTTGACAGTTGGTACAGGTTGAATTTTACACAAAAAAGGTAGCAAAAAAACTTTGAAAAATAATAATAGTCAATTTATAGTGTAAAAAAAAAGTTTCATCAAGAAAAAATGTACAGTGTAGGAAAAACCCATGTGAAATCAAATTCCCAGACATCAAATGGACCTTGTAAATGCAAGATTACTTCATAAGATTATTTCATACTTATACTTCCTTTAAATTGTGATTTAAAGATTTTTTTGTTGCTTTTGCGTTTTTCTTTTATAATATAATGTATATTAATAATAAAATAAAAATAAAAATTTGGCATAGCAGCATTCATGCTAACACACTGCAAAACAAAATATTTAATTAAATACAGATGAGAAAAAAAACATCATATCATATTTCATATCATTATTAATATGAGGGTGAGTGAATGATGACAGAATTTTGATTTTCAATTAAAACTATGTTTTTAATTTCAGGAAAACCAACAGTGTATTATTCATCACCAGATATTTCATACATAATCCAAACAATCCAACCATCCAGGTCTGGCACAAAGAAAACAGAAATCATTGGTAAACCTAAGAACCTTTTCTACTTTTATAAAACTGAATGTGGGTTATGAAATAATTATCGCAATAATGCAGCATAACCTTTTTCGCTGTTCTCATTCTCTGCGATATGCTAAGATGAAGTATGCTGTAGTGGACCCTGCTGTGGTCCTCATTAGACTAAATCTTAGGCTAAATTCATCACTTGGACTGTTAATACGCCATAAAAGCCACAGCGAGATGAAAGCATGAGGACACAGATATGGGCCATGTGGGTAAACAGGGGATGATGAATAGTGAGGGCTTTCACACATTGCTGAGCTGGACTCTTTATACTGTACGCCACAAAACATCTGCGCATAACGGCAGAGCCTCTGACCCTAATTCAATCACTGCAGGCTGATGGACCGGGTATCAGTTACACAACCAGAGAGATAAACATCAAGCTCCGCTGAGAGTGGAAGAAGGATAAATGTTTGGAAATGGAAAAAGTGGAAGGTGTAGTGATTTACCTAGGATTTCTTCATCCCAACACACAGGCCGAATAATATGTAGATGGGTTAAAAAAACTAGAAAACATACAGTACAGCAAATCAGAGAAAGAAGAGCATAAGATTATACCTCTAAGCAGAGGACAAAGGTGGCAGCAGTGGAAAGCTCTATAAATATCCACGTGCCGTGAATTGTGACAGCCTGCAAATTTGTCCAGTACACACAACCACATTGTTAATGCTGCGAGGTGTCTGTGGGGAATATAAGAAAAGGAAAGAAAGGCTGAAGACGCAAAAAAAGATGAATGCCTTGATACTGTACAAGGCTTTATATAGTGCAATTATGTGTGCATGGTAACCCGACAAAAGAAAGAACATCTAAACATCTGTCCAAGTCACTGTTAAAAATGATTACCCAAGCAAATATGGATAATATTAAATTAAATTAAATTAATGCCTTTTATCAGACGCTTTTATCCAAAGCGACTTACAGTGCATTCAGACTATCAACTTTTACATATCATATATATATATATATATATATATATATATATATACACACATATATATATATATATATATATATATATATATATATATATATATATATATATATATATATATATATATATATATATATATATATATATATATATATATATTATTATTATTGTTTATAATTTTGGCTTGTTTGGTAATGTGTAGAGAGTCCTAACAATATCCAGCTTTCAGGAATCCAAACAATGCAGCTTTTTTATAACAATATACTGTGATTTTGAATTGATTTTTCAAATAGGACTACTAGGAAAAACTGATTTTGAGGTTCAATACCATTTACGTTTTCCCAGCATACAATGGTGCAAGAATAATTAATACGGCTGCATTGTTTGACTATTTTTCAACAATCCTATATAGGAAATTTTTTTTGGAGAAAGGATAAATAAATGGATGTATGATGGATGTTTCACCATTTTCTGAATTATGTACATTCTTATTGATGATTTTGTTCATTTGTCTGCATAACACTAACAATAATTTACTTAAAATGATTAAAGTCAACGTAATAATGTTAAAGTTTTACAGTGATTGCAACAATTTTCATATGTAATTAGTTACTAAGTTATTTTTTTTGTGATTAAATTTTTTGCTTTGGTGAGTTAGTAAGAATACTGACAACACTTTAGTGTCCAATTCACACTATTAACCAGTTGGTTATTAGCATGAATATTACAGGGATATTGGCTGTTTATGATTACTTAAAAAAAACACATATTAATGTCTTATTCTGCAATCTGCAACCTTATTCGAAATCCTTAATCCTACCCAAGTCTTAAACTTACCTTTACTAAGTATTAATAAGCAGTAATTAGGAGTATATTGAGGCAAAAGTCATAATTAATAGTTAGTAAATAGTTGGACCCTAATGTAAAATGTGACCAGAATAATTTATGCAGTTATCTATTATTTATTTGAAAGAATTAAAATAACCGTTTCATGTCTATCCTTTTATAATTAACTTGTCGAGGCTGATACAGGAATCAGAAAGTAATTAGTAATTAAATACTTTTTGGAGAGAGTAATTTCTACATAACCTAATTACACTGTTCAAGATGTAATTAGTAACTAGTAATTAATTACTTTTTAGAGTAACTTGCTCAAAACTGGAAGGCAAACACAAATTAAGGAACTGTAAGACATTAAAGTTCAATTATGCAAATTTAAATAAAGTTAAAAAAAATTATGATTAAACTTAAAGCCATGCAAACTGTCAGCCTCATTTTTTTTTTAAATAAACAAATAGAGCTAAATAATTTTATTACTGCAAGAGTATGAAGGGGTATGCGGCCGTCTTCACATTCCAAGAGTTGAAAATTAAGAAAAACAACTCTTCTAATGAGGGGAAACATATTGCTGAAGCATTAATAAAACAAGACACAGGTTTGGCAACATAAGCTCTGCTGGGAAACACTGTGTAAAACCAAACAATCCATCCATAACACAAATCTGCTATCCACAGTCTAGAGAGCTGCCTGCTAAGTTCATAACAATTCATTTAATTGTAAAGTGGAATTGGAAGTCAGTGTTTAATACACTGTACACAGTTGTGAAAGATGTCAAAAAGAAGAAGTAGGAACAGACAACACAAGAGCGGGAAGTAAAGCTGCAACCAGACTGGAAAGCAGAAATCCTTAATGTCAGCGAAACAGGGTTAACACTGATACCTATCATACAGAACAGAAATACTATCAGTGAAAATGAACACAGACACTGCCCAGAAGAAAGCACAGGCTCCAGATACTTAATCATGAAAAACAGCTCTGCATGTGGAATCGGTTATTATATGGTCTTTTTTTTTTTTTAAATCACAAACAAAATATATATATATAAAAAGATAACTGTCACTTTTTATCTCATAATTCAGACTTTTTACCTCTGAGTTTACATGTCGTAATTCTGTTTTTGCTTCCGCCATGGAGTAAAATATAAATAAGACAGTTGCTTTATCATAATTTTCTTATCGCCATTTATAGTTTATATCTCACAATTATGACTTTTATTCCCAGAATTGTGTTCACATCTCACAATTCTCCGTTTATTTCTCGCAATTCTGACTAAAAATATAAACTCAGAATCACAAGTAAGAAAAGTCATAATTGTGAAATAAAACTTGCAATGACATTTTTTTTAATTCTGAGGAAGAAGCAGATTTAATTTCTGCAAGGAGCAAATCATAAAAAAGTGGTTATTCACCTTTGCTGAGGCTCGCACCCAGACTACTATTATGACACTTTTATGCTGTTGTAGTGGGTTTTTTTTTGTGCAAATTCAGCTATGAGAATACCATTCTTCTGCAGTCTTTATGTAAGCGGAAGATCATAAATTACTTCATTTTAATCAGATCACTGATTTTCTGTTGAGCCAACTGCAAATGGCATCTATCAGTGTGTCGCCACTATTCATTCATATCACATCCATTCACCAACACACACACTGTGGCCTTCTGAACACACTCAGCTATCTGGAAACTCTCATTCCCGCTATAGTTTGAAAGGGCACAATCATAGGCCACTGAGTCGCAGTATTGTGAGTGAGATATCTGCTGAGCTTGCTGAGAGGAAAAGCAGAAGAGCAGTGAGAGATGTTAATTGGACGGCAGAAGGATGATGAGAAGCTTGACATTTACAGACAATACAGTGACCATGAGCTGACAATTAGAGAATCCTCTCTAAATCCTGAACAAACAGGATGTCACATGCAAAAACATCTAACCTTCCATGTTACCACATCTGCAATGTTACACACAAGCTACTGCATGTTAATGGTAAATATCAGATCTAGAACATGATTTTATTTTCTTTATACACATATAAGTCATATTTTATAGTGGGAAATTACGCTATTTTTGTTTTTGTTATCAATATATATATATATACTGTGATAATTTTTTTCAGGATTCTTGGATAAACAGAAAATATAAAAGAACATCATTTTTTGTAACAGTTAAAAAATCTTTGCAGTCACTTTTAATAAATTTGTTGCATTTTAATGAGTAAAAGTATTAACTCTTATCACCCTAAACTTTTGAATGGTATTATAGATAGACATATAAAGAGGCAAAGATAAATAACACTAAAATATTACAATTCTATATTATCATCATAAAATATCAGTCAAATATTAAAGATCAAATACATATTTAATTATAAAATACTTTAAATGTTAAACTTCATAAAAAACGGAACTATTTTAATATGTATTTTGTGAACATATCACATTTTTACTTAAATGTGCCCAAAACCACATTCAATATCACACAAATATACATTGCACAGCAGCAAAAGATTTGAAGCAGTGCTTTCAAAGCACACACACCTTGCACACTTGCACTCATTCACGTGCACAGTTCATTGCCCAGATTTCCAGTATTAATGTGCTGACATTTCACCGCTCAATGGACTGCAAACGTCACTCCTAAAAGCCCAAACCCTTGCAAAATACAATGCCTTTATTTACACATGAGGTGAGAAGAAGCCGCTGCATGTGGCCCACAGCTCTGACAAAGAAGCTTTGATTTAATGCAGACTTCATTACACTCCAAACTGGATGCTTTCTGATTCAAACAATGATTGATATGCAAAAAATACTTTCTTTAAGTTACTATTAATATAATATGCATGCTCACTGAAAAAACATTGCATTATGTATTATTTATAAATGTAAAAATATTACATTTATGGGACAACCAAATATTTCTACTTATTTCTGATCATTTTTCATTACTCTAATCCAATTTGTATGGAGAAGAACCAGCAATCTTTCTTTTGATTAAGAGGAACACGTTCGGCATGGAGTACGGATAATTGTTTAATAGGTGCACGGTCAAACTGAGGTCTTTGTTCACTTAGAGAAGTGAACCTGCAATCGAATTGTCAGAAATAGACAGAACTTCTGTTCATTTAGTGGGAATTTCCTTTAGTGGATTATGAGATTAGCAGGAACTGGCCAGTGGATTGAACAACAACAAAAGAAAGAAGTGGCTTTAACTTTTGACCTGAGACCGACTGGATTAAGATATTTAGGAATTCGAGGGTTTGAGGAAAAACCCATTTTTGCATTTATGCATTCATGCATTAATACTTACATTGCACATACTGTATATCTGCACTTTGTTGTTTATGAGGAGAGAATTCACAAGAGAGCCAAATTTAGTCAGAGAGGCATGCAATGAACAACAACAGCAATAACTCATCTGGATAACTCTGATTGGCCATTGCATTCATAAGCTCAACATAATCATGTGTGATTGGTCATAATGAGCAACATTGTAAAAACACAAATAAGTAAGCGCTAATATTACTTACATAGTATTACAAAACAAGAATATAGCAGAAGACAGTAGATATTCCACTTGGTGTAGGCCTTTTACTCTGTAAGTGTTGTATGAAAGTGAAAGTAGGCTACACTACCTGTTCTAAGGTTTGGGGTCAGTGAAATTAAATTTTCTGAAAGGAATTAATACTTTTTGTCAGCAAAGATGCATTTAACTGATCAAAAGTGACTATAAAGACGTATAATGTTACAAAACGATTTCTATTTCAAATAAATGCTGTTCATATATGCATATAGAATTATAGGTAAGGGTCAAAGGTCACCTACATGTGTTTTGGATGTAACATCACAACCTTGAATAGTTAAAATAGCTTTTAAGGATATGAACCAGAGGCTTAAACTTACACTTTTATATATATATATATATATATATATATATACACACACACACACACATTTATTAGTTTATGTACATGTCTTCTTGTCAAAAAAAAAAAAAAAAACTTAATTTGAGTGTATACATTTTTGGGTGTTATAAATACTGTATGTACACACACACACACACACACACACAAACACACACTTATGAAGTATCCTAAAATGTGGATAACACTGGGTCTAAAAAAACAGTTCCTAGAAATAAGCCCCCTAAAAACATTTAGCCAATCAAAGTTACACGAGCCTGATCATGGAGTGTCATTGTGTCTGTTCGGCTGAGATGACACAGAATTGTCCCTTTGACCCTCGGGTGGGAACGTTCTTTTGAAGACAGCCTTATTAACAGACAAGTGATGGGAGCATCTGGCAGCAAAGAAGAGATGTTTATAGAGCACGCCAAAAGCTATCTCACCATTACGCTTATCATACACAGTACTATTTACAAGATCAGCAGGCTACCATCTTTGACCAAGACTTCAAACATGGACCTTCTGGTTCATCTAAACGACTGCAGTGGCACGCAAGAGTGTAATCACGGGTGCAGCACCTTGTCAACACTGCTGGAACTGACACAAAACACAGTACAGAGACTCCACCGCTGCTGTCTCATCACTACTGAGCTTTAACCTGGAGTTACTGATACAGTTACAGTGGATGCAGCAAACACATGTTAGATATAGAATGTTCTCCCATCTAACCTGACAACAAAGTAGGAAAGTAAGATTTCTTTTTTTAGGACATTTATCAGCAAGGATGAATTAATTGTAAAAATAAATAAAGAAATAAATAAGTGACATTTACATTATTACAAAAGATTTCCATTTCAAGTTAAATACATTTTTATGGCATATAATAAGAATCCTAAAGAAATGATCATGGTTTTCACAAAAATATCAAGCAGCATAACATCATTATTAGGAAAGAAATAATAAATGATCATGACTAACATAAATTGCTGCTGAAAATTCACCTTATTTATTTATTAAATAAATAAATAAATAAAATAATAAATAAAAATGTACATGTTAAAGTTGCCAATTGATAATTTGTTTAAAAAAAAAAATTCTGTAATTGTCAAGACAAGAATTCATTTTGTTTAGTAGCTAAACAATCAAAATATATAACTGTTTTAATAGACTAAAAAACTTTTATTTTTTATTTTTATAAATATACAATTCCTATATTGTTTATATAAAAAGATATATAAAGAGGAAGCAAGCAGAAAAGCTGAGGCTGAATAGATAGGTCTAATGCTGATCTAAATGATCTGTTTCTTTTTTTCTAGCTGTCTTGTTATCTTAGTAAAACTACTAAAACTACTAAGAGAGACACAACAAGAAACACTGAGATCATCTGTGAATTCTTTTCCTTCATCATATGACATCTTGTAGAAAACAGAGCCAAGATAAGGCCATCCAGGAAAACAGATGCTAGGGAGCTTTAGAAGCTTCACAAAGAAAAACATGCACAGTATCACACATACACAGATAAACACACACACGTATACTGTATACACACCTACTTGGATCTGTCAGGATTAATAAATAACTTTTAAAAACGTTACCTCATTGTTACATATCCAAGTACATACTCAGTTCAACTGTATCCATAACTAACAACACAGGGAAAACACATCAAAAATATTCCAAAATAAAAACTATTCTTTCATGGAAATTAAAAACTAGAATCTATGATCACAGAAAAAAAAACTCTATTAATTAATAAGATTCCCAGTGAATAAACTGATTTATAGTAGATAATGATATTATGGGGGCGGACTGACTTTCTGCATTCAAAAATTCCATAAAAACATTACTGATTTTCACAAATAGCATTTTTTTATGGATATTGGTACTAGCAACAAAATTTGCGGTTATTAGTTTACTAATATGTTAATTCAGATCAGATACGCAAAAACCAAACCACTTTGTGAGAGTCGTCAGGATGCTAGCCCTTATGAATACCTCTCTATATTATGAATTTGTTTTAGTACTGTTGCTATGGTGAGGTTTCCCGACATGTTTATAGAACCTGCCATTATAAATTAAAGGGCCTTAACAACACTTAAGGGGACTTACACAAGACATCAGCTGCAACCAGCAGGGAGGTGGGAGTAGGAGGTTAGCTCTGTCCATTTTTCAGTAAAGACATTCACATGGGTTCCTTATTTACTAAAGTCTCCATTTCTAATCATTCTATTCTACAGCACAACAGTCCATGATGTAGGAACACCTATGAATTCAGCAATTAATTGAGAATCAGAAGTTTAAGAATCATATGGCAATGTCAAATGTCCGTTTTCTCCACCAACAATTGGGGCACGTTGTCATGAAAGTCAATGCAAAGTATCTTTTTCATGCACAATAGCATTTTTGTAGTCAAAACTTTGAGGCATTATGTCGATTGTGAAAATAAATGTTAGAAAATAAAGTATTGAAAAATAATCACTAGATAATGTGTGACAAGTTTTGAGCCATTTTAACATTTTAAACCATTTCAGTCTGCAAATGTAGAAGTTTAATAACCATGTTTTCAATCACTACATTCTATTGTTCCTGTAAACTATAAAATACTTATGTTTTATGTAAAAGTGCCATTTCTGTGAATGCTCTGAAAATATCTTGACTGCTTATGTTTTAATTTACGACAAATTACTCAATTCATATTAAACATTACAGGGATAGTTCACCCAGGAATGAAATCTATACCGACCCTCATGTCGTTTCAAACCCAAACGATTCTGGTTAATTTTTTTAATTTATGGTGACCATAAAGGAACCATAAAATCAACCCATACCTGTATATTGAGCAGTCCAATCTTATGAAGGTATACAATCATTTTATATGATGAACAGATATAATTTAGACTTTTATTTAAATTTAAACAATTACTTTTGGGATAAACCACTGGATTTGAATGGATTCAATTTACAATGCCTTATTGACCTTTTTGGATTTTTTTTGTGACAATGGAGTTGAAGATCCAAATTCAAGGCTTTATTAAGTGCGTAGTCAGACAGGCTTGGTTAAACAATGGCAAAAAATGATACCCAAGGCAAGGCAAAAGTGTAATCCACTAAAAGACAGTGGTCAGGGCAGGCAGCAAACAATCAGAATCAAGGAAACAGTGCAGTGTCAAAATACAGGCAGGGCAAAACTAAGAAAACACAGGAAGAAACATGGAAACTAGTAATATGCTAAAGGCTAACAAACAATAATCAGTCCTGTGTGTGTCTGCGAGAGCATCTTTTATAGTCCTCCTGACTTGAAACAGGTGACAACAGATAGTTGGTTCCTAGGCAGAAGGTATCTAGGAAATGGAGTCAGGGGTGGAGTGGCAAGGGCATGGGGTGGAGTGTCCCAGGCAAAAGCTTACAGGCACTCCAGCTGGTAATTGTAACACTGGTTACCTGGACTTTATATGGAGGGAGACACTCAGGTTTCAATTTGTAATCCCAAAGATTAACCAAAGCTTTATGGGTTTGGAAAAACTTGACAGCAGTGCAATTGATGACAGAATTATCTAACTATCTACTATCTATTATAAGTCAAAATAATATATATTTTTAAAAGGTACTTTTCAGATCACTTTTAAATAAATAGTGTGAGTGGTTATTATCTGTGCACATACACATGCACACCAGTACACTAACATGCACCTACATACAGATATAAGTTTAAAACTAAACTGTTTCATAGTTTCAATCTGCTGAGTGTGTATTTCAGACAATTTAAGTTAATGGTATTTTACCCATTAATAATACACATATAAAACCGCTGTGACGAACCCTCTTAGTTTGCAGAGTGTTATTAACTTTTACTTTGGATGGCAAACAATAATATGAATAATGTATAATGCCACTGCAAATGAGGAGTGGTTAACCTTAATTCCAACCCCAAAATAAATCCAGGACCACAACATAAACCTCACAACAATCAAAACATCAAATGACTGAAATTCACTGTTACAGTGTTTATGAAAGCAGGATCAAATGCTAGAAATGTCCGCCAGCTACTTACAAAAGACAATGTTCTAAATGCAGAAATATTTGAAGCATCCCTATCATGCCTGAGTCTCCTGTGATGAACTTTGATGTCTGGGGTTGTGAAAACCACCTGAGTACAGTAAGATGGTTACATCCACTTAAAATAAGCCTCGGTCAAAGGCTTGCATCAGAATCTGAATCTAGCCTGGCAAAAATAACATTACATAAACAGAGATTACAGCAGATTAAAGGGGTATCAACACTGGTCTGGATCATGTTACACGGTATGACAGTTGTGCACTCTTGGGCCTTTGGTCTTTCCGTCTCTCTCTGTGCTTTCCAACACAGGTCACCATCAGATCTCCTTGTGAGGGGGTGTATTTGATTCCAAGATTCAGATGAAATTTTTTTTTTTTGATCACACATGGTTGCTTTACTATTTACTCGCTCTAGGAAATCTGTTAAGCATGGCCGACTTTGTGAAAGCAGTGATTTGACTGGCAGCTATGCACTTGCTAGATTAACATGGCAATTAATCACTGTGATTCATTGGGGAAAAAAAATAACACTAACAAAGCGCAGAATACACACAATCTTAACCCTGAGTCAGCGTTTGTAAATTACACTGCGAACACTAGACTATCAGCTGGAAAACAGTCTAAGCTCCTGTTCGTCATTATCCTGGAAACTTAAAACCCGCTGTGCCTCATCCTGGGAGAGACAGGTCGTCCCGCGGGAAACATTTTTGCCCTGAAAGGAGAAATGAATACACCGCATCAGGACTTCTTCTCCAACACTCTGTCACAAGGACGAACCACCACACCAAGCTATCTTTTACTGCAACTGCAATAATTTAACTTTATTTTCATCTTTAACATAATTTGAAAATGTACATATTAACATTTGGTGTAAACTGGCTAAAAGGCACATGAGAACCAGTGATGGGTGTCAGCATGACGTCACATATTTGGATATGCATAAAGATGAATGAGATTTGAGTGTGAATAAAAACGTGGTGTTTTAAAAAAATTGTGTTGTCCCCATACTTTGATTGTGTGGACAAGATCAGAATGAACTCTTATGTTTGAAAAAAAAAATTTGAAAGATTATGTGACACTGAAGACTGGAGTAATGGTTGCTGAAATTCCAGCTTTGCACCACAGGATCAAAATGCATTTTAAAGTGGACTTACAAATTCTACTATTTAACAACCCCCCCTCCCCCTTTTTTATGTTAAATTTTTTTAAATCAAACATTAAAAACACTAAAAAGACCCAGTTTTTTATTGTAATGTATGCATAAATTAAAATAATGTTTTTTTTTTTAAATAAAAATTATTAAACAAAATAATGAAAAATGAAAACTGTTTATCATTATTTCCTGTTACCTACTGTGTTAATATGACCTATTTAACTATACAGTCTTACCATAAGTGTTGCCAAAAGAAATCTTATTTTAGTCTGTCAATCAACTTTAAAAAAGGATGGCATGTTGGCAGCTGCCATAGCATGGATACACAAAATAAAATAAAAAAAACACCTCTCTCTCTCTCCACACACGTTCTTAACATTAGCACTGAATAACCTTCCTTGGTATAAATTTATCAGGAACCTGAGTAAAGCCGGTTGTGCCAGCTGGACGCTTTGCCATGTACAGAATGTGACAGGGTATTGAATGAGACATCAGTTTAGTGTCAGCAGGCGCTGCCACAGGAGTGACTCTGTGAAATCTAGGGATGCAACATTCATCGAAGGAGGCTGGAGAACAAAACTCCCCATGCATGTTTGGACTTGACTGGAAATGGCAAACTTTCTCTCACATTTCCTGAATGTACAGTATATTGAATTACAGTGACCCACCAATCAAACATTTAAAGGCTTTGAGAGTGATTGTTGCATAATCACCTCCTCCATTCTAATAAAATCTAATTAGCTCGATGCTAATCAAATTTTTTGCCTAATTATTGTTTTTTTTTCCAGGAAAAAAGGAGAGAGAAATAAGCACATCTTTCATAGAACCAGTAACCTTCAGCCTACTCTGTAAGTATTTCCTCTGAGAATGAGACATAATGAAGTCACTCAAAGCCTTAATAAACAACGTGAACTAATGCAGATAAAGAGAGCACACCCACACACCTCATTTAACTCAATCTGCTGAGCAACAACCTTCAGTCCTTGACTGAGAAAATAACGGCACCACTTTAATACAGGGCACCACCTTGTGAAAATTTTGAAGTTCAATGTTATGTAAAAACATAGCACAAAACAAAAAACAAACTTAAGAAAAAAAAAATGAAACAAAAAACATGACAAAAATAAATCCAACTTATTAAAACAAACAAACATAAATAAAAGAACTAGATGAAACAAGTACCAAAAAATACAAATACAATAAATAAATAAAATAAAACAGACAATTAAATGGAAACAAAAATCTAAAAAAGAAATTATAATAAAATCAATAAACAAAATTACTACCAAAACAAACAAACAAAAAAAGTTATTTTGAATCGCCTTAGAAAAAGCTAATTGTATAAAACTACACAAAACTAGCTAATTTATTTCAAATAAAAAAAGATCTACTGTATATGTTTCATCCTGGAAGGACAGGGCTATCATATTGATACCTAAGTGAAGCCAAAGACCTGAGGCCACAGTCCACTCACAAGTACTTAACAATCCATTCTAAATGTGCCCTCAACTAGCACTTAGCAGAAATGCTCAAAAGGCATTTCCTATTCTTCCACCTAATTCACCTTATTACCACTATTCAAATGAGTGGATAGCCACTGAAGTGAGTAGTATGGGCATGAGAGGGCCATAGCTTGAGCAGAAATTAAAGGTGGTGTGGGAAAAAGAGATAATACCCTGCTGAAGCATATAGTGGAATTGAGAGTGATCGCTAAATAAATATTGTTTTAATGGGGCATAATTTACACACTCCACTGACGCTAACCAATAAAAACAGGCTAATGGGAAACAAGCAACACTGCAGTCATTAGCAAAATAAATGAAAACGTTGAGCAGAAAGTTATATTCAATAAACAATTTTGGTACTGTAATGGATCACCACATGATTTTCAATATAAAATATAAAATATCCTGAAGGGAAATTTTCATATCTCCTGATTTGTTTAAAGGAACTATATGAAAGTTGCATCCATCTCAATCCTTAATCTATAAATATTGAGGAATGAAACATATTGTCTTAGCCCATATTGTAAAAATCTTAAATATGATCGATATTTATTCACTGGAATATATAAATACAGTGGTGCGAAAAAGAGTTTTACCCCTTCCTGTTTTTTTACTTTTTTTTTTTTTTTTGCATATGTGTCATACTTAAAAGATTCAGATTAAATTAATTTTAATATTGCACACAAGGATAACCTGAGTAAATACAAAATGCTGTTTTGAAATAAAGATTTCATTTATTAAGCGAAAAAAGCTGTCCAAACCTACCTGGCACTAAGTGAAAAAGTAATTGCCCCCTAAATCTAATAATTGGTTGTGCAACTCTTTGCAACAGCTGGCAACGAGTCTCACATCGCTGTGGAGGAATTTTGGCTCACTCTTCTTTGCAGAATTGTTTTAATTTAGCCACAGTGGAGGGTTTTTGAGCATGAATGGATTGTTCAAGATCATGCCACAGCATCTCAATCGAATTTAAGTCTGAACTTTGACTTGGCCACTCCAAACCCTTAATTATGTTTTTCTTGTGCCATTCAGAGATGGACTTGCTGGTGTGTTTGGGATCATTGTCCTGCTGCAGAACTCAAGTGTTTTTGAGCTTGAGGACAACAAACTGACGGCCGGACCTTCTCCTTCAGGACTTTTTGATCGAGTGAAGAATCCATGGTTCCATCAAATACGGAAAGTCATCCAGGTCCTTAAGACCAGACCATCACACTACCACCTGAATGTCTGACTTGATGCTCTTTTTATGAAATGCTGTGTTGGTTTTATGCCAGATGTAACGGGACACACACCTTCCAGTAAGTTCAACTTTTGTCTCATCAGTCCATATAATATTTGCCCAAAAGTCTTGGGGATAATCAAGATATTTGTGGGCAAATGTGAGACGAGCTTTTATTTTATTTTTGTTCAGCAGTGGATTTTGCCTGGGAACTCTCCCATGGATGCTGTTTTTGCCCAGTCTCTTTCTTATTCATGAAAACATGAACGTCATTCATTTATTCATTCAATTAAATAGGCCGATTCGTTCAGGAACCGCTGTGTTGCTCGAAGACGCACAACAATTCTGAATATGAAATGTAAGATGACATATAGGTCTGGGGTCCGGCCCAGTGCATTACCTGTGTTAAAATATTTACATTTTATTTTAAGTAAATATATATATATATATATATATATATATATATATATATATATATATATATATATATATATGTGTGTGTGTGACAGGTGCTTCTCAATAAATTAGAATGTCGAGGAAAATTTCATTTATTTCAATTCAGTGCACACAGACTGAAGTAGTTTAAGTCTTTGGATCTTTTAATTGTGATGATTTTGGTTCACATTTAACAAAAACCCACCAATTCACTATCCCAACCAATTAGAATATGGTGACATGCCAATCAGCTAATCAACTCAAAACACCTGCAAAGGTTTCCTGAGCCTTCAAAATAGTCTCTGACAATCATTGACACCCTTCACAATGAGTGTGTCACAAAAATTATAATATTGAAGTCACAAAGAGAGTATTTTCAAAAACAAAACAAACAAAGAACTAAATGAAAATAAAACCAAACAGAAAAAAAATTAAACAAAAACAAAAAATACAAAATATAATACACAATATATACAGCCACATTTTTTTAAATAAAATAAAATAAAAATAAAAAACGAAATAAAATAAAATACACAAATATATAATTAAATAAAAACAAACACAAAATAAATAAAACATTTCAAACCAAATCACACTAAAAAAAGGCAACTCAAAGCTGGAAACACAGTTGAAGGTATCACTCAACACACTGCTTACTGGAAAAGTGTCTACTATAAAGCATATATATTAAATCATTGCCTTGTCATCCAGAGGTGGACAGAACCAAATATCTGTGGTTTGTCTGGGGCCTACTAATCTTTTTGCTACAAATCTACTGTGCAAATCTGGCATCCTTCATGCTGCATATCCTAAAACGCTTGATGGTCAGCAGCTAGACTTGACAAGGTCATGGCCACCACAGAAGAAAAATCAATGACCTACCAGGATAAGAGGGTCCTATCCCCATTGGATTTATGATCGCTGCATAATTTCTTTAAAAGCACAAAAATGCATTATTGAGCAGCATAACAGCACTATGAGCACAAAAGCATTTCTTACACACGCAATTCAATCCTGCAAGTCTACATGTTTGTGCCGAGGGAGCGCAATTTTTATTATATATTTATTTTCTCAAACTGTACACCACTTTGAGGGACCGAGCACCAGTTCTGGACAAGCTGTTATTTCTGGCTGACTACTTTAAGTTGAAGAATGGGTAAAACTGCAAAACATACTGAATCCTAAAGGAGATAAAAATGCAGGGCTGTTCACTTTTCCCTCTAGTTCTCTCGCCTCCATATTTTCCTTGTCGTTTCGCTACGTCCATCTCTTTTGTGCTAAAGCAGCCAATACCAATGCATATTAAGCTGCAAAGCTGTTTCCATTAATCCAAAAGAAAGAAAGAAAGAAATTAATTCATAAATAGGGAAGTCATTTAACAAAATGAGACCTCGTTTATTGCTTAATTTGTAGGGTGAGGTTGAAGCGTGACTCGGGGGCTGTTCGAGGGCTGAAGATGTTTTCCACTCAAATCACTGCTGTTCACCTCTTCAGTTTGAAAGTGTTTAACAACTCCTGGCACCGTTGCCCCCATTTACAGTCCAAGAACCTTTGTGAAGCTCTGAAAGCCCTTGTGTTTGCTCAGGGCCTGTTAAAAACAGCATGCAATTTTCTATATGTGGTGCTGAGTAAAACGAATGCAACTAAAGGTCAGCTTCGGCCTACTGCGTCCTAGGCATCCGCTCATGTACATTATGTATGTTCACCTTTGACCCCTATCTCTTACAAACGTCACGTCAACACTCTGATAGCTTGTAAGTTTAGCCTCCGACAAGACATCTTAATCTGGGATGAGTGCAGGGGTGATAGAAAAAGAATACTGTCCCATGCATAAACGTTTTACAGGCTACCAGCCATTTGTGTAGAACGTCTAGCAGTGTCAAAGGTTCCTCTCGTGTCCTAGCAATGACTCCGTGTCACAACCAAAGGAATTTGTGCCAGTATCAGCAGCAGGTGTCCTTTTCGTTTGCATGTAATGCTTAAAATGCTTTTTCACAGATGTAATCTGTTATTACCCACCCAAATCAATCAATATATATAATGTGTGTGTGTTAATAAGTGTAATCCAGCTGTTGGTTACAAAGATAACTCCATCCAAATTGTCCTTTACGGTGTTTCAACTTCATGGTCAAAATATTGACCATGTCATATCATTCCCTATTATTTAATTTTGAAGGCATGTTTAAAAAAAATCATCTAACTGCTGGATTTTAGATAAAGAGTGTTCAGAATGAAAAGCATGTTTGAGAAGCTCTTCATGACAGTTTTGCAAAAAACAAGATACCATGAGAGAAACACATTGCCTCCAGCAGCCTAACAGGGCAGAGCTAATTAAGTGATTACATCCCTGCTTAATCGTGGTCTCAATTTAATTATCAATGTGCTACTTCATTTCCCTGAGCCATGCAGTATGGTTCTAATCTACAGTTAAAAGTTCCCATTATCACAGGGATATATTCGCAGGATAATTCAGACATTTAAGAGACTCTGGCTGAAGTACACTATAGCAATTAACTGGAATTTGTCATAAAAGTGTATAGACAATAAATAATTAATCAGACAGCTACTTACATTGATGCCCATGTCATGATAGATGTTCTCGGATGGCACATTCAGAAACCAATGCCATACACTAACAGAATTTACATCACCCAAATGCCACATGGCCAGGTGTTAATAGAAACAGAGAATTAGACACTGAGAGTCTGAAACTTGAGAGCAATAACCTTGACAAGTCAGGTATAACTCTTCACTGTGTTTCATTCATTGGACAGAGAGCTTATGTATTATTATAAGAATGCTCATCTGCATTTTAACTGTGTTGCTCCAAAGTGTTCAGTTTCAAGAGCTCTTATGCAGATGTTCTGTGAGTGGCAAAATATTTTCCTAAATCTTTAAATTTGTCAATTAATCTGCCATAAATGCAAATGAAGTAACTACCAAAAGTAAGATGTTTTTGTATGTAATTTTTGAATATATTTATATATATATTTATATGTGTGTGTGTGTGTGTGTGTGTGTGTGTGTGTATATATATATATATATATATATATATATATATATATATATATATATATATATATATATATATATATATCCATGTATAAAGATCCATTTATATGATGAAAAATGTGAATAATGAGTAAAATATAATTCTGGAAAATATTTACTTTCCATTAGGTAGAGAAAGCAAATATCCACTGTACTGAGTACTATTTGACGTATAAACCCAGCTTAATAAAATAATTATCAATCCCATGATTTCATACAAATCATGATCTGCTAAAAATGTAGTATATTTACAAAATATATTACAGTGAACTTATTTAGAACTTATATTATAAATATATGCGTGTATGTGCTTTTAGTAAGTATGAGTGTGCGGGTGAGAGAGGGAAAGAGTGAAAGAGAGAGGAGGAAGAGAGAGAGAGTGCTCAACATAGATGGTGTAAACAAATAGTGGCAGTGGCTTAGAGACCGCTATACTTGTTTAAATTACACCGGGGTGAAACACGCCAGACCAGACATCTTCTCTTCATGGACAAAAGGAAGGCTCTTTTAGCAGGCTGACCAAAAGTGATTTACCATTGAATAAAGGTACTTCACGTAACACTTACACTTACAGAAACAGTTACTGAGACTAGATTTAGTATTGAAACTTTAGTGACTTTCTGACTCACACTTCACATACTTTACATTTAAAAACGGCTATCAAAAAAGAGTTAATAGATGTTAAAATGTCTGTACATTTTTACCAGTGTTAATTTTTTTATTTATTGTATTAAAGTCAACTTTATAAGTATAAAATACAAACAGATGAGATCAAATCTATAATTTTATTTTAAAAAATACAGAAACATCTCACAAATGATCTTATAAAGCTTTTTCTTTTTTTTCTTCTGTGAACCCCCTGGTCTCGTTTTAGGAAAATCACATTCTGTCTGGCTCCACTCTGATATCCAACACCCCCTTTCCACGTGCTAATCACGGTGGATAAAATCAAGTCCCACCCTACATTTTTTGTCATTGAATATCCTGTTTCACTTAGAAGTATGTCATGTTACAGTAGTAAAAGTGTAAATATATATATATATTGGCACCAAATCACGTTGACTTTAAAGTACAAAAAGATGAATACTGTCATTTACACCCATACTTGTTCAAATAATCCAAATATACATATTTTTAAATCAAACTTGAATTGTTCACCCTGAAGCTGTGTGGTTACAAGTTGTTTTGGAATTTGCAATTAGCAATTAAAACTAAAAGCACTCATTAGAAAAATCAGTGAATGAATTCTGTGTTGTGGTTTTGAGTGAGGGAGATGAATGACAGGAGGAGGTATGACAGACTCTGATAAGCTCCCTTCTGCTCTCAAACTGTAAAAGAATGGAAGCGATGTCTATCTCCGCTTTAATGGCTCACTTATGGGTTTAAACCTCATTCAGAGGATAAAAACCACCAAAAAGGGCCTTCTTAAGAAAAATCACAAAACAGCTTTCAAGAAATAAATATATTAGAATGTTCAACAAGACATCAAACACCTGCCTCCTTTGCACAGGGCTAAAACTACAGTCACAGTCATAGACATCCATAAATGACCTCTGACGTGCCTGCCTGCAGGGAACAACTTTTGACCAGTCAAACACAAATGATATAGTGGATTATTTTAGAATAGGGACCATACAGGACTCTCAACCAAAGAGAAGTGGGCTAATAACTAACTTTGAATAAACAAATGTCGAAGTTAGCATGGTGGAGCACTTGCTCTACATCTCTTACTAAATATTCGGCCCTTTAAGTGGGCAAGACAATGAGCAACAATGAATAAAACATTTAATAATGTGCTGTATTAGAGCATCCCAAGGCATTTTATAATTTCAACCAAGTTAAAGCCATATACAATGCATCTGTAAATGTCAAACAGGTGCTCTCCTATTCAAGAAAACTTGATTTGTTAAAAGAATGCAGCATGGGAATTTAATCCAATTCTGAGAGATGAAAATCAATCTTGGCTGTTGCTGAAATTATATTGTCTATTGAAAGGGTCACCTAATAGGAAGATGTCTCAACTCAGCTTGTTCAGAATTAGAGACTACCACAACGAGTGCATGGCCGGTGGGCCATTTGTGTCAGCAAATTACGTTGCACTCATTAACTGTTTCTATGAGGTCATTTATCAAAACATTTCTTGCTTAGCTTAAGATTTTGTAAAACAAAAACTGAATGCGAAACAAAAAAAAATTGTGGGTGACTTACATGAAGGCATGGTAGATGAACGCCCATCCTCTGGGTCTCTCCAGCACGTTGTACAGGTAGTTCTGTAACTTTCTGTAGCGTTTGCTGGAGGCAGAAGGGGTCGCCCTCGGGCCCGGTGGCACCGGCAGTGGGGTGCCCAGTAAGCCGGTGCGGTGAGACAGGTGTCCACGCTCTGGGGTCGACGGCTCACTTCTTTCAGTGTGAACAGCTGTGAGAGCCACAAACTCAACCCGCCTGTCATCATTGGGTGCAGGGGGGGCCAGCATCCTAATCCCTCCGTTATTTGAAGGGCTACCCAACATTTTAGTGTTGACACAAGCAAACTAGTGCACCATTTACAGTGGAGATTAACCGATATTGATTTTAAATGATTATTGTATTTGTTTAAGTGTCTTACAGCTGAGTCGCAGAACTGTTCTTTTTATTTGAAAATTTGAACACATTGATATATAATGATCTTACTACACTAAAAATACATTATTTTAAATAATAATATAATTAATAATAATTCATACTGTGATTTTGTATTATTATTAACAATAATAGACTTCCTTAAATTTAGTTGCAAAGATCACCATTTAAATTAAAATTCAAACTTAATCTTGACAAACAAAATATATGGACACTTCAATTAAGAATGAATATCTGTAACATACTAATTTGAATAATTTATGCAAATAACCATAAAAAATAAGGCTATTTTAGAGACCTACTGGAATTTATTGGTGGGCTTAACCGATATGGCTCCTTGCGACCGATAACTGATTAAGTAGAACTGATTACACCGAGAAAAAAAAAAAAGATCTCTAATAGCATATACAGTAAAACTCACTCTATCAATCACTTTAGAACAAAAAAAAAATAGAATATAAGGTACATTTAAGTCAATTACTAATTAAACTTAAAGACATGTAATCCCTTTAAAACAACCTGAAAGTGAATAGGCAAAACGTGGCTTACTCAGGTGAAATAGTTGAAAAGCCTCGAGCGCATCTACATGTTATAACTGTTATTTTAAGGTAACTATCCCTAATAACAATGACACGTTCATTAAAGCCCTGACTCCACATTGATATGAATATTTCAGCTCCGTTTTCATCTTAAATCATAACTGGACAATGAGCACTTCATGTTGAGACGCTAACGTGCGAATTAATTACTCAAAAGTTTTGGAATACATCCAGCAGCACAAAAAAAGAAGCCCAAAGCATCCCATAATTCAAGTTTTCCTGTCTAAGCACACAGCAAAAAATGTTTAGAAGTAAACGACATGCCCGGTTTTCCATCTCCGGAGCGCGATGCTCATTCCGCTTCTTTGGGGGGGAGCGGAGCCGGTCCGTGAGAGATGAATTCAAAGTCGTGCCCGTAGTTCGGTAATTTCAAGACTGTCCCAAAAGTCCGTGACATATCATAGTCAAAGAGACGCTCAGCGGTGTAGACGGAGAGAGTGCGTAACCGGCACGTGCTGCGCGCGGCGCGCTGTTGATGAAAGTGAGAGCAGGATAGATGCGAGGAGAGGGAGGGATGACTGGCACCGCCACCAAATTTAGATGAACGGATTATGTTTTCTGTTTTCTCTCAGTACCAGTCACATCTTTTCCGAGATATCCACTGAGGTGTTCGGCGCGACTAATGTAGATGCTACGCCGGGGTTTGGCTAAGAGACATGCTTTAACAACGATTAAGCGCGTGACCCTTGTGCAAACGCTCCCTCAGTGAGTCAACTGTCAAAACAGAGGTGCTTTACACAGCGTGCGTATTGTGGCGGTTTGGGGAGCTCTGGCTCCTCTAATAAAGTCTCGAACATTCTAAAAGAATTTAACAAACATTTGAAATAAGACTCACTGTACCAAAAGTCAGTCATGGCACGTAAAGCTGAGGGGGTAAATACTTTTCCTACGATATTTTGGATTTATGAAATGAATTCCTAACACAAACTAAAAACTTTTGTTTAAAGGGTCTAATTATTTAGGCTACTTTACTTACTGTGACGCCAAATGACAGATTTCGAAATAAAAATATACCCCCGCTGTAACTGACAAACTGTGCAAACATCAAAGATTTATACAAGTGCATGCTGGATCAATGTACTTCTGTGGAAACATGCACTCAGTCGTATGGAGAGAATCAATCAAAAGGCCATCTTGTTGATGTCAAGGCCAAGATTAACCCTTTTGAACAGGTGCTGGGGATTGTGCTGTACAGTATTCTAAGCTCTGGACATGTGCTTCAGTAAATACCAATATTGTTTGCATGTGTCACCTAACCATGAGGACAAAAGTAAAATAAGAATAGTAATAGTCTCTCATCACTCTGTTATACTGCAGTAAACTATGGTTATAAAAGTTAGAGAATTAATGCCTAAGTTATGTGGGTGTTGATGGCTGATGATGGAGCGAAGAAAAGGGACATCAACAATCAATACCTTGCATTTAGTTTATGTAATTTTATGCAGACCGTCCTAATGGCTTCGGCTGCTGCTGCTTTAGAGCAATTGTGGAATGCATTAGTCCTTTGCCTCTTAAGCCTTATGCTTTATTTCCTGCATGCACTCTTGTGCAAGTTTGCAACATTCTTTTATAGTGGACCCCTTGTTTTTTTCGAAACTTAATGACATTTCAGTGCACATTCATTTATCAGTTATTTTTAAAGCTTTGGAATGAAATGTTTTGTGCAAATGAGCGAGGGTGAAAAAATGAAACGCTATTCATTTGTTTAACTTTTAAATGCATCCACCCATTTAGTCAGGAAAGAAGTGTGAAAGTTTAAAAGTGTAAAAGTTTACAAAGATACTTGTGGCTCAGACATTTCTAAAAATGTTTTGGGTTACTTTCCAATTCAGGTGAAATTTTCAAAAGGGGAAAAGCTGGTCTGGACACACTTAGCACACCTTAGCATTCCTGCAGCTCTAACAGTAGAATATGGCATCAGCAATGCCAAAGTCATGGGTTCGATTCCAAAGGAATGATCAAACTGACAACGTGTACACCCTAAATGCAATGTAATTTGTCAAATGCATAAATGTAAAAGTAATTATATCCTTAAAACTTTAAATAATAAGTAAATAAACAATAATAGCAATTAAAATCAATCAATCAGTGGAGATATGATTGGTTAATTATTTTCATGTAATATTAGTCAACATTAAACATGGAGTTTCTATATACTTCTCTTGAACATAAGACATCTGCAAGATGCATGACAAGATTGGTTTTACTTAATCGCATAACATTTCCTAAAATTGTAGACTGTGTAGTCCTTATTCAAGTGTAGGTGACCCATAGCAACCTCAGGATTAACTTCAAACGTTTCACAAGAGAGAATAAATCATGGTCCACCTATTCATAAATGAGCCCCCTCTTAACGCCAGCAATCAACATGAAAAGCGACTGATACAATTCCCAAACCTCTATCCCAGAATTCTGATGACACACGGCAGCTGGGCAAGGTCAGTGGGCACAGGAGAAATGCTCACGATTCTTTTGAGGGCCAAATGTCAATGCTGAGACAAATCTACTGAAAGACATAAACACCTTCTCGCTTTCCTTTGGCACATGGGTGCAAATAGACAACAAATGTGATGAGGGAATATGGGAAAACTTACGAGCTCTTTACACATAAATACTCACACTCACTGGACACATTCACTCATGTCCTAGAAAGCACTGTTATCCAAAACTGAATGCCCACAGAGGGACATTAGGAGAATTTAAAAATACACACATCAGCAGGACTGGTAAGACCTCAGGCCCTCACTTCCGCTGTGCTCTGTAGAACACGGGTGCTCAGCAATGTTTCCCACACCAAAAATATTGTTCGGCTTATTAAATTGTTTCTTTTTCATTGACTTCATCAATACCTTCTTTTTTACAGTCAACGTAAAAAAACAGATGTTCTACAATTGGTCTTGTAGATGTCAGGTAAGGTTAATTGCAGTCATATGAGTTTGTACAATTGCATTTGTGTGATCTGCTTGTAACCCACTGATGCTAGGTGCTTAGACACATTTTCATATGCTTTACTATTACTATTTTGGTCCCACTTTATATTAGGTGGCCTTAACTACTATGTACTTACATAAAAAATAAGTACAATGTACTTATTGTGCTCATATTGTATTGTAAAACACTTTTGCTGCTATTGAGGTGGGATAGGGGTAAGGTTAGGGAGAGGGTTGGAGGTATGGGTAAGTTTAAGGGTGGGTTAAGGTGTAAAGTATGGGTCAACGGTGTAATTATAAATGTAATTACAGAAATTAAATACAGATGTAATTACATGTAGTTTTTTTTAAAAATATAAATACATTGTAAAAACGTATGTACACAATAAGTACATTGTACTAAATTATTAATTAAAATGTAAGTACATAGTAGTTAAGGTCACTTAATATAAAGTGGGTCCACTATTTTTTTTAAATCACCCATTCCCATAGTTACACGAGTATGTATGGTGACACAAAATAAACAGTGGCAGATAAAAAAAAAAAAAAAAGATATCTATAATGTATGGCAAATGACCACTTCGCAGCACTTAGACCTCGGCGCAGTAATATTATCAGTCCTGAAAAATCGCCACTGTTTATTTGTGCCACCATACTTACTCGTGTAACTACTCATATTCCCGTGTTTACATAGGGAAAACATGAAGTGTTTGGTGGCTTCTAAATTCATCCCTGTTTAGATCCTAAGAAATGAATGGTGCTAAGCTACACACGCGCTACAGTGATTAAGTGCACACACTGAGAAGGGAGAGGTACATATCAACTCGCCTAAGTTGAGGGAAGAACATAGTGAAATATGGAAAAATGGTGGCGTTTTCCTTTAAAAGCCTCCTTCCTCCTACCACTAGTAAACCGCAATGCACTTTATTAACTGCTTTGCAATGAAACAGGAACCCAAAAATAATAACAAGAAGTTCAAGAACAGTTCAGAGCCATAAAAAAAAACATGACATAAGGCAAAAACAGCCCAAAACAAATTCAGCTCAGAACAAAACCAAGCTGTTTTAAAACATTACTAGAGCAAAGACAAGACGTGAGAACTTTTACAAGCAGATGGGAAACAAGCTCAAAAGACACATACACAAAGACTAAACAGGACTAATGAACAGCAACCAATAACAAGACAAGACTAAAGAATAAATCAATAGAAGAGGAAGAGGACATTTTAACAATGGCTGAATTCGGAATAGCATATTATCGTATATTTCAGAATATTAAGATAAATAGAAAAAGTATGCTATTCCTTATTCAGCTAGTGACTGGAAAAAGGAAGATACAAAATAATGAAATGAAACATAATGATACAAAATCCTAAAAACTTTGCAGAACCAATTATGTGGAATTTAAGATTATTCGGACTGTGACTAGACAATTACTTTTTACATAAATTATTTATACATCAAATTATACTCTGGGTCAGACAAGCACAAAACAAACACAGTTTGTGCAGTCTGTTGCTTGACTAGAACCTGTCTCTCTTAAACCAACTTCCAGATCCATTACTTCCTTTTCCAAAATGATGTCATGACTCATGTGCTGCCCAGAGGCTGGAACAGAAGCACAGTTGTATCTTCTGCTGAGCAGGACTAGCTGGTGTGGTTCCAGTACCTTGAATGAAAGAGACCTTTTGAAGGACCTGTGAGGGCAGAGACACCTTCCACCTACCCAAATACAAGGCCTTTTTGTGTCTAAACTCCATGACCTAGCATAGAACACATCTGTAAGGCAGTGTCCACCAAAGAGTTTTTTTTCCTGAGGCTAGCATATTTTTGAAATGTGCGTTTTTTACGGACTACAACAATATTAACATGAAAAATGCTTGGAGTAACATTTCATTACACATTAGAGCTCTCAAGCACTCACAACTGGGCGTTGTCAAAAAAGTACCTGGCTTAAAATGTTTTGGTGGACACAAGCTAAGTTTAAAATGTCCTTATATCACCCACCTCATGGTTAAAACATCGATTGCATGTACAGAATATCACAGTAGAAGGAGTTTGCTTTCCAGTTCCTGCCCACTTTTGTCACCTCAATCCCCCAAACATTAAGGCACCTGAACAGCGCAGGATTCGAGCTTGTCCATAAGAGTCTGGGCAAGGGTTGTGCAGCTCCAGGCTGTCTCTGAGATTACTGGTACAGACACTGGTGCAAATCGTAAGGAGCCAAATTCATAAAGCTTTGTCTCAAAATAAATGGGTCAGTCATTTACAAATTCCAAAATTGAACGGAGCACAAGGAACACATGGATTATCCTCAATATAACACAGCACTACTATGATTCCAGTTCAGAGTCCAACAGTTTAATCCAACAGTTATTTTCTTTAGTTTACTGAAAATAAATGCACAAAGCTCTTAGACCAATACCTCTCGCTTTAAAATACAATGGTTTGCACATACACAGAGTAAGAAAATCCAGCATGTTGAAAAAAATCATATATCAATATTATACTGGTTATCCACTAAAATACAAGATTTATTTTATTTATTTATGAGTATATATACTTGATATTATTATATATTTAATCATGCATGCTTACCCTATTTTGCAATTATTAAATGTTCACTTAAATTGAATTATTAAATATGTTTAGCAATTCTCAAAATTAATATCCACTTTTTACTGAAAAATTTTTGATGCCTAAATTCACTTGTAGAAGATAAAACAACTTATTAGATTTTTTTTTTAATTAACAGACGAATTTGTATAGAATCAGTCATTTATGGGTTATACTTTGTAAAATCAACAAAATGCCCAAGTTATATTATATTAAATACTAGTGACGTCTCTCTAGTGACATCTGCTCTAATAATGTTTGCATATGTACTGTTTGCATTTAAATAAGGTTTTATTATTATTTATTTATTATTATTATTTTGCTGTAAAGCTGTTATACAAATAAAGTTAGGGTTAGGTTTATTCAAATTACTTGAATAACCTTTCAAGGTAGACCAAGCAGTACTAAATCAGTATGAGAGCTCAGTAACTGAGGGTCACGTAATGGAATTTAGAACCACATCCAGAGTTGAATCCTAATCCAGTGGGTTTCCCCTTTGATATGATGAGGTGTCTAAACTATCAACACAACGGCTGTGCCAAGCAAACAGCTAAAAGTGCTTTCTCAATGACAACAATAGGCTGGCACAATGTGACCGGCTACAATAATAAATATAGCTGCAAGCAGCAATTACGGGGCCAAGCACTCCAGTGGAAAGTTGAGTAGCTTAGCATGGAATGGAGCATCACACGAAGTGCAACAATGAGCAATTAAAGTAATTTTAGGATGATTGTATTTGAAATGCCTGAAAAATCATAAATACAACCACTAATAATACGATTAAATGGCTTATCACTTTTGACCAACAGGTGGTGCTGTAATCAAACCATTTTGGTGTGTTCTATGAGAGATGACAATGGCACACACAAAGTTTGGTGTCAATATGCCAAAGCATAGCAGAGACACATGGTGAAGTGTCATATTGGCATGATGCCTCAAATTTGTTGCAGTGGTATGCGAAAGTGGCTTCGTGTATTGATACAAAATCCGTAACATTTTGTTACACATATTGTAATGTAGAGTCAGAGACGTTTGGATCCAACTGCGTATGTTTAATAAGAGAAAGAGCTGGGTGATATATCTAACGATATGATAATGCGCATCTAGTCAGTAAATCTGTTTCCGTGATTAGCCCTAAATCGCCTGCTTTCAAATGGAGTGGCACTTAATAGACAGAGCAGTAGATCTCTGACAAGCTACACAATATCGTGTTCATTATCGAAGGCAGTGGTCTACACCCCCCCCCCCCAAAGGAGTGGCTTCCAAACGCCCCTAACTAAGATTAAATCAAAGTTCAGGTGGGAGGAGGAGTGGAGGCGGAACATAGGGAGGGATGGAGGGAGGAGCCAGGGAGGATACAGGAGGGACCTGGAGCAAGAGGAGTCCAGCTGTGCCCAGGCCACAGCCTTAATGGCCCAAGGTGGAGCTGACAGTGGGTGGAGCCATGGAGGAGGAATGGCCACCGACTCCAGGGGGCCGGGCAACATCGATGGAGCAGGTGGAGGAGGAGCCCGAGGCGGAGACGAGATCCACAGAGCCAGGGTGACGGGGAGGGTCCGGAGGTCCTAGGCGTAACATATGGCTATGGCGACTAATGCAGAGATGTGGATCCGGAAGGCCGAGGTGGAGCCAGAGCGACAGAGGACTGAGGTGGAGCCGAGGGGATGAAGGAGCCTGACGGAGCCGGAGGGCCGGGGGGACGAGGGAAGCCAGAGGAGTGGAGTCCTGAGTCATAGGATGGATGATCCCAGACCAAAGCGGAGCCGGAGGGATGAGGGAGCCAGGTGGAGCTTGTGGACTGCCGAGCCACAGCTGAGAGGAGGAAGCTAGGAGCCATGGTGGAGCTGACGGGTCAGCCTCGTCCAGGCCTCAGAGGCTGAAGGTGTAGGTGAGAGAGACTCCGGCCATGCTGGAGGATGGAAGTCCCGCGGAGTTCGCACCGCAATGATGGGCTGAGGGCGAGTAGAGGGACTGCCAGATGACAGCTGTGGAGGAGGCAGGAGCGTCTGGGAGGGTGGGCAATTTGGAGAAGCAGCCAAAGGAGAGCAAGTCTGGTCAGTTAGGACAGAAACAGAGAACATAAACAGGTTAATTACAGCCTTATTGGCCGTGACAGGACAGGCGGTGAGTTCATGGATAGCCTCTGTGGCCGTGACAGGACAGGCGGTGAGTTGGTGGACGGTCTCCATGGCCGTGACAGGACAGACCGTAAGTTCGTGGATGGATGCTACTGACACCTCCGAAGGTTCTGCAGCAGTAACAGTCTCCTTGACAGCAACGCAACAGGCTTAGAGAACATTGCTGGGTGCAACAGACAGGATGAGACAAGGCTCTGGCAGATCAGCGGCAACTTGACTTGTCTCTGCAGATCAGCGGCGACTTGATTCTGGAAGATCAACTGCGGCTGCCATTTCATGCTGGGGACATCTTGTGCAGAAGCGCTGGCCTGGCAGCTATCTTGTGCAGTGGCGCTGGACTGGCGGCCAACACAGGAAGAGGCTCAGGAGTGGTGGATACTGCAAACGTGCCGTGTTCTTCCTCCACAACACCCACAGTATATGCAGAGCTGCTCAGTTGGAGTGCCTGATCAATGTTAAACTGCAGAGTCCAGTGACGATCATGCAAAGGCATGAGTGATAGGCCACCACGAAATAATATCATCAGGCATACCTTGTCGATGTTAGACAAATGGGCCAACTCAACGAAGTCCATCACATAGTCCTCGATGGGCCGAACTCCTTGACGTAGACACATAAGTTGGGCTACTGGATTCATGACTGAACTGGATGTTCTCCTTAAGGTTGCTGGATCCTGGTTTGGCGAAGTGTTCTGTAATGTGGAGTCCGAGACGTTCGGACAGATAGCAGTGTCAGGTATGTCAGGGATATCCAGAATCAGTAACAGAAGATCAAGATCAAAAAACGACAGGAAACAAACACAAGAAAACGCTCAGAAATGCCAGACAGAACTAAACAAGACTTTGCAAAGACTGATAGTCAAAACACAGTTTATATAGGGGAGTGGTAATGGAGAACTCAAGCTTTACAATAAAATGCATAGATATATATTTTCTTTCTGCTGCCAAACATTTGCTGCAGCAGAAGTGTTTATTCCTGCTTTGTAAATGCATTTAAATGTATTACATTTTTAATAACGACACAAAAATGAAATATTATTATTATTATTAAAAATTGTCTTTGATCTTTCGAGCTGTTTAATTGCACAATTGCGGGTGTTGCAGTGCATCAGTCCAAAAGAAGTTAAATAAAAAGCACCCATCCTTAATATAAATTGTCTCACACGGCTCCGTGGGGTGAACAAAGTCCTCCTGTAGTGGATGGATGCATTTCTGTAAGAAAAATAACCATATTTAAAATGAAATAATCAGTTTAATCTAGTTTGGGCCAACAGTTGTACACGTGTTCAGGTGCACGCACTCCACAGTTAATCACAAACTTTGGTTCAAACTCTGAGTTGGGATAGAAGGTTTGTGAGCCCAGTCAACTTGATCTTAACAAGGTTGGCTTTATCGGGTTTTGTCAACTCCAAACTTCCAATTCAGTTTGTTCATCACGCGTCATTTCTCATGAAGAAATTCAGCAGCCAAGACAAACAGAGTTAATTAATCCAAATCATGCTAGGATTAGGTACAGATATTAACCAGGCCCCATATCTCAAATATTAAGATCCAATCCTTACTAATTAATCCAGTAATTGTTCACTGCATTAGACAAGGCATTTTTACAAAATGAAGTTAAGGCCTCACACCACTTACAGGAAGTGTAGTTTTATTTATACTCTATAAAGGCTTTCAGAAACATTTTAAAATAAAATAAATAGCAATAAAAGAAAACAAATGAAAGAATAACACAACTAGCAGCTGTGTTAATAATAATAATAATAAAAATAAAAATAAATCTAGTATTTAGTAAACCACTTGTTATCTCAAAAACTGAACGTTAGGATGAGTTTCTAGCCATTGCTCTGACTGCACATCTGAGTCTTTCTACTGCTTTCTCTGTTCCCTTCTAATCAAGCCTTCCTTTCAAGCTGTAGGCCGGGTAAGGAATGCCGCCTGACCTCCCAAAGCTTAGCGCTCATTCTCATTCACAAACCCGTGACTCAACCGTTTCATTTTTTGGTATTAAAAGGATAAAAAAGCCGAGACGGAGTTTAATTTTTTTTGGGCGGTATGCTGTTACAAATGCAAGCACTCACGCCATTGACACATGTCGTAGCGAGCGATATCTGTCGCGTGACTAAGCCTCAGAAGGTAATTATGTTCCCCATAAATTATCTTTGGCTGCATTTGATGAATCCATAAGTTGGAATATGATGAAGATTGCGTGAACTTGTTCGGGGAGTTTGGCTGTAGTTGTGGTAGAAAGAGCAAAGATGTATCTGATGTAAATGCAAAGTGTAAATAAGTTCTAATTTTTTTTTTGAGTCACTTCAGCAATTCACGGAGTGGCAAATTACAATAAAACTTTTATTAATAACACGACGGCTTAATATGTATTTAGACGTGGTTCTTTGAAAACTAGATTTGATTCGCAGAAATTAGTCTGTGTTCTACTAATCACAAATGTGGCTACAGTGATTGAGCACTAGTCAGGTTGAAATGGCGCCACCGTGTGTTAAAAATAAACACTGCCACTCTCCATCAGAACAGGAACAGAACGTTCAACTGTGACGTCAACCCTAAAGGCAAATCTGATGTACTCAGTGTTAAAAATAAATGTACTCAAAGGTAATAACCTAATGAAAACATTTCTAAATAGCCTTCATTTGGTAGAATGAGACTAGGACATGACATAAGAGGAGTTAAAACCTTCATCTCAAACCACCAGGATGTACATCAACTCAAGACTTTATTTACAATGAACTGTGATATAAAAAACACAACTTCCAACGTTTTTGGGGAATTTTTATTTTCTCACAAACCAGGGTCTGTTTACAAAATAATAATAATAATAATAATTGTACCTCGGTATTGCATATCATGCTGGAAGTCATAACTACATGCAAAGCAACATGACCCAACAATTATAATATGAGAGAGAGAAAAAAAGAGGCCAATAATAATAATAAAAAAATGTTACAACTGGTGTTAAAAATGTTTATATAAAAGGGTTTTTATTTAAGGTGTTGTTTTTACAAGTAGGTAATAGTGGAGTAGTTCACTTTCAGGGGTCAAAGGAAGTCTCTTTAAAACTGGTCCAGAAAGACAAGCAAGGAAAGCACGTCAATTACACATTCACACAAAGAGGACCATTCTGCATGTAGAAAACCCAACAATAAGAAGCCCTTTAACAAACACAACGTTATCAAATTTCAAAACTATACAAGATACCACAACTTGAACGAATACAATTACTACAGAATTACAGAGTTATACTACAGAGATGCAGAATGTGTAGATTATGGCTTTTATCAAGTTTAGAACTCTACACTTCATGAGATGGCATAATCGGTAAAAATGGATGAGGGCTTAAACAACGAACAAAAAAGGTTTATTTATTTGTATTTTTTTCCCACAAAAGAAGTGCCCTCCAGCTCAGGTTTCACAAGTCTCACCCTAATATCACTATCACTGAACAGATCTGAAAGCATAATCTCTACCCATATCCATATTAAACTATGAAACAAGGACATATTATACCTATACGGCAAGGAAGACAGTGGGTTCATAGCCATATTGCAGAAGACATACAGTTGAAATCAATATGGCAGAAATCAAAACTCTGCCACTACACATTGATCCTTCCAGCGCTGTAGAAAAGAGACCCGAACTCGGTTAACAAAACAGCAATACATGTATTTTGGACGGTAAATTATGAAGCTTAAATCTGAAGTTTTATTTTTTGATTGCTGAATTAAACCAGTCGGAGAACTTGATCAAAGTATGGCATGAGATGAAGGGAAGTGGAAGGATTGGTGTTGGTGTGTGGCGGCTCCTCTCCTTCATTGTGGATGGTGGTGTCGGGAGCTCCGTGGACGGACAGCCTCAGTCCGCACTGACCTGCGTGGTGACCTGCCCGTCAGCCGTCTGGTTGGTGGACTGGATGAACATAGGCTGGGTCAGTTCCTGTCCAGCCGGCATCGTCACCTGCTGGATCTGATACAACTGCTGTAGAGTCACAGGAAGAAAGGGAGAGACGTGTGTTAAGGAAGTGATAAATATCTGCATTGAAACTGTAGCTGTGGTAGTAAGACTAACAGACAGTTTGGTGGGTTAAGACAGAAGAGCATGTCAGTATAACATAGTTATATTTTAATATAACATGTATTTTTATTTTGATGCTAAATGCAGAAATTTGGCGTCAGTAACTTTTGCTTAAATAAATTCATACTTTCATTCAGCAATTACGCTTTCAATCGATCAAAAGTGAGCGTGAAGAATTTGTATTTCAAATATATGCTGTTCTTTTTAAACTCGCTATTCAACACAGAATCCTGAAAAAAAAAAAAAAAGTTTTTGCAAAAATATTAAGCAGAATAACGGTTTTCAACATTGATGGTAATAATAAATGTTTTTTGAGAAGAAAATCAGCATATTAGAATTAAAGGATCATGTGCCACTGAAGACACAAAAACATCTTCACAAAAACACATATTCAAATAGAAAAGATTATTATTGGAGAAAATAGGTTAATATAATATTAACATTTAATTGTAATACAATTTTATTATTTTACTCTATATTTCATCAGATAAATGCTGCCGTAAACATTATACATTTTGTCTTCCTGACCCCAAACTTTTGAACAATAGTGTGTGTGTTTGTGTATATAAAAGCCTTAAAACCAATGAGAGAGAGAGAGAGAGATAGAGAGAGAGAGAGAGAGAAAGTAATTACCTGCCCATCAGTAAACTGGCTGAACTGCTGCTGACCCTGTTGTACTTCTGTCTGTGAAATCTGTGAAAGGACAATTCAACAAAATGACACCCATCAATTTAATTCATTTCATCAAATGAAGGAAATGTATTTTATGTGAAATTTACAATTGCGTAACATCTGCACCATTTAATAAAAAAAAAAGTATATCCCCTACTTGTGCCCATTAATCTGTTTACCATCTAAGATGATGATTTACCTGCTGAGTGTTTGTTGCAAGCGTCTGTATTTGTCCTTGAACAACCTGTGTTCCTGAGACAGGCTGAGCCAAGCGAATATACTGCAGCTGGCCGGTGTTGAGCTGCACCTGCAGGACACCACAAGAGGGCAATGAGGAGCACACATCATTACCTCCAACTAGCACAGGTGTGCTGCCTTCACTATTACAATTTATAATCCGTTTGAAAGGTTCAAACGGCCAAAATTCCTAAGTTCTTACTGGAATCTGCTGGATCTCTCCCGTGTTGGTGATGATCTGCTGCATAACCTGCATGGTCTGTCCAGCCGACTGTGCTGCCTGCGCCTGCGCCTGTCCCTGTGCAGCGGCCTGCACGATCTGCACCTGCTGGCCTTCGCCCACCTGCATGGTCACCGGAGCGTTCTGAAAGAGGAAGGAGAAAAATCATGAGGGTGGGACTGTGGATTCAAATTTACATACAAGCTGCAGGTCGATCTGTTGTGTGCCTTTCAGGTCTCTTTCAGCATGAGTGCTGGAGTCGCCCAAGTAGCATTAGCATTACAGCTCACTGGGAAGGCCTCCAAAAGAAAGTGAAACTGAAGAGGTTTTGAGGACCCTGTGCCTCTCGTGTTGAGCGGAGAAACCTGGGCGCTGACTGCAGATGGTGTGACAGATGATCTCTCCTCTTCAGGAACTGGCACCCGATAGGCAACAGTAATTTATTAAGCAGCACAACTTTATCCGGCCTGAAGTTACCTCATGTAGCATCAAGTAGAGAGCATTTGAATTACAGATTTTGCCCTGTGTGAATAATATCTGCTTTTCTTTTTGTTTTTTTGGTAGGAGAAAATGGTGACTTCTGAATTCAGTTAACCACTTAGCTAATCTAACATATCAGACACAATACCATTCAACTGTTCAACTGTGATTTTTTATGTTTTTTAGATTTTCTTTCTCCCTAAGACTGCATTTAGTCGGTCAAAATACAGTTTAAACATTACAAAATGTTCTTCCAATTTAAAACAACATTTCTATTTAAATATATTTACAAACCTCACTTATTCTTATGATGTCAAAGCCGAATGGCTAAACCCTTAATGTCCATAATATTGATATAAACTTCAGCACAAATCGGTTTTCATATATAATAACAGTTTTCTAATTGCAAAATGTTCCTTTTGAAGTCTCACTTTCAGTGACCACAAGATTGAAGCTCAAATCAATAAACACAAGGTCTGTGGTCACATCGCACAATAGAGAAAAAACATACTCCAAGATCTCATATGGACTAAACTATAAAACAACAGTACTTATTTCAATTTGAATAAATATATATACACACACACACACAACAATTCATACAGCCAATAACAGGACTGACCTTAACCTACTTACACAGTTTTGCAGCACTGTTTAATGTATAGTAGGCCTATATGAAATGAGGCTATTTTTTCTGACGTATTGTGCTTTGAAATTCAGTCCTTATTCAACTGTCATGTACAAAAGCCATCAAAAAGCTCCTTTGTCCCCCAGAGAAGGACTTTTGGTGGAAAAATAGGGGCCATTTTGAGGGGTTGGAGGTGTTTACCGTGATAGGTGTTGCCTGTGATTGAGCAACCTGCACCTGCTGCAGCTGCTGCATGGTGGTTCCTTGCAATACCTGAGGAAGAGGAGGAAATAATGCCAGAAAGAGAGAGTGAACTTGACAACACAAGCAAGCACATGCAAAGCACATTCTTCAATGCCATATAAAAAGCAAAAAAAAAAGGCAATGCACTGGAAAGCCAGAAATAGTGAAAAAAAAAAAAAAATGAAAGCATGATGTGTCACATGTAGTATGAACAGACACCATATCCACATTTTTGTAATGACATAAAACATGCATGAAGCTTTCAAAAAAAAAAATGAACAACTCTTGAGTTCACACCAAGCCTGAAATATCACACTGAAATAATATATTCACAATTTATAATTTACAAATAACATATAATATTAACGAGGGAAGTTTCTGCATTTGATTGAGTGTGAATAATTGTGTGAATATACTTTGTGTCATACACTCTGTAATTTCTGGTTATGGTGTGAACAGGCATTAATCGAAGGAAGCAGAGTTTGAATCAGCAGTGGAGATGAAGCATCCGTTACAACAGAGGAGTAAAATAATGGCAGTTTATGGAAGATCTACATTTGGGGAAATGACTGCATATAGTGACACAAACAGCAGTGAGCAGACAACGAGATGAAGCTAAACCACTCTCTGTCCTCAGGTATGAAGATAAAACCCCACTAACAACACATTTTTACTTCAAGAGTAAACAGAAGAGAGTTTGAGCAGAGCCCTCGAAGGAACAGGTCACAGTCTGAAAAATGTGTTGTTAGAACTGTTCAATAAACATGTGGTTACTTTTTCCTTTGCATACATTTTCTGTGCCACTATTTTTCTCTCACCTTATTTCTTTTCGTACATCACTACTGTTCAAATCTTTGAGGTTTGTATAAATTTTTTAATGTTTCTGAAAGAGGTATCTTGTGCGCAGCAAGGATGCATTTTTTGATTTAAAAAAAATCTATTTGAATAAACTTTACAATATAATTTATTCCTGAGATGGAAAAACTGAATCTTTAATGTCATATGATTCTTCAGAATTATTCTGATAAAAAAAAAATACTACATTAATAAAATATTTTTTCAGGATGGTTTGATGAGTAGAAACACAGCACTTCTTTTACGTTTTTCATAATTTTTTGTATCTCATTTCATTTTGGCCTGACATCTACCCCACTGTAGATATTTGTCCCGAGTGCTCTCAAAGGTGACTGCAGCACAGCTCTGCCCAAGTCTGACAGCTCAGCAAACTGCAGCTTGCTGAAGCAGCACTGATCTTTAGAGAGAGAACGAGGAAGAGTGAGAAAGTGAAAAAGATCCTCCCACTGGTGGAATTAAACCAGTATAACCTAACAAAGCCAAAAGTTAATTATACTAAAACAAAAAAGGAGAGGCGTGGAGAGGACTGCTGTGTTAATGCTAAGACGCTGGACAGCTATCACACCAGAGAGTGACTGGACTCTCTACTGATCACCTGATAGCAACGTGTGAATGACACCTCTGGGCTTTCAACCTTCACCAATCATGTTTCAAATGAATCAAAGTAGTCAGGGCTCAAGTGTTGTGTGAGAGAGTAGGTATGATAAAGTTTCAGCCTTTTATCCACCAGACCGTAGGATAATATACACCAGGGTAATTACAAGGGTAAACAGTACCCTCCAGATGCCAGGTTTCTTTCATGTATCCACATATTTCCTATTAAAACTTTGGGCAGGAAAATCAAAAAAGTAGACAGTTTTATTTTAAAAAGTCACTTTAGCTACATCATAGCCATAATATCATGATTTACATGATATCATACATGTGCTAAATATAATTATAAACTACTAAATCTTAATGATAGCTGGGTCCAAAATCAAATGCCCTCTGAATAGGCAGGTTCATCGCGTTGGTTACAAAATGTATAGTATGAATGCATGTTGTATGAATGCCCTCAACATACTATATTTGGCATGATGTCATTGTCATGTGAGCATCCATTAGATGTGTACTTTGGTCAACATTTTGCCTAATGTTTTATGAATACAGTGAAACCAGACACACTACTCCGTTCACATACTGTTTTCCACCTACTATATGAAAGGCGAATTATGCTTACGCACAATGTTGATAGTTAAAAAGCTAGACTCCATATATGTGTTCTTGGGTTTGTGATGATTACCTGGCCCTGTTGGGGCTGAGCGATGATAATCTGTCCGGGCTGTAGTGTGGTGGCGGTGGGAGCAGCCACCTGCTGGCCTTGCTGTTGACCTTGAACCTGCACCGCGCCGGGCTGCTGCGCCAGAGTGAAGTAATACTGGACCGGCTCAGTCGGGGCGACAGCCTGACGCACTTCCTCCTACACAGATTATAGAGAGAGGTATACCTTATAGTGTAGCACACTTCAACAGGATCTTCAGAAATGCAAAAGAGCATCCAACAACAAGAGTTCATAAGGCCTATCTGCTGGTTACATCTCCATAAATTATTTGAGCTCTGTAACACTAGATGCAGGATGAGGATAAACTACTTCTAGGCAAAACAAGAGCGAGTAATGCAATCTTTTAGCTGGACAGAAACGAGACCTTGAGCTGCAGTCTGGCCTGAACTCCTACACTCAACCGCAGTATAATGGCAGGCCATCGGCTGTGCTATTCTGACACACAAACAGCAGGAATACCCAAACGTTTGTACCCAGAAGTGCATCTGTAGATCTGTGCATCTGTAGACCTCCACCCATTCCTGAAGATTTATTTGTGACAAAGAGAGTAAACATCCCTCTCCCAGCTTGGTGATGTCACAGCTGAGAGTGTAGGATGTTTACACACCTGGTCACACACAAAAACAAATGCAGGACCATAAAGCCATCGGGTCAAACCTAGACGGTGGGTTAGCTGAGCTAGAAGGGCTCGGATCATTGGATACAATGGGTAAATTCCTTCTTTCTACATGTGCTGAGTATTCACACCGTGGCATTTCAATTTGCTTTGGTTTTTTAAGTCTCTGGCATTCCTGAAAGAATTCAAGTTTAGGTTAAGGAATGTTTGTTGTATTGATTTCCTTTTTGAAAAATACACACACACACATATATATTTATACACTTTATCTAGCTAAAAACATTATATCCCATAAACTAGAAAAATTATCAAAAGTATAAATACATTTATTTATATCTTAAAGAACAGTCTTGAGTCCGTCTTTATGTTGCTAATGTGCTCTACAGAAGCATCCGAGGCTGTGACATTTCATATATTTCTTTAAATTTCACAAAGTATGTCCCTTATTTCAACTAAAAGAATAAAAATGGCTGGTAAAGCATCCGAGCGGCTGTTAAAATCTGTGATCGACAGGGTTAAAAATTCTTCTTTTAGCCCGCCAATAGCTGTTCTGCTGCCATTGCTGTGGCACATAACCACACGTGGTTGTTTTTGGAGTCAGGCACATGGTGCTATGGCCGCGTTCGTAAAATACACACAGAAGAAATGATTAAATATGATGTCTGGTTGTACAGAGATAGGGGAAGCAGGGTGCTGCAAACATCCGACTGAAAGCCTTCACAAACCCTACACCCAGCTTCCAGTCAAGGATGTTTACAGCGCCCCCAGGCTGCCAAAAACAACACCGCACCATCTCCTCTTCACATATGCTGAAGAAAAAAACAAGCAACTGTATGACAATGATCGATTTTGACAGCTTGAAGCTCCTCTCTTTCCCCGCACCTGTCGTTTTGGAGGCTTGAGGTCATCGCGGGGGACGATGTCAATGAGGAAGTCAAACTGATCAAACTTAGTGATGGCCATGGCGATGTCATTCCTCTGGAAACAGAAAATAAGACCAGACAGTCAAAAACAAACCCCAAAAGACTAAAACATCACATCTAATATTTAGTCACAGGAATAGCAGTGACATACAAATCCCCAAAAAAGGATTATGCTCAAAATAAAACGGTGCAGCAATATTTCATAATATAATACGATAATGTATCCCACACACTACATCAGACAGGTACACGATCTCACCCCACAGACACTCTACTAGTGGTATTTTCCACAGGATATTGGCTGCAAAGACCACCCATTGTCACCCCCCAGATCAGCAGCTATTTTTAGCAGCATGATTAATATCTGGTGGTGAAGGGTCACATCCATGCAGTTGTTCCATTGACAACTGTTGTCGTGGCGACACCGATTGGCGTGATGCCTTCACAATGGAAATGTGTGCCAGCTGCAAGCGCTAATACAATCTACATATTAAAAAGGACAGTCTAACAGTCATTACAGCTTTGTTCAGTGACGAAACCTGTTGCTGAACACTACGTTGGAAAAAGGCTATCTATGCTGAAATGGGCTGCCACAATGACTACTAAAATATGTTTTTATGATATGATCATAAGCTATATATAATAAGCTATTCACATATTTTACATATTTATAGATTTCATCATTTTAAAAATATTTGAATTTAACATTCAGTTAAGTTAAGGAAATGTTATTACACGTCACATAATAATATATATTTTTCATTATTATTAATTTTCAATCCAAGCGTTAAGGGACCACTTTATGAGTATCATTCAGAGTTCAGAACAGTGTTTCACAGCCCAGGGAGGCAAAATCTGGGGAGGAAAAGTAAGTGGGTCATGGGAGATGTACTTTTAGACTCTACGCTACAGTGGAACAGAGATAAGCCCTGGGGGGCTCTTCCCATAAACAGACAAGCTGTGTCATGACTCCAGCACATGTAGTATTAGGAGAGACCATTTTTGTTTTATCATCTTTGGCATAATGATTTGGGGTTGGACCTATTCACGTGGAGAACAGGGCCACAAAGGTTTAGACTCGTCTAACAAGCTAGTCATCTAATTTTTTCTTTATGAATGGTCATCATTTTTCTTTTTTTTTATTCAGTTACATAAAAGCATAGATTAGTCCAACTTAAATCCAAAAATGAGACTTTTTTTTATTGGTTATTTGCTAGTTCACTGTCTTACCACGGAAGTTTAATTTACACAACTGGTCCCTGAAGGTAATAGAACAGTGGCTAAAGGTGCAGTTAACTAAATTTTGGCAAACTTTCACAGACAAAAAAGTATTTTGTCAATAAGGTAGCGATGTATGAAGCACGGTTCACAGAAGTGATTTTCAGATCGAGCAGATTTCTGTTGGTAAACGCAGTTTGCATGACCGACTTGAACATGAGCGAACTCTGCATGGGAATATTGTTGATGAAATAAAAATCCAGTTTGTAGTTATTCCTATTGAAATGAAGGGATTTAGCATATTTCACTTGTTTGTGTTTAATGCCATGCTAACTTCTGTGGCTATTCTCATGGTGAGAAAAATGTATAGCAAAATATCACGTTTTTACAATTTCACGAAAAACTCTAAAACCGTATTTGTCTTAACTGAATAATTATAAAAATATAAAAAGTTTTCTCACAGGGTTGATTTCGCCGATGAAATTTCGCCAAAACAATAATAAGTGTGACTGCACCTTAACATTATACTCTTAATATGTTTGAAACTATTTAAAAATTACTAAACATTGACAAGTGATCTACAAATGTAACTCTTTACCATCAAATTCACAGAAAATAAGGCAAAGTCATAATTTTTTTGGACAGAAAGGGTGCAACCAAGAAACATATTGTGGGTGGAATAAGGAAATAACCCAAAGCTCATATTAAATTGAGACTGAAGTACTATACGAAGATCACTGGGACACATGATTTAGCGGGGATGAACACGACTGACCTGTAGTGTGCGCCGCTTGTTGTCCTCGGTGTGAATCCAAGCTCTGAGAGTGAGCTCCGTGATGAAGATCTGTGCCGCTTTGGCAAACAGCACCGGTGCCTCGGCACTGATCATCTACAGAGGATTACCAAAGCAAATGAATACAGGGGAAATAAAAGGACAACATACAATCATATCCGGACACTCACTACACCCACATGCCCATCATGTTCTGGCCTGCCGTCAGATGGACATAATACGTAGTGGCCTAAGAGGCTACGTCAAGACCTGACCCAGGGTCTTGCCCATGCTGCTGCTCCTGAGCTCTTAATTGCCTTGGCTTTTTTCTCTTCCCACTCTAAGCTGCAGGTTATTTTAAGCGTCTGGACAACACCCTGACCTGACGCCTGCTTCCCACGCGGCTAAGGGCTGTGTGGGAAGATCATGCCCTGTGGCATCTACAACTTCTCAAATTCTTAGTAGCACAAAAGAAAGGAGGAGAGATCTGTCTGCTTTAGGATTAATTCAGCTCATTTTTAAGGGTTAAACCATCAAGCAAATGCATCAAACATTATGACTAGTCGTTTGATTTCTCTCACTCTATGAAACTGCACTACAAGGGCATTCGTGTGTGTTACCGCCACTTAATACTTGGCTCACAGCACTCTTGAAATGACCTCTAGCTCTTTCGGCGGTGCTGATGCCATGTTCTTATTTATACTTGAAAGTTTGTTTATATGCATGTTGCTTTGCTAAAGGATCTATCAAATAGAGTAAATATTGGTGATACATTGAACTGAGGTTGTTATGAGAGAAGTTCTTTTTAGTTCTCGGAAAATGTCTATTCAATGTTTACACACTACCCAATATCAGGCCGTTTCACAGAAAATGGCCCGATGACTCAGTTTGATCTAATAGTTTCTCTATTCACAACGCTCAGAAAATAACAGATTACTGTTTTTGTAGTGGTACAAATCAAACCACACTGCAGCTGAAGCCACTGAAAATATTAGCTTTTCATTTGGAGAGGACCACAGAACATTCAAGTTTGATTTGAAGCCTTAAAAATCAACTAGAAAACCCAAACTTTATAATCATGCGGGCTTTAATGGCAGCTTTTGAATCATATTTGGATTATTTAATTTGTACATTTTGAAGAAAATATCTTTGCTAGGGTGAAGTGGAAGGATGCTAGCATGTCAATATATGGTTGCTAGCATGCTCTGATGGTTTCTAGGAGACTTCTGGGTCATTCTAGGACTAACCAAAAGGATCCCAAAGTGGTGAGGCAAAAAAAAATCGCTTTTTTTCCCACTGAAGCCAAAATGATAGATTTTATTTAGCCAAAAACGAAAACCAAAAATAAAGTTTTGGTAATTAAATTCTGGTAAAAAAAAAAAAAAAAAGCAACTGATGCTGTTAAGAGTGTTATGTCCTAACATTAGTCATGGTGTTCTTTGGTTGCCCATAAATATTTCCTATTTTTCATATCGCTACTCTAGTATAATTTTTGGTCATGGTGATGTATGTTTAGACTGCTGACATGTTTACCTGATCTAGCTTACCAACTTTGTGTGTGCAAGATCGTTGTTGAAACAAACTGAATTTCCTTTACAGATTAGAGCAAAACTTTTGCACTATGTTTTAAATGTCACAAAAAAAAAAGTGTGAAATGACAGCGTTTCTATTTACCGATGCTATGCAACTAAAACTAAAATTTTCCTTTTGTGATAAGTCACGGCAACTTATGTTGGTAGGTTTATGTATAATGGCAGCAACAATGGTTAGAGAGTTTGACTCCTAACCCTAAGGTTGTGGGTTTGAGTCTCGGGCCAGCAATACCACGACTGAGGTGCCCTTGAGCAAGGCACTGAACCCCCAACTGCTCCCCGGGCGCCGCAGCATAAATGGCTGCTCACTGCTCCTGGTGTGTGTTCACGGTGTGAGTGTGTGTGTGTTTGGTGTTCACTGCTGTGTGTGTGCACTTTAGATGGGTTAAATGCAGAGCACGAATTCTGAGTATGGGTCACCATACTTGGCTGTATGATACTTCACTGGATGAAATCATCAACAACATTATTTTTGTTACTTTTTGTTGTAGAAATTCTGGTATATCACCATCCCATACGGTCCCTAGAAATGGCTCTGCACCCCACATCAAAATCTATGGGATTTTTTGGTTGTCTTAATTTGGCAGGATTTGTAAGATCATTAAGATGCATCATACTTATCCTCAAGCCATGATTTGAATGATTTCTATAGAAGAAATGGTGTAGAACATAAATAACTTAAACACTTATGGGTAAGGATTATATATATATATATATGTATTGCTGGCCCGAGACTCAAACCCACAACCTTAGGGTTAGGAGTCAAACTCTCTAACCATTGTTGCAGTTTCATATACCTAACTCTACGTAAGAGTTATAGTAATAACTGCCAGAGCAAACTTCACTAATTATTGACGCAACTGGCCACTTGATGTATAGTTGTCAATGGCTTAGTTTCTCCTTTCTCAAGAATCAAAGAGAGGAAGTGCACTGCCATCAGCTTAGAGTGATTGTGTTGATTCAGCACAGCTGCTCTTACCTTCACATCCTCATCCAGTTTCATAATTTTCTTGATGCGAGCAAGAGGAAGCTCTTGCACACGGAAATCCTTCTGAAACAGTGCGATAGTGCATTAGAGGAGAACTCATAATAACATTAAGAATTCCCATTAATGTACAGTGGTAGACTCTTGTTGAAATACTATGTTGTTGACTACAATTTTCTATTAAAGACTTTTTGGGGTTTGTTTTAAAGGCAGTGTTTATACTGTATCCAAGTGAGAAAGCAGATAAAAACCCGTACCACGGTAAGATTCCTGATTTCTTCCATCACTCTGGGCCAAAAGGACTGTAAGCTCTGCTGGGCATCGCTGCCGCCTGCTCCAAATGAGTCTGCCGACATCTCGAGATCTGCTAGGAGATAAAGAGGGAGAGAAAACAAGACAAGTGTTCACATACAAGCCTCATGACTGACAAACTTCTTGAGCTTCTTGATAATAAACGAAAATAAACCATATTATACACTGTTTAGTTTGGGTTTAAGTAGTCTGAATAATTGTGTGTGATAGCCGTGCGTTACTACAGTAAAATGCCTGGCACAATTGTCAATGGTGCGATTGGTCAACTCAGCCATGTGTAAACTAAGCCAGGAATCCATATGTGAAAAACCTGGAGATCAAAGTCCTCCTTCGTGCCAGTGACCTGAAGCCTGAAGTGCACATCTGGATACCCAAATAGATTTGGAAGAGGACCAAATGTGCTGTTCTGACAGTACGGCTCGGCACTGATGCAATGGAAGCAAACCAAACACAAACTAACGCAAACCGAATACGCAAGAAGAGCAAAGCTGGCAGGTTACTATGGCATGTGAGGAATTCTGCAGGCAGCCTGCCTGAGCTTGCGCCGCCACGGACGCTACAAAGCACCTTTCTCTGGAAAAAACCACAGGACCAGAAATAACAGGGTGGGGTGCCACCGGAGCAAGAGGAAGGCAGTAGAAAAGTACTCGGACTCATGCAGTTCAGCCATAATCCAATAACAAGACAAAGTGCCAAGGGCTTAATGGAGGGGGAGCAGTCGGACTGCAGAGCAGCCTCACTATGTGGGTCAAATGGAGGAGCAACACAGTGAAACATGCGTGATTACTGGCGAAAAGCGCTGACCTGCTTTCATCTCTGTCTCCTCTTATGTATATCAAAGGATTAGGATGGTTACAATCACCCTGATGGTAAAAATCATGTTTAGTGTCACAGTCTTTATATGCCTCCAAAATAATCACGATCTAGCATTAGACAAGCAATACGAATCAATGGGTCATGTGACTCTGCTGATAAGCCCTAGATCATTTCTGGCTGGATTGAAGCGGTCAACTGTCAGTCAAATTCATAATGTCCATGCTTATAAAAAGAAAAACTCTGGAGGTCACAGGCGGCCGCTGGGAAGCAACAGCATCAGGTGTCGATCTTATGACGGTCTTCTGTCGTACATCTGTGAGTGTGGACGTGCCAGCTCCGGCCTGATAAGAGATGATCATTAAACGTCTCAAGTAAGACCATTAAGAAAACCAGCTGGATAATTAGCAGGCGATAACAGCGGCAATTACTGTCATGGACCTGGGAAATTGTGAGGCAAATTAAATGAGATAACACGCCATTAAAGGAGACATAAATAGGTTAAATCAAAGCTCACTTAGACCAGCTGCTTGAGTGGGAGCTATTTTGGATTGCTTTTACCAGATCGAGACCCACAACCTGAGCTGGGAGGAGCGAGAGCTCTGGTTTAGCATTGTGGGTATGTTTTGTGTTGTGTGAAGCAAAATAATAATCAACAGGGGAAACTTACAAATATTAACCAGCTAGATACAGCATTAAAATCACAGAATTTAGCCTTATTGTGTTTTTTTACTTTTATGCCTTCAGAAATATTAACATTTTCATTCAGAAGTTAAAACCATGTTCATCATAGAAGATGTGTATTCAAATTAATTCCATTTTATGCATTTTTTAATTATATTAAGATACAGTAAATAAGTAGAAATGAAAAAATAAAGTGTCATGTCATTGACCAAATGCAACCATAATGGAACTACATCACAATAGAATTCACACTAAGACTTGTAGGCAGACACAAAAGGGTGAGTGAGGCTCGTGCACGTGCTTCAACTCTCGGTTCCAATTGTCCTTCAGCAAGTCAGAACGCAACGGTGGTGTAGGATTTCTCCTGACCTGTTCAGTTGTCTTGACGGCAATGACCGCTGGTGCTCTGTGTCTCAGAAAGTCAATGCCGCTAGCAGAGGCTGAATCAGCAAGAACATCACTGCAAGCCTGGCTTTCCCCGTGCAGGAGGACTGCAGCAAAGGAATGCTCAAATGTTTCAATGTGATTGGGGATGAGCAGTACTCAAACACTTGAGATATCGCAAATTACCCCCTTGACAAGAGATGAGTTAAGATGGTTGTACAGCAGATATTTAAGGGTTAGAGAAAGAGTGGCCTGAGGCCTCCAAGGAAGAGTCATCATAAGTGGAGGAAGTGCTGTGACACAAACACAACAGCAGAACTGCACATACAGTTACTACTGGCAAAACAATTGCCTTTTATATTACAGTTTGGGCTGTTTACTAAACTGCAGATAAATTTAGGACAATCTCTTCCTTGTGCTGGAGAGATTCAAATCAGCTGTGCTGATAAGACAATACAAGGGTTGTGGATGCCAGACGTTGTGTCGACTTGAGATCCAAGATACTTCACAAACATGAAGCCCACCTCTAGAATGAGCCTAGTTTGAACAGCAGGACTTAAAAAGCTACAAAACAATCAACTTTATTTCAAAGTCTGCTTTTTTGTTTGACAGGCCATTATGAACTAAAACCCTTAACTGCCTTCCATTTGAGAAGAAACAGCTTTCCACTGTTGACGCTGTTAAACTTTAATACTTATCTCTACATGCTGTCATACATCTCCATTTTGCTCAGACCCCTCATTTCCAGCATGTCTCTCTACATAGTTTAGGAATACCAAATCTCAGTGCATACCAAACAATGAATGCACATAGAGGTAATCCAATCTTATCTAACATCGGAGCATTCAGAGAGGAAAAAAAAATTCAAGAACACGTGAAGAAAATAATGGAAATATAATTGCAGAACTTTTAAATATTAGTTAAACTTTACAGTTCGATAGACATGTATTTTTAAAAAGTATTTAAATATTAAAATAATCTATCACACATTGTGTCATGTACAACCTGCTTATAACTGCACATGCAAATGCACTTATTCAGTGACTTACTAATACGCAACTCTTTATAACATAAGACTAGGGATGCTCCGATCCACCTTTTTCACCTCAGATACTGATTCCATTACATAGGGTTCAGTATTGGCCGATACCGATACTGATTCCGATACTGATCCGATACCAGTCAAGTTTTATTTTTTATTTATATTTTTTTTTATAAATGTAGAATTTATATATATCTGTGTGTGGAACTTATAATCATTCTTTCACAATCTACTAAATATATACATTCATGAACATATTTATAAGTATATTAGGGGTGCTCCGATCACGATCGGCCGATCGTTATGCGCATCTCGTCAGTAAAGCCGGTTCTCTAATCAGCGGTTAATTCCATCAGGCGCGTGATTTCACATAGAGCAGCTGTTACTACACAGAGCCGTTGTTAATAGAGAAGATGCGCAAATCACGTTAATTTTCAGCGTTTATTGGCCCATCTTCTCAGTTAACAACGGCTCTGTGTAGTAACAGCTGCTCTATGTGAAATCAGGCACCTGATGGAATTAACCGCTGATTAGAAAACCGGCTTTACTGACGAGATGCGCATAACGATCGGTCCGATCGTGATCGGAGCACCCCTAAAGTATATACTATAAGATTAAAATACATTTTTCTTAAACGTATAGCATATTTTTGAATAAGGCAACAACACATGATAGATTCGATAGGACAAAACAAATATATATGTGCATCCAGTGTGCAGAATAATGTGCTCAAAACAACAGGGAGTCAGAGTGCGCAGCGCTTTGCATTAAAAAGTGCAAAGCACAAAGGGAAGTGAAGTTGATCAATGCGTAGTGTATTACATCTGTGCAACCGTTATTGAGCCTTTCTTTTAACAGTTTTAAATTTCAGTTACTGTAAGCGTAAAAAACTATTTATAGTCTTTTCTATAGCCGTGTTTTGTTCTCACAGATACCAATGGCATCAATTAACAAAACAACATTAAACTCAGGCAAGAAGATAAAGTCATTTTTGCAAATCATATACATTTATTTACAAATCAAGTATGATAAAGGGAATACAGAATGATCTTGGAGAGGGCTTTGCCAAGCTGACTGTCGTAACCGAATGCGATCAGGGTTTAAAAACTGAATTTTTGAACGAATGACTGACAGCCACATTGGAGAAAGTTGAACCACTTATGGCAGATGGACTATTTTGACGATGTCTTTCATACTTTTCTGGGCATTGACAGTGTAATTTACTTGGCAGTCAATGGGACAGTCACAATCCTCCTGGTTGTCTTCCAAAATATCTTAAATTGTGTTCTGAAGATGAACACAGCTTTTACGGGTTTGGAACAACAGGGGGGTGATTGATTAATGACCAAATTTAACTCTTTAAGCTATTGTATGGCTTCAGAATTAACACAGAATAATAAACACACTCTCGGATATGGATCAGCCCAGATCCAAAAAAAATAAAATAAAATAAAAAAAATGGCAGTATCTGAGCCAATACCCGATATAAATATCGTATAGGCGCATCCCTACTTAAGACCCTGAACCAAAACCAACCTAAATAATTAAAAGTACAGAACACAGACAAAGCAAGATGTTTTTCTGTGATCATTCTGGAATACAGAAATGCCACATTTCTATCGCTACATTCAGGATTTATTAACTACCCAAACATTCACACAGAAAGGCCAGCTGGTACAAAAAAAAAAGAAAGAAAAAATTGACAATCCTGCTGCGGTTGCTGGTTAACCATTGACTCGGGCACAACAAAATGCACCCAGGCACCTGGCAATGCATTACAAATTAACCAACAAACAGCCGTGCCTGTTTTGCTCTTATGTTCAGAGCAAAAAAAAAAAGGGGCTGGACAGTAACGCCACTCTGATCCATGTCTAATCTCATGGATCAATCACTCCAAAGTTGCCCTTGGTTCGGCCTCGTGTCAACTCCAGGAAGCCGTCCCTGAACTCTCAAGGTCATTCGGTCGGTACTAAGCTGAAAAGGGAAAAAAACTGTTTAGGGGGAGGGAGAGAGTGAGAGCGCACGATATACTATAGTACAAAAAGAAAGAAAATGGAGACAGGTTTTTCAACTTTGACTGCAGCAACTTGGTGACCCTACTGTGTGAAATGATGCCGTCCCTAGAGAAGCATGATGGTGAATGCCCCCCTCTTGTCTGTGCGCCCCTGAGGGATGCGCTGTCCTCTTGGTCTCACACTCTCCCTACTGACGGATCGAATGTGGGAGCCGCTCTCACATTCCTGTGACCTTCATCCACTGATGGGCCCGTTAGCAACAGCAAGGTGCGACGCCGTGTCGACGCCAGCACCAGAAAGCCAGCTGCAAACTTTAAAGGTTCTGCGCTGACATTTCAAAAGAACCTTAAGGCAAAACACCGGGTACAAGAGGGAATGTGCAAAAACCTTAGTCAGGTGTGACATTTTACCCTTGAACAACTGGTGCAGTAAGGAGCTCAAATGATATTAAAACCTTAACTGAACACATCATGCTGAGACGCAGCAGTCAAGGCTCTACCTAGAGTTATTTTTAGTAACTCCTTTCCCCAAAAAGGACCTTAATACCATCACTAATGGAAACTTTCTAGTACATGAGAGAAAAAGAGACTTTAATCCGACCGGATTCTGTGACGAAGCATCGTGTGAGGACAGCCGTCTTTACATTATGAACTGAGGGGGGGGCTAAGAGTCCCCATATAAACCCCAAACAACGATGGTCACGTAGAGCCCACATTCATGCTGTCCCCTGCTCTGCTTCACTGTCACGAGAGTGTAAACAAGCCACGAAACTGGGCCCTGAAAGGTGAACCGAGACTAGCGGTCCTATGCAGCCAGGGCCATCATCTCTATCGGTCGCTGTTAAGCATCACAGATGTACCAGAGATACACAACAGCACGGGACCATCAAGAGGTCCAAAGTCAAACTGAATGAACTGAACTTAGAGGTCAACTGCGATCAAAGAGTACGCCATGCAGATCAACGATGGAAAGTTAAAATTCTGTGTGCAAAACCAGAGAAATTTGCAGCTGGTTAATGTTTACATCATGTCAAACATTGGAAGTCAGGTTAAGGACTTCAAAATGAACAGGACAGGAAACACAAAGAAGTACACTCAGATTTCAAGCAAGGGGAAAAGTAGAGGACGAAAGGAGGAGGAGAAAGGCACAGCGGAGGACAGAGGAAGCATCCCATTACTGCAGTGTGTGAGAGAGAGAGCCTTTCCATCTGATTGCAGTCATAAGTCACACTTACCCCGTGCCCTTCATATGCCGCGCTGTAGATGATGGAGAACAGGAGGACATCTCGAAAGTCTCCTTAACTGTCTTTAGTCCACAGGCTCTGTCCCATGAGGAGACAAAAGGCTATGTGGGACAGGCGATCTGCTGCTGCGTTCAAAGCCTCGAGCCGAGGGGAGCGCGATCACCTACCGCCCCCCGATCCGACCCCTCCCCCTTCCACTAGCCCATCTTCTTGAGCCACCTCCCTCCCCCCTTTCCTAAAAACACAACCCCCTCCCATTCCTCCCCTTTCCGAGTCCCCTGAAGCCGCCTGGAGCCTGGAGTTGGCCTCTGCCTGTTTGTCTTTCAGCTGACCCCTGCCTCGGCACGAGTGACTGGAAAAACAGGCGAAAAAGTGAGGGAGAGGTGGAGAAAAGAGAAGATTGAAAAGAAATAAAAGTGTGAGAGCAATGCAGAGCAGTAGAACAAGTCGGGACAAAAATCTCCTGACTGCTCTCCCTTTAAAACTCGACTGTAATCAATCTAGCTTGCTAAACGAAACCCTTGGCCCGCCTATCTCCGAGATCCCACCCCGTCGCTGGATTCTTCAAATGAGCCCGAGTCTGTCTCTGCTGCTATTGGCCTAGCCAGCCGTCTCTAGGACGTGTCATCCCCCTCCTCCCTGCTCACCCTCTCTACTCCGCCCCTTTCACAGACACTCAACTTCCTGTTTTAAGTTACCTTGAGGAGCAGGATAGGGGTCAGGGAATGAAAAGAATGAGAGAGAAAAAAACAACCAGACAAAAGCAGCAGAAAGTTGCACATAGGACGCAGGGAGGGCAGAGGGCAGAGGATCGTCTCGGTTTGTGAGCCTCTGAAAATCTGTCCCCTGCTGACTGTCTTCTCTACTGTGGCTGGACGGAACTGGACTGAACAACTGACTTCTCAAACAACTGTCCCTTGCTTATTTACAATGTCAAACTAAATGCCTCTTAAGCCCGCCCCTCAGAGAAGCGGATTGGCCGGCCATGCAGTGATGCAAATGAGCCCATGAAAAGTGATTGGCTTAGGGTGGTTTCAAAGAGGGTGCCGCATGCTGTAGCCGCATGATTTAAAGTGGAAAGTCACTCAGGTCAGACTTGCAGTCTCATTTGAGTGCAAGAACATGCATGCAGTGCAGCACATGAAACTTGTGTTCTAAATGAATATAACGTTGACCTGAAGGATCATGTCAAATAAGTGTAACCATACAGCACAATGTCATGTGACTGAAAATTATGCTTTTAACTTTTAATTCATTTATGATTATTCGTGCAACAATCATACAAATGGTGCAGTCGTATTTAACACTGTTAAGCTAATTCACATTTCAAAAATCCAGTCATATCAAATAGGAATCGATGCAATCTGGAATTTTGAATGAAGTCACTTCTGCTTAAGTTTAATCTACCTACATACTATCATCAGTAGACTTTTTCTGCCCACAAAATTCTGCTAATGCAATCACGCCTTTACATGCGGATCTGTTGAATCATACATCATCACTTGATTCTTTTAGTCTCTTTATTTCCAGAAACATCATGTCACTACATGCAAAACAGCCTACGCACCTTCTGCCCAAAACTAGTCAATGCACAGCAGATTTAAGATTTCCGTTTTTTTTTTTATAAAAGCCAACTCTTTGCTGAGAGATCCAATGAGGTCAGACACTTGACTATTTTGCTTCTGTGAGACATGAGCATCAAAATAAAGTCTAAGCTGCTTCACACATGAAAAACAAAGCAACAACTGCAGCACAATGCTTCCTGTACTTTGTTGTTGATAAAATACGCCTGGAAAGCAGGTAAATTATTTACAGGATTATGGCAACAGCTGCTATGAATGCCATTATATATATATATATATATATATATATATATATATAAAAATCAAGGTCAATAACCAATGATTCTGCTTTAAAACGATCACTGTGATGTATCGTAGGTAAATACAATAGTGAGTCCGTGTGTTACGAACCGACCTCCATTAAACCGGTTACATTAAAACCATACTAATTACGTCTTTGATAACAGATTTTACTAAATTTAGTAATTATGACGTTAGTATTTTGTTTTCTAGTTTCATTCATAGGTGATACATTTTAAGCGTATTTGTTTATGCAAATGAATACGGCGACACCATCGGCACATTTTGCTAAATGAAAATACGCGGAATAAATTCCATTGTGAATAAATTATACACATGGAGAGTTGTTTCTTAAACCTTTGATAAATCGTAATAAACATATATTGATACAATTAGAGATGTTTTGACCACTAACGAAGTAACGTTAGACAACGCATTTGCAGGCTACTGGAAGACATGCTAACCGAAACCATGCAAACACTCGGTGTGTATGTAACACTGGTATAGATAGAACCCAGTGTCCGATTGATTTTTTTATTGGGATTATGATTTACATCCCAAAACATCAGTCAGATAGATTGTATGGATATATAGTACTATAAAAAGAGCGACAAAAAGGTAGAGACAGTGCTCGCTATGTTAGCAGGCCGCTTTGTCTGTGAATCCCGTCAAATTAGAAGAGGTGAAATTATGGTTTTGGAAGGCTTTGATCAAGTTTTCCTAAAATATTTGTAAAGCGGTGTAAAGACAGTCTAACCAATAAAGACTACGTTTGGATCTGTCCTTCAGACCAATCAAACCTCGGACTAGATTCCACCAATCAAGGTTTCTAAGGGTTCTGGTAGTTAAGAAACTGCCACCATTTAGGCTCAAAATGAACCAATGAGCCAATAGGAAACCTTTACACCAGAGAGCCAAAATGGCGAATTATGTCCAATAGTTTCCTGACCGCCTCCATTCCCTTCCACTAGCCACCAATAAGCGCTTCAGAGAGCGAGGAGGGAAATGGCGCCTATGTTCATCCTCCAAAACAATCGTCCATTGGATGAAAACTTTTATTGGACAACAAGCCCAAAACGACACCCGCTTCATCCAAGCCAAGCTGTAGATAGCAACCGAACAGTAACGCAGCAAAGTATATAATATTTATACTTACTTTGCGTGATGAAATAGTAGTGTAGTCCGGCTCGTCGTAATATTTAATTTATTTCAGGCTGTTACAGGAACCAAGATGGCCGACGATTTGACAACTTTTTTTTTTTAAACCGGAAGAAGCGTTACGTTGTGACGTATTCGCCATTTGCGCCATTGAATGTGACCGTTCTTACGTTCAGCAAGAGGTTGAGCTGGTTCAGCGCATCGTGTGTATGCATTTCTTTTACTGTCTATGGCATTTACCGTGAATGTAACTGTCTGTTGATTCAAATAAAGATATATATATACATACACATATATATACAAACACAAATAACAATCTGGTCTCAATAACAAAATTAACAGTTAAAAATATACTTTTATATTATATTTGAATCCAGCTGGGATTTTTATTTTAGTTTTATTTTAGTAGGTGTTTTAAATAATAATAATAATCCAAAAAAAAAAAAACTTACATTGTTATATTACAATATATATGCCACACTTCAAAACCAATGTAACTTTATTAAATAATAAGAATAAAAAAAAGTATATAAAAAAGGACCGCTAAAATTTGGTTGAACTGTTTATTTTCAATCATCGGTCTTATTAAATCATTTGAACAAAAGCCACTACAGTTTCATAGCACAAAAACCAAACTGAAAACATAACAGCAAGCAGGCTACAAATCTTGACAAACTAAAAGCAGTGAGAATTAAGGTAGTAACTGAAAACAGCATTAATGAGAGAGAGTGTGTGCATGTGTGTGTGTGTGTGTGTGTGTGGGAGCCCAGAGATGCTGGGATAAGCTCCAGCCCTCTATCACCCTACAGAGGATAAGCAGAATGTATGGATGAACACAGTATTCCCTTAACTGGATGATTTTGGAAGAATTTACATAAAGATGATCAATCACTGTAGACTATTGTTAAGCTACAACCATCTTACATAATGAACTGCCTGACTGATAAGTCTAACTTTATCTACGAGCCACAAGCTCAAGAAGAGTTGAGGCAATCTTGTCAAGACTGGTGGAGCTGGACGCTTCTGGAGGTGGCGAGGATGACGGGTGGAACGGGTCGTAGGGTTCGTCGCCTGGTTGATAGTCACTCAGATGAGACCGCTGCTGTGTTCTCCCAGCATACATCCTTGATTCTTCTTGTTGAGAGATTGGTTGGAAGTGAACGGGATGCTTGCCAAAGCTCTCTGAAAGCAAGATAATCATGAAGAATCAATCAGGAGTTTATATAGATGTTATATTCAAAAACACTTAAAAACACTGTAATGACAAGGTTATTCCTCGTCATCTGCTCCTAAGGAAGACAAAAAAACCATATGAAAAAATTGCATGTATGACTACCTTGATAACCCCTCTCAACATCTTCCTGGCCTCTGTTCTCATAACGCTCTGATGAACGCCCCCAGTTTCTTTCAGGATCCACATTTCCAAAGCCAATGTAATCATCTTCATAATATCTTGTTTCTTGAGTACTTCTTGAAGCTTCTGCTCTTGAATATTCTTCAAAATGTTGTTCCTTTTGTCTAGGATCTTCATGATAACGTCTCCTCTCGCGGGGAAGATCTCGTGGGGTCTCTTGTATCATAGTCGTTTGAAATTCTCTGGGATCATTGGCATATGGCCTTGCTTCTTGAAGACCACTGGGATAATCATCAAATCGTTTTGACTCTTTGTAATCATCTTCATAATGTCTGGTCTCGCTAAGACTTCTGGGGTCATCCCCAATTTGTCGGACCTCTCGAAACATTCTAGGGTCATCTCCATATTGTCTGGATTCTTGGAAACTTCTGGGATCATCATCGTATCGTCTGGTCTCTTGGAAACCTCTCTTTTCTAAATGCATGCCATCTGGATCATCCCGTGTCTGCTCTACCCCTCTATGATCACTGACAGGCTGTGAAGTATGGCCCTTTAGATGAAGGACGACAAATAGAGAACAATTATTTAGACAATTAAATGAAAATCATTCTTAGCAGATAGCACGGTGCTTACCCCAGCACTTCTGGATTTGTTTTCTTGAAACTCCTTCAAAACGGTGCACAGCCTTTCTTTAAGAAATCTGGCTTCGTCCATATTATCAATCTTGATGTCACTCTGTAAGTGAAACAGAATATGTTCAAATGAAAACTCCAGTTTATCAGTTTATAAGTCTTTCTCTTGTTTGTCAAATATTCTCCACTCACAAGTATGTCCAGAACATTTTCCTGTTTCGGATTAAGATGGGATGTACTTCCAGAATCCACAAATTGGTTATTAAACGACTGAAAAAAAACAAAACAATAAGTATTCCAACAAACACTAAGTTAATTTATATCTCACCAATATAATGGAGCTACATTTGGTTAGTGCATAGTCTAGCCACAGTCTATATCTGACTACTGAAGTATATATGACACAATGTGAGATTAAACATTTGAAACACTGAATACATATGGCACATTAATCTGTCTTGAATGTGAAGAATGTAGTTTACCAACTGTAGTTTAATTAATGTGAATACAGTCCATGCTAAAAACAAAGAACAGCTTCAATCACACTATCTGCTAACGTTAAGGTAAAAATGAGTGAATTTCTCTTGTATTCCTTCTAAAATCACTGGAATCTGTCTGCAATATTATTGCAGTATTAGTCTGACTTCACAGAAATGGACTAAAGCGTTTGAATGACATCTTAACAAGCCAAATTGCTTTAGCCCAATTAAAATGCACGTAAATTAAACCATGATAAAGTATATCATAGGAATAGCTATACAACATATTTAAATAAACAAGTTATCTTGAAGTAGAACATTTAATACACGATTGATTTGAGTGTAAATAAGAGTAACTGTCTTTGCAGTTTTACCGGAGGATTTGCTCTAAACGGTGCTCCTCTTGGTTGCTCTTTTAGGGTGGATTTATTTGAATGTCTGAAAAGAGAATTTAGTAAAAAGAAAAAAAGAAAATAAAGAGGAAACATGAAACACAACAGCCTTATGTAAACTGGTGTAAAAATACACCCACCAAATTTCATAATATTTAGCAACAATTATGATTATGAAAGGATCAACCCGTCACCTCGAATGAGCGAGTGCGATTTCCTCTGCGGTAGCATCAGAGAATCTGCTCTTCTTTTTCTTTTTAGCTGGAACTGCTTCGTGTGAATATGTTCTTGGATCTCTGGGTTCAAACATAGGGGGGTAACCTTGTACCTCATTAGCTTTGTCCCAAGGCCTGCTGTGCATTTCTCTCACAGTCCCCCTTTTCTCCTCATTGAAGTTACTTCCATGCATTGACATGGGGTTCATGTCAGGATTTCTCTCTTCATAACTTGCATACTGCCTAACTTCCATTTGCTCTTTCTGATATTCTGATGCTGCCGGGCGGATTCGGAGGTCTTTGTCATTGAATCGGTTTGTTTTACCTCCTGGGAACTGTCCTCTGCTAAGACTTTCTCCTTCATAGTCTTCTTGAAGTCTCCGTCCACCCTGGTCTGCATAGGGCCTAGTATGCATTTCTCTTTCAGCTCTTTCAGGATAATCATCACCTTGTGAGTATCTTCCTCTAATGTCAGCATCTTCGTAAGGTTCTTGATATCGGATTTCTTCTGGATACAACTGTTGGTGGATTGCGTGACTTGGATTATTAGGTCTACTGTACTGTTCATACTCATCGCCTGTATAATAGGGTCTTCCGTGTCGGTCTTCATCCAGGTACGTCTGTTTTTTAACCTGTTCAGGGAAAGGAGGCTTCCTAAGAGAGTCTTGTTCATAGTAGTGTTGTTCATGAACACTAGCCCGTGAATCACTTCCTGCTTGTTAGGGTAAAAAAAAAAAAAAAAAGTAAGCTTCACACACACAAAAAAGTTTTAGTCTATGAAAAACCAGCTGGTGATTGAAATGTCAAATATTCACCTTGAAAAACTTTTCTGAATTTCTCTTGAGGTCTTTTGAGTGCCTAAAATGAAATTACAGATAAATATTAATTAAAATTTCTATGCGTTCTTTTCAAAACTCCTCAAAATAATCCATTTTACAAGCAGCAAATCCACTGAGAGTATAATACCACTGGCTTTCCCCATCCCTCCTGCTTTTCGACCACTGCAGCTTTAGCTCTGGCAACGAGACCTGGCTGTTTCTGGTTGTTGTCTTGCCATGTCACCAAGTCTGGTCTTTTCAGCTCCTGCCAAGATAGATCAAATTTAAACTATTTCACTCCGAACAGTGGAAGGGTAAAAGTAGCAAGGAACAAAGTCACCATACCAAGTATTTTTGTCTGTGTTTACGTCCAACAATATGGGCCACCATGCTGTAAAGGTCCATCTCCACGACACACATTCGGCACTTGTACTTCAACACAGTTTTGCCATCGTCAGCGAGATGATCTGGAATCTGTATCAGGGAGTTGAGACCTGAACAAAAAAATAAGTTAGAGTGAGTGGTGTATTTTCAAGTGAAAAGATATTTTGAGAATGTCTCAGTACTTTTCTTAGCCATAAAATAAAAGTCAGTGGGGTCCAAATTCCAAATGTTTTTTTTTGGATCCCACTGGAAAAAGAACAGTTGAAATGGTTTACAAATCATCTTCTTTCAGTCTAGGTGACATGAGGTGGAGTGAGTAAATGATGACAAAACGTTTGGGTTAATTTATTCCTTTAAGACCACTTTACTCTTTATTTTAATTGTATGTTAATTTTGAATGGTTTTGAAATCGTCCTACCAATGATGGGCTCATCAAGTTTCAGGTATTCCAAATATTCGACTATGTCATTCCATTCTGGCAGTCGAGGTTGTCTCGGAATCTCTCCTATAAGGACACAATTAGCTCATAAAACATGATCACTTCAGAAGTTAAAAAAGAAAGAAAAATACACGAAATAATATACAGTGCACTCCATAAGTATTGGAACATTAAAGACAACATTGCTTTCTCTGCTGTGGAGTCAAGTTATTTGCAAATATGATTAAAAGATAAATAAGCAACAAAACTACAATGTCACATTTTATTATTAGATCTTTCGACACATACATAATCTGTCGAAAGATCTAATTTTTTTTTCTAATTTTGTGATGTGAGCATAAGTATTGGAACAGTTGATTTAAGGCAGATGTAAAAGATTAAAAGCTAATATTTAGTTGCAGATCCCTTGCATGCAATCAGAGCAGTGAGTCTGCAGTCCATAGACATCACCAGACTCTTGGTCTTATGCTTTGAAATGCCTTTTCAGCCTTTAATGCAGCCAATTCTAACGGTTGCTTGTTTTGGGGAGGTTTTGCCTTTAGTCTCCTCTTCAGATGGTAAACTTAATGTTCAGTCAGATTTAAATCTGGAGATTGATTTGGGGAATTTAAGACTTTACATTTCTTTGCCCTGATAAATTCCTTGACTGAATTGGGAGTGTGTTTTGGGTCATTCTGCTGATCCAATATGAAGTGCTTTCTAATGAGTTTGGTGGCATTTTCTTGAATATTGGTAGCCAAGATGATTTTGTACCCTTCCAAATTCAGTCTGCTACTGCCATCATACATTAAGTCATCATTAATATTCCAAAATTCCAAGTGATCCAGTTCTAGAGACAGCCATGCATGCCCATGCCATGACACCACCTCCACCAAGCTTTACAGATGAAGTTGTATGCTTAGGATCATTTTCAGTTCCCTTTTTTTTCCTTCACACCTTTGCTTTCCAATCACTTAGATAAAGGTTAATCTCGGAGTTCGACTCGGTCCATCGACTCAGTTCCAAAACACTGCTGGCTCACATTTATGAAGAATCTTGCCTTCTATTTTTGGTGCTGATCAGAAGTTTGCATCTTACTGTGTAGCTTCTGTAATTCTGTGACAAATTCTCCTGTGGACTGTAGATTGACAGAGCATCACCCCCGCTTTCTGGTTGTTGGTGATTTTACAGACATGCATTTTAAGGTCAGTAGTCATCAACTACGGTTGTTTATCTCAGCCGTTTAGGTCGTTCTTGGTTGCTGATGTCACCAGTAGTTTACAAACTCTTGATTTCTCCTTTGTTTTTCCTATAGTTCTAATTGGCTTCCACTTTACTTTATGCATCCAAACTGCTTGCTTTTCTTTCAGAGTCGACTTCCTCGTCTTCATCCTGGTTTGTGTGTCATCATCGAATGCAAGAATGTAGAAGCAATGGATATAACGGATTAGACACATTCCCTGCTTTAATATCTGAAGAATTAATGCAACAGGACACAGCTGAACACTTAGAAAGACCTGTGAGCCAACTGTTCCAATACATATGCTCACATCAGATAGGGAGATGAAACAAAGTGCTGATCTTCTTAGCTGGTAAAACATGTTTGTGTTGAATCATCCAATGATAAAATGTGACATTTTGTAGTTTTGTCTCATATTCATCTTTTAATCATATTTACAGACTTCTTGACTATACAGCAAACAGAACCATTTTGTCTTTACTGTTCCAATACTTATGGAGGGCACTGTATATTCTTAATGTCTGAAAGATCCTATATTTATTCTACTGCAGCAGAATCTGCAAAATATGTCTGAAATATGTCTGGTGCATTGTCATGTGTTACGTTATTATAAGCGGTATCTACCTGTTCAAACAGGTCAGATCACAGAAAAATGATTGTTTTTTTGGTACAAATTCACCAGTGTTTTAACCTTTTGTGGAAATGTTTCCACAAATCAGCTGTTGAAGGCTCCTCTCGGTGTTAAAACAAAATGTTGGTATTTGCTTCTATTTGACCTACTATCAAACAGACAAAATTCATTTCCACAAATATTGTTTCTGCTTTAAGGCCGTTGATCTAGCTCTGAGGCTTTTTTGCAGGTAAAGTAGTTCTTGAGTCATCCTTTGAACTGGTTTATAATGGCTACGTCCACCATATCTGTGCTGAAACCTCACATTTCCATTAGAATCCAGGGAGTCCAGCCAATTTTTAATCTTGCATGACAGACACCACTTGATGAAAGAAAATCTGATCTTGAAATGTGGAATAATGCTGAAACAAGACCAAACTGTCCAATCCATATGGGCATCTCTGGAATCTATGAAGCTTTGGGAAAATCCTCCAGCATCCAGCAAAGTGATCTTTCATGGTGCAAGAAACAGGCTTGGTGATGAGCTGGTACACCGATTGTACTAGCATTTACAAATTGCTATGGCAAAACAGTATCCCCAGGATTGTGACCAAACCAGATGCTATAGAATTTCATACTTATCCACCTGTGATACTGTCCATACACATAATGTGTATGGCATGCCTCTCGTGTTCTCCTCAATGCCTGCTTTGGTAATCACCAATTTGTACGGGGACACTTTGAAGTTGGAAAAAAAACAAATCTGCTGAGCACACTGGAAGCACTGTCCTATTTAAAACATGTATGATGTCTTTGGGGTTAATCAAGTTAACCATCTCAAAGTGAACATAAAAAAAAAGAAAAAACCTATTGCAGGGCACAAACAATGAATTGAACCATAAAGTCCTGAGAGTTAAAATATTAAAGATCTATGTGCACGTCATCATTAATATTTTTTTAAACATGTCCTCATAATCTTTAAATCAAAAACATAATTGCAACAAAGTACACATCAGAGAAGAGAGGGCAGGGTGCTAAGGTTGTCCAATAGTGAAACTAGTTTCATTACTTCAACACAACAACCTGACATGAAACGATCGCAGCGATTTATCAAATCCTGATAAACAAACTCAAGCCCCATTTTTTTTCTCATTCAAGAAGCCGTTTCACTCGGATGCGTGGTATTATAGGAAAGAAAGGAAGGTTGCATTTTCCATTTAAAGTTGAAAAACCCATGTTTCCTTTAAAATCCTGTAATGGATACAGGTCTTACTCTTTGAATAACAAAAAAATGTTATTCTTTTTTATTTAATCTTCCATGGTTTCACTGCAACCATGAAAAATCCACTTAATGGATAAAAAAAAAATCCAGGTTTGTGTGATTCCAACATGTTTAGGTTTCTTTTTTGTCTCAAAATCCATCACAGACCAAAAAAGAAAAAAATGTCTTCTAGGTCTTCAGTTCTTGTGATGATTCCTACCATCAGTGCTGAATCCTGTGAGATTTATAGCTGTAATGTCCACACATTTTAATGAGAGAAGGACATCCTTCTCTAAGGAAACTCTTCGGAACTTATGAGATGACACCTGACAATCTGGATACTTACAAACTCCTTGAGATTTCGGTTGAATTTCCTGACATGATACAGTATATGTGCTTTTAAATAGCACATAAATGTCAAAATAATCTTTTTCACAAATAAATCAATTTGACTTCGGGACATTTCATATAATCTTATGACATTGATGATAACTCTGTCTGAACAAAATTTGATCTGACTTGTTTTAATTTATTTTATCACATTAAGAACTAAATCACAGGAATATCATAAACTCATGTGTTTCACTAAATCCAATAGAATCAGGGACCGTGAGATGCCTAGACAATAGAAGTAATTCTGGATAAAGTTGTAACTTTTACTACTTACCTTGTGAAGCTAGGGTGTCCTCTTTCTTTGAAGAGATAAACAGTGGAGGAAAAACAGGCACAGGTGATTATACATTTAACTTATGTGCACTTCATAGGACCTACTTGCAATGCTGAAATAAAGTAAACACAGATTAATAACACACAAGCAACAAAGTGTTGTGATGGTAGATAGTCCACGCCCCAATAGGGGAGACCTTCTTTTACCATTGGGCTTTTGATTAAGGCACTTTACCCCAGGTGCTCTGTGGAAACCATACTGTGCCTCATTCTGGACAAAAAGATCAAGTTTGAAGAACCGCAAGTACAGTTAAGATGAAGGAAGCATTGGGTGTGGGAAAATGAACCCCAAAGTTTCCAGAAAAAAAACTACAAGGTTGGTTTTCACTCGTTCATGAGAGGAACTGAAATGAATGATGAGGCATTTCACAAAAGTAACATGCCATGGTGGAACTGGAAAAGCTCAAAATAAAAAAAAAATCTGAATGAGAAAGTTCAGAGTCCAGTCAGAACATACTTGATACAAGTCATTCAAAATAACAAACATGAAAATGTGTTCCTGGATTTAAGCTGGACTCTGTGCCATTTTATAAAACAACCAAGCTACTAAGTGATAACAGAAATACATATGGATTATTTACTGTCCAGCCCTTAGCAGCCAGTAGCTATAATGGCACAGCAGTCTCCACAAAGTATACTCAAAACAGATATAACATGGGAAGATGTGTATGGTCGGAATTCCCATTTGACCAAAGATAAGTACAACTATTTCCAAAGCACAAATCTGAAATCAAGCTGAATATGTGATTGTGCTTGAGGAGTGTCACTCAAGTATCTTTCAAAGATTCAACGGCAAGAATCTCACAAGCTTTGGAAGAGCTGAAAAAGCTGGAAAAGCTGTGCAGACAGACTCCTGGAAACATTGTGGCCAGCCAATCAGACTGGAACTGGTAGATTTGGACAACTCCTGCCATTTAGCAGTCTAGAAAAGGAGCTTGTCTTCTTGCTGGACCAACAACAGCCATATTGGCTATAGGCTGTCAAACTACAGCACATTTTAGTGCAGATGACAACTATTTGGTTAGTGTGAGGATGCCCTCAGACTAAAATTACAAACAAATAAGAGCTCTTGAATCTTCTCAAATAGACAGAAGTGTACAAGAGTATACTTCTTGTTTCAGGCAGCTCCATCTGTTCTGGAGATTGAAGATCCATGACAAGGGTTCCATGACAAATCCAAACAAGGGTTCGGGGATCGAAACCATTGTTGAAGCAAAAAGATAAACCTCTAAAATGATAAAGTGCATTTGGTTCTCAAAATGGAATGTATTCACACTGGTATCTTACTGTCTAACAGTAAAGACAAAGACAAAACAAACTGTAATCAAACAGTCCAAAACACCCCAGTGTCCACACAACTCCTCCTAATTTGCTTTAAAAGCAGAAGAACAAGCAGTTTTTTTTATGGACAGGTAAAGAAATTCAGACATAACCCGTATACTGTGTATACAGTGTCTAAGACAAGAAATGAACAGGCAAAATGTTGTTCGCTGGTTGACCTCGATTTCTTAGAAATCCTACAGTTGAATAAGGCAGAAAAGTGAGTAAAACAACACATTGAAATATTATGATCTGAAACCACTTAAAATATATTAGAAATGATACTTCAAAACATTTAAATATAAAATTATATGTACTTAGTCAACAAATTTGGAAAAAATTAATATTTTCAATGGTGATAAAATCCTTTTATTATCACAAAGGATGCATTTATTTGGTCATAAATACAATAAAACATACTGTGAAATCAATTTGAAAGAATCGTTTCTATTTACTAATTTTAAATGTATTCCTGTGATGGAAGAGCTTAATTTTAAGCAGCCTGTTCCACGTTTCTTAAAAACTCAATTGAATATGCTGATTTTCTGTTTGGTTATTGTCAATTATTATTAGTACTTTCAGTCACACACTGGATTTTCTCTCCTTACCTTCAAATGTTGTAAAGTGGTCACGTGGATTTTGTAATGAGTGTCTCCCCGTATTCTTTTATTGCAGATCTGAGGACAACATTTGAACAACATTTATCGATAGTCCCACAGAGTTAGGTCAATGAATTTACATGGTGTTAATTAAAAGGGGAAACATGAATAACATTGTTTGCACTAAGGGTCATAATGAGACCGGTTTACCGTGCAGTCGATGAAGCTGTTGGCCTGCTCGTCGTCGTACACAGTCAGTAAATCGGCCATCTTTCCTAACTAAAATAAGACATTGTTGTGTTATTGAGTGAGTGCTATTCCTATAGTATGTTTTTGGTCAAGCAATGCAAAATAAATGCAGCAAAGAAAACATGAATCAAGTAAACGTATTAGGCTTTGCATTTTAAATACATCTAATGTTACGTAATAAATAATATTTGCGACGCACCTAACGTTGCCTCGCCTGCAAAAGATTTAGCACACGATTAGCGAATTAGTGATCTGCGCTTTTAGTGCACTCAACATGAAACTATTGTGTTCAAATTATCCTTCTTCTTTCCAATTACTTCTTGGGGAAAAAAAAATCTACGTTAATAAACAAAAATGCTCTAACGCAAATGTTCCCCGGTTAGGCCGCTTCCTTAGTCCTCGACTTCTTCTCTGGTACAATTCTCTTTGCTCCAAAATCTTTCGCACCACCTAGTGGATGGATGAAAAATACTGCTTCAAAAAAAAAAAAAAGTGTTGTTCCCAACCTGTATGACTTTTTTTTTTCGTGGAACATAAAATTATATATTATGTACAATGGTGACCGAGACACATTCTGTTAGTGTTTAACATATTCTTGTGTGTTTCACTGAAGACATTCATACAGGTTTGGGCAAAACAGACTGATTTCCATATAGATGAGCTAGAATCAGCATCAAATGCAGCACACATTGGTTACCTGAATGCTACACATTGGTGCACATACAGTTTTCTCCACCAGATGCCAGTGTGATGCAAGAAGTGAAGGCTTCATAAAATTTCCCACAGACAACAGTGAAAAATACAATACAGTAATTCCACTGACAAACAGAAATGTTTTTTTAAACATTATGCTCTACTCTTTTTTTACAGTTTAATTTAAAAAGATTGATAAAATTATCAAATAAAAAAGCAACAAGATTTATTTTAAAGCATGCATACATAGCAGCATAGGCAAACTTATATTGATCTGGGCTTGTGTTCATGTTTGAAACCTGAGATAGTGGAACATGTGGTGCTTTCGTGTAGAAAATATGACCTACAAAGACAAGATCTATACAGAGAATTGTGAGAAATTAGTTTGGAAGAAATATCTCTGAAAAGTATTTTAGAAGTAGGGGTAAGCAAAAACAGAATTTCTTGCTTAAGTCTTTTTACATTTTTATAGACTCTGGACTGTATAAAAGGATATAGTGAAATGGCATAATAGATCCATAGATGACGGCAATGCAACTTATTGGATGCCGGCTGCCGTAAAATCCCATAGAAGAAGAAGAAGTATATTGATCTGAGAAACTGATTTTTAATGTTAGATTTGACCTGCATTAAAAGCCAATACAAACTGGATACAGGTCTAAAGATTCCCTAAAGAAATTATATATATAACCTATATTTATAACTCTTAATGTATATCACAATTAACATGAAAAAATAAAAAAATAAAAAAGCAACCTTTTTCTGCATAATTTCAGTTACCTTTAGAATTTCATAATATCTCATGTTTTATAGCAATGAATGTATTATTTAATTAACTTGCAATTAAACAAACTGTGTACTTCAAAATTGTGAAATTCCATTCCTCCTTAAAAAATAAAAAATAAAACAATTGTTGAGTTGCTACAGGTGTTTATGAAGTGTTGTGTTTTTTGTTGCCATGTAGTGTTTTAAGAGAAAACTACAAGGTAGTTTGATTAAAATTGGAGCAGAAATGACCTGAAGAAAATATGAGAGTAAAATTCGAGTGTTCAGTCATTAACAAAATATTGGTGCTCGAGTCACCTCATTATTATGTTTAAATACTACAGCAGAAATGGGTTTTGCAATAAAAACTTTTATCTGAGGTTTGATAGAGATAATCAATTCCAAGAAGACATCTGTGGTACATCAATTTGTACTTTATAATAGATATAGATCATAAGGAGGCTCTGAAGTGTCAAGGGAAATTGGATGTTTCAAAATCCATCATATTCTACCTAGGGGACCCAGTTAAGGTCACTGGAAAGGGAAAAGGCTGCAAAGAGGCATTTTCGGAAGCGGACTCCCGCCCCCTGCCGTCTTTCCTGACTCTAGTCTCCGCTAGGCTCGGGAGAGCCGCCGGCCGGCGCTATTCATTTCTCTTGTTCAAGATGGAGGAGGTTTTGTGATGTTCCCAGCCCTCAGAAGTGATCCCTTTTCCGTCCGTGTCAGATCAATCCTCAGACACAGGGGCGGACTTTTTTTCTAAATCCTTTTGCCTGTGGGGGAAATAAAGAACAACATTAGGATTTGGATATTAGTTTTTTTTTCGTGTTTTTCGCCACAGCCATGAGCTCGGGGGAAGGGGCCGAGGAGGCGGCGAAGGACGCGGCCGATATAGCGACGTTCTTCAAATCTGGTAAGCGACGCTCGCGAGGCTGCTGTGGGACATTGTTTGGTGCACTGTAGGGTGGGTGGGGAAGCTGGATCGCCCTGGACATTTGCAGTCGGTTTTGTACCATATAATGCATTAAGTGCAAAAATCACTACTATGCTGGTCTGACAACTTGCATTAGGTTGAAAATATGGTTTATAACAGCCTGGGTGGAGAAATTTCACTTGGTTGTCGTTAGCTCGTGCGAGCCATTGGTGCTCGTTGGTTAAAGGTTTCTGATAGATATTTACAGAAATCACGTTAATTTCTTATAGCTTTTATCAGCTTAGTCAGTAAGGGATAATAGAGATCATCATGCTAAGTAACTATATTTGGGTCGTGCAACTTATTGATAAAGAGCTTGTAGCTAGAAATAAGGTTAGCTGGAGTGTTGTGCAGGCCACCCTATGCAGAAAAAAAATATACTCACAGATAAACAGTTTTTATCCACAAACCCTCCTATGAATATAGTCTATTATCTTCTTTAGTATTATTTCAATAATTTGGATTTAGAGGCAGACATTAAAATGAGAAGTAAATTCAGAGTGCCAGTTCCATTTATTTATGCCACTTTTAAATGAACTGTTACCCATCGAATATTAATGAAATGCTTCTATTTTCAAACACATAGCCTTATGTTAGTCAGACAGTCAATATTATGTGAAAAATCAGACGGATCTGAGAATCAAAGGTAGTCCGCAATGTAAACAATGACCTGGCGTGGCTTTCTCGAACTGCCTGCTAGCTAGCTAGCACGGTGTGATGGATTTATGTGCTGAAAGACTGTTTCCTACCACATCGCTTAACGTTATAAGGCTGTTATTAACCTAAAAGATATCCGCAGTCACGATTGTGGTTATTTCGGTTAGATTTAGCCACCAGACAGGGTTGCTCTGTTCCCTGATTGACTCGTGTAGCATTTGGTTGCTAAGTTAGCAAAGCTATTCCAGAAAGATTGATGACATAATTACCTTGTCTTGAACTAGCATATGGAATATTTGATTAATTTGAATCAAATATTAGATTGCTTTTATGTCTTTGAAGATGTAATGAGGTGCATACAGGAAAACAGATAGCTTTCTGATAATGAAGCTGTATACAGGATTGTATAATAACTATATAGAGAATGACACATATCTTACTGTTTTTCTGATAGCAGGATCTACAAGCCCTGGTTAATCATTCACAAGATATATTTAAATGCTTCTGCAGACTGCATCAAGGAAATATTTAGCACAAGACTAGGTCACAAAGTCCTATCCTGAAGAAAACAACATCTTAAACCAGCCTGAGCTGGATTGTTGGTGTTCCAGCCTGGTCAGGCTGGTTTCACATGGATTCTGGGACCATCAGTTTGTCATTCTGGGCACCATCTTGTTGACCAGCTGAACACCAGCTTGGCCAGACTGGGAGCCCACCTTAAATAGCAAATCAGGTTTATAACAGCTTGCTTTTGTTGGGTAACCTTTCCTAAAGTAGACAAGGATTTGTTTTGTAAAGTATTTCTCTAAGTTGTGTTACATCAAATTTGGCATAAATTGCAGTACCCTCTTGAGATGCAAGCAAAGTGGTTTTGTTTTGGTTTAGGTTGTGAAACCACAGTTGGAAGTACTACCTCTTTCTGTTTTCACACCGGAAATCTCTGGTTGTTCCAGAACCCTCAAGAGTTCAAACATCTTGTTTCTTTTTAGCATAGCTGCTAAGTTACTGTTTAATATTATTACTAATTTTACAGAACTTGATGTTTGTGTTATTTGTCTCGTCTGCCTGTGTGAGTAAGTTCTGTCTTATTCAGTTTTTGCACAGATTGGTGTACTGTCATGTTTGAACACGCAGCAGCTCACAGACCACATCTCTGTCTGTAACCCCACCTCCTCACCCCTGTACTCACTGAACACCTTGACCCCGTGTTTATCATCCGTCTACATGCCATTGAAATGAATCTTCTTGTCTGTTGTCTAATACATTAATGATGATATACACCACTGTTCAAATGTTGGGGTGGGTTTGATATTTGTTTTTGTTTATTTTTTTTTTTAAAGAATTTCATAATTGTGTTCAGCAATGGCACATTAAGTTGATCAGATGGGACAGTTTCCACAAAAATATTAAGCGGCACAAGAAATGTTTCTTGAGCACAAAATCATAATGATTGATTTCTGTAGGATCATGTGACACAGACTGAAGTAATGGCTGCTGAAACGTTGTCTTTCCGCGAGTCTGGGCAAATCTTCACAATTTTCGCTAAGTTCATTCGTTTACAGCTGTAGATATTTTTAACAATTTGAAATTGTTCTGCCACTCTTTTGATTGGCTTCATCAGTAACTTTTTGCTGTTAATGTCTTGCTCTTGGGAGTTTGTGTAGGGACTAATCTGTGACTTGTTTATTGATTACTTAAAGAACAATTTAGACTAGTTTATTTAAGTCATGAAGAAATATTTTTTGCACCACCAAATGGAAATGGGGGAAAAAAAGACTTTTCCCAAACACTTTCCAGCTGCCATTGGCCAGAACAGATCGCCCCACCCCCAAACATGTGCCATAGGTTGAGCCACACCCTAAATAATGTGTTCACAGCGCGTATTGTTGCACATGAATTTGCCTTAAATCTCATTCTAATGTTTATGAGAATTCTAAATGAGCTTGTTCTCGAAGTTAAACACACTCAAATCTTTCTGTAAGGGCTTTCCACACAACCTTTCTTTTACAGCCACTTTTAGCAAATATGACACTCTTTAAAGACAGAACCTCAAGCAGCGACAAATGTGCCAACCTCAAAACCAGTTCAAACACTATAAACACCTTTATACAGACCCAAACAATGGATCTTTCGTTAGTCAGCTATATAATCTGTGTTGTTTTTAAGGCTGGTCCGAATACCATTTTTCTGAGCTTCGAAGCTTCGGTAGTAATCAACACAGAATATTCGAAGTTTCGGAAGGAGGGGCTGAACATATTCATAGTCTGTCTGCCTGCTTGCATTTATATTATGTTGAGAACCGTTCATCCAGTCGACTTCACATTTGGCTGGTGTGTTACTGCGGACCCATGGGAGTGCAGTGTCGCATTTTGGTGCAATATGGACTCTAAACTATATATAATATATATATATATATATAAACAATATACTATAGGCATACTCACAGAACTCTGAAGATTTTTCAGCCTTGATGGGCTTTTCGCATATCTGGCACAATGCCTTTGTCTTGTCCTCACTCAATTTAAAGTGCTCCCACACAGCTGAGGTCTTCTGCATGTTTGTCTTCTCTTCCAGATGAACTGAATCATGACGGTCATGTTCCTAATGAAGCCGCTTTTTCACTATCGGGTCGAACGGTTCTCTTTGCTTAACCGTCCCATTCCGTGCCGATCTGGTCCAGTCAACATGGATACGGTTTCATTTTCCACTGTGGTGCTTATAACAGAGCACTTTGGAATGCAATACAGATGTGTCAGTTTTTGCCTTGGTGGTGTAATATAAACGGCGATATGGACGATGACCAGAAACATGTTTTTCGGACTCATTTTTTTAAAATCGGATATTCAATGTTACTTCGTTCAGTAATGAAAAAAAAACTCTTGATGTGAAAAATTAAATAAACAAATGGCAACGACTGGTATAATATCAATAAGCGTCAAGTACTCTAACAGCACGCCGGCCGAGAACGGTTGTTTGTAATCGTGCTACACCATACCATGCTCACGTGGAAATACAACTGTAACCGTACCTGAGAGTCCTTAGAACCGTTCATCCTGATAGTAAAAGAAAACGGCTATATTCAAGCGTGAATGAAGACCGTTTCACGGAGGATGCCAGGTGTTCAATAAAAAGAAGAGAAATAAAAGAAGAAAATAATTTTTGAAATCTCAAATTTGAAAATCGAATGCCAACCCACCCAATGAATATTAGAATAATCGAATATTCTGGTCCAGGCCAAGTTTTTTTCAGAGAGAAACCTTGCAGCTCAATAACGCTTTAATGCAGCTTTCGAAGCTATGCAGATTTCACACACACTTTGTGATATCAACACTTAGTGGTATCAACATATTAAACTAGGACTGAAGAAGGTATTTTAACTTAATTACTATAAATGTCCTTGGATATATCAGAATTTTTAAATTTTATTTCTTTTTGAGTACTTACTCTTATTATTAAAAGTCTATTATTAGTTGTATGTTCATTCTCGTTCCTGTAGAACTCTTTTTGAACTTTGCATTGTGTGCTAAATTGTTCTTCTGTTGATTTTGATGGTGCCTTTGTCCTTGGCTAATAGGCCCCCTGGTAGTTTTTGGAGGCCTGGCAGTGGCTCCGTTTTTCTCTGTGTAACGTTAGATGAATTTTTCTGACACTTAGACGTCATGTGGTTAGCATTGAAGAGTTACATTTTCTGTCGTTGACTGTTACCACCCCAGCTGGGTTGTCCCTGAATTCAGCCCATTCACCCCAGGCTCTTTCTCTCTTTCTCCTTTTCTCCTTCTATGTCTCTGTTGTGTCACGGCCTCTTGATTTATCCAGCTTGTCTATCTTTCCTTCTCCCTGTCATTTTTCCCTCTCTTCCAGTTTCTGGTTCGGCTCTTCTCTCTGTCTCCATGTGTGGTAAGGAAAGGTCGTATTGACCTACATTCGCTGGGTTAGGAATGGTGCTCTTGCTGCCCCCTCTGTCTCCTGGCACAGCACAAGAAGATCCTACTTATTCAACTGCAGAGAGAGACATGCCAAGACAGCTTCCGACAGTAAATCACAGAGGCCAATGCGGGATCATCCTGAGAGAAAATGAGGGACATCGTTAGAGGGAGAGGGCAGATGAGAATCAGAAGAGACAGAATAAGGCCTGAAATGAGGTTGCGAGGTAAAACATCTCTCATAGAGAAGCTGTGTGTGCAGGAACATGTGTTATTGATGACAGAGTATTGGAATTAATTCTGTTTGATGGAAGCTTGTCAGTATGATGAGAACACCAAGGCTCGAAACTGCGACCATTTTGGTTGCATATGTTCCCATAATTTAATCTGTGTGACCTCAAAATATACTTGGCAGTATTTGTGAAACTGCATATAATTGTTGTAGTGCGACCTGTTTTAATTTCTCTAAAAACATTCACAGTTATGTGCCGAACCTGTACTGACAGCATATTGGTTTTCAGCACATATAATATTAATTGATCTTATTACAGGGGTTTTAAATTTTTTTTATTCCAAAGACCTGTAAATATGATTTGTCTTAAAATATAATGATGTTTAAAAATACGACTATAAATGAAGATCCATTAATAATTTGTGGAGAAAAATATTAAGCATGATATTAAAAAAGATTTCATTATTATTATTATTATTATTATTATTATTAAAAAAGTTGTATTTTCATTGAATTAAAAAATAAAGTTGTGTGGAAAATATGAACTGTCCGTGAATAATAGTGATTAATAAGAATAAAAAGATATTAACCGAATATGTTTAATGTATGATGTAAACGTTGACAGCCCTTTTTTTATTCTGTAATACTAGATTCTGATTGGTCCGTCATGGTGTTCTGGTTTCATTTTTTGTTTGACCTACTAAACTTTAGAATTTTTCCAGGAAATATTTTTTCATTATTTTTATTATTTTAAATGTTTAATGTCTAAAAAAAATAGCTGTGGCGAATCTGGCGATACAACATTATTAATATATTTTTATGATGCTGCATCAGTTGTTCATTTATGCTCTAATTCTAGAGTTAATTTAATGAAGAAGCTTGTCAAATAAGCATAAACTCTGAAATTATAGCCAGAGGTAGCTGGTGGTACACAGCTCTATTCATGTCCATTCATACTTTAAAAGTATTTTACGTCTGAGTCTTGATCACTCTGTTATGTTTTATTTTGCTTTAATGATCTGCTTATTGTATATTATCCCTGACTTGATAATTTTACCATAAAAATACGCATCTGCTTCAACCTATTAGCCACATGCGCAATGCGACTTGATTATATTAGGTGATATTACCCGCTTGATTTCATCTCTTTGGCCATTGACAAAGCTACAACAGTATAATTCCTGGTAATCATCAGGAATCATTCACAAAAGGAAAGCATTGTTGTTTGAATACAATAGTGCAGAAGTCCAACTTCCCTTTTTGAAAACAACTGTGCTAAAGAAATGTTTGTGTATTAAAGGGTCCCTTAAAAGGCACACCTGAATCCTATTTCTGTTAAAAAAGCCCCCTGACATGTGGCACAGTTCTTTCATTACAATACGTAGGGGCATTGCATGAACCATCAAAGACATCAAATGTTTGGAGGGCGATGCCATCCATCCTCAAATAGATTTTTACAGAACATGCATTCATATCCAATCCTTGTTTTGCAAACTGCCTCTAACTCTTTTAATCCAGGGCAGCCTAAATGTTAATTGTCGTAGGTTTGTTGTAAATTTTAGTGTTTCCTCAAAACTTGGAGGCCTTGAGAAGGCACAGCTGCATCACTTTGAGTCCTGTGTAAGACTGCTATGAGCTTTTGCTTTCATCACGTTGGCCTAGTTCCTCAGTCAGCCATCGGCTTCAGCACAAGACACTAAGGATTCAGGGGTCAGTTGTTCTCTCATCCCATCTCTGCCCATGCTCTGATTTCAGTTTTCACAGCCTCTCTCATTTTCTTCTTAGGGATGCACCGATATGAAAATTTTGGTCGATACCGATAATTCTTTATCAGTTATTTTTTTTTTACTCTTTATCGGTTATCTTTATGGGTATTATTTTCAGGCCAAAAACTTAAAATTGCCAAAAATGACCCAAAGTTTGGATAATTCTATTTTTTTTTTTATTATTATTGAAAGAATAATTTTATGCTCACTAAAGTAATAATATAATAGTAATATAAGTACTTTATTTAAAAATGAATTTTACTCATGTAATGACAAAGCTGAGTTTTCAGCATCCATCACCCTAGTCTTCAGTATCACGTGATCCTTAAAAAAATCATTATAAATGGCTTATTTGTTCCCAAAAAACAGTTCCTAAAAAAATCTTTTCGAAGACTGTTTTATGAATCTTTTTCGACCATAAAGAACCTTTTCTGCATTTGAAAGGTTCCATTGTTGTTCAAGGTCCCTCATAGAACTATTGATGCCCATAAAGAACCTTTATTTTTAAGAGTGTATACATGTTGAGAAGCTGTGAGGAGTATAAAAAATAAATAAATAAGTAATCTTCATTCAGCTTGTTGGGACTGACTGCGTGTTGACCTGCATAATAATGTCAGTGAGTTTTCCTTTTCTTTCGGCGCTGTACTCCTGGGGCCTGTTTCAAAACGATGCTATAATGAGCTCTAATATAACAGCAGACACTTGATCGCAAAGCTCAACTCTCATTTGGGGGACGTTTGCGAGTGCTTGATTGGAGGCATGAATGAATCATGTGGAAGAAGGCCTTCCTAAAATCCATAGACTTGAGTATGTGCTCATCATTTAAACATGAGGAGGGTTCCTGTCTTTGAGAGCATGAAGTCTAATGCCATTAAATGCAGTGCGCTTTCCTATGTTCAGTTACACTCATGTTTAAACTAGGGAAGTGCAAAGCTACGCATTGTCATAAATGGCTTGTCTCAATTATTAAAGGGGTCATATGATGCTTTTGTAGGATCATTATTTTGTGTATTTGGTGTAACAGAATATGTTGACATGCTTTAATGTAAAAAAACCACATTATTTTTTAAAATACTGTACATTATTGTAGGTCCTCTATGCCCCGCCTCTCTCAAATGCATAGTTTTCTTCAAAGTCCCACCTTCCTACAAGCGCAGTCTGCTCTGATTGGCCAGCTGACCCAGTGCATTGTGCTTGACCGAACTCCACAATCACTCATCAGAAATGTAACACCCCTTTACATAATAGTGAGCTTCTTCTTTTAGAATTTTTTTTAAAGACGGTTAATAATGTCCTTAGTTTTACCATCAGTTCAAGCGAGAGACAGAGTGGAGTGACAGACACAGTGATGAGCTCGTATGTGTTTGCAGTACACAAGCCACGGACGGTTAAGACAGCTGACTACACTGTGATATTGACCCCTGTGTCTCTCCCTCTCTCACACACACGTGCGTGCGCACATACACACACACACACACACAAACACACACACACACACACACACACACACACACACACACGAGACGTGCAAAACTCTGGTACTTCGATACCAAGTCGGTTCTAAAAAAAATTAAATGTCATGGTACCAGGTTTCTTTAAGTACCGGTGTTACTGAGTACCCGGTCAACCCGGTTCTTGATGCATACAGGGCTATGATTTTCACAAAGCAGAAAACGCAGACGGAATCTCAAAATCCAGACATGAAAATGAAACTTACATTTTAATATGGACAGTAACGGAATTTGTCAAAGTTGGCATAAATTTATCAAATCAAATCTCCATATGGACCAGTATCTGTAAATGTTAAGCCGCAAAAGTTGGTTAAAATATGAATCCTGCATGTTCTGCGCATCTCAATGTGAATCAGTGAATGGCAGAGACGTGCGGGTTTGTTTACTACATAGACTGAAGCGCGTGACGCTTGCAGTAATGAGGACATAAATACATAAACAGTCTTCACTTCACAAGCATTTTACAGTTTCATCTAAGTAAAACCAGTGTCAATTTAAAGGTATTCATGGCAACCGGTCAAAATAAAACTTCATTCTTAAATAAAGGCATTGTTCTAGAAATATTACTATTATTTAGTAGAATGTATGTCATACTGCTAGTACTATTGATTTTTTTTTATAAAACTTTATTTTTTTAAAGAAATAAAATCACACAATATTTCTTCCATGTTTTAATTTTAATAGCAAATCCCCTTTATTTACCAAAAATAAAATGTGTTTACATTTCATTAATTAAATTAAATTTTAATCCAAACTTGTTTACTGTTTTGCATTGGTTTTATTCTTAATGAGCATATTTTTGTGTTTTGCTTTGGTACCAAAATTGGTACCGAGCAGCGTGGATTTTCACTTGTATCGGTACCGAATACTGACATTTTTGTACCATGGCAACACTAACTTAAAGTAATAACCAAACACTTCCAGTATCTGATTCAGAAGCGCCAGATTGTCGTAGTAAAGTCAGGATTACCTCCTCTCCTAGGTTCACGAAACAGTTGTCCATAAAATGTGTTGCTGTTCTTTTGTAAGTAATCTTAAATATTCCTAAATGCACTTCAGAAGACCAAATAAAATGCTTTTGCTTTTGCCTAGATACACACAGCATCTCCCTGACATGGCTGCTTCAACACTAACTTTCGTTACTGAAACCACAGCTTCTTTCTTAAACATTTGGGTGACATTATGCAAATATTTCCACATAGTGACATAGACATGTGGGGTGTGTTTGAATGAACTATTTTAGACTTTGGATTTGAGACTTTAGTCTTTGTAGCTTCACAGATCTTCTTTATGCATCAAGAGCTTGTAACGCTCCAAAGAAAAAGGAAAAATAGAAATCAAATCATATGACCCCTTTAATAGGCGCACTGGCCAGTATAAGTATGTGCATTTTTTTTCTGGGTTGTTCATAACACCTTTGAAGTATTTCTGTTATTGTAGGTACTTATCTGTTTCTGATCTGGGTTTTTTGTGAAGTCTTCTGAGCCAATCTTTATAGGTTTTTTTTTGGGATGTCATGAAGCATCACCTTCTTCATCGCTGTTAAGGTCAAGGAATAGGTATGAAAGGAGGATGAAAAATAAGAATGAGAGAGAAGGGAAGAAATGGAGACTGTCAAAATAGATCAGGGAATGAGAGCAGGGGAATGGGGAGATCTCTCACTCTCTCTTTCTCTCTCTCTCTCTCTCTCTCTCTCTCTCTCTCTCTCTCTCTCTCTCTTTCTTGCTCTCTCTGTCTGTGTCCTGGTTTTGTTCGATTGATTCCTATGTGTTTTTGGTCTTTAAACAGCTCGGCCTTTGCCTTTTATTTGTTGTCTCTTTTTTTCTTCTCACATAAGCGTACTTCACCACTTCAGTTCACAATTGTCCAACAATTTTCAATCGGTTTCGTTTTAGCTGGTTTATTTTCATATAAAAATATGGCATGCAGATTCTTCAAACAAAGATGTAAACATCATTAATTTACTCATAATTAATACATCACAATTTCTTATAAATAATCGACAGTTATGATTTTTGTCATAATCGTGCAGCCCTTATACACACACACACACAAACACATTTTCTTTCTATCTTAGTTGCTTAAAACTGATGTGTGATCTTTTCTTTCTCAAGATTAAAGTATTTCTTGTCAGGTTAATGTACAGAAACAACTACAAGTAAGTCATTGGTTGATTTCCTGAGAAGTGTAAACACTCCTTTCAACATGAAAGCTCTTTTTGTTTGAGCAGATTTGCACTGCAACATTGGCTCAACCAATGGGTGTGTGTTTGGGGTGGGACTATCTGTAAGGCTGAACAGTGAAAAACGGGTGGAGAAACCTGTTTGGTAATTAGGTTATCAATATTTTTGCAGTCCCATTTGGTTCTGGTAGTGGTACAGAAAAGTCACACTGCAGCTTTAAGCAGTTTAACTCTTCGTGGCCTTCGTATTTTCACTAGCACACAATTAAGGTGCACGTCAGCATGCGTCATGCCGTCTGTCTCCTAGCAGAGCATATTTACTGCAGCTCTCGAGTCTTCTGGGTGCTGCTCCATGGAGACATCCAGAATTAGGCCTGTGATGAGCATCTTTGCATCTTTGTTGATTTGATTCTTTTGTGATTTTTTTTTTTTTTTTTTGATAGTCCAGACATAACATTTCACATCTATTTCATGGTCTACATAGTTAAATACATTACTTAATATTTCAACTAAACAGTTGAATGTGTGATTTTGTTTGCCATATTAACCTGACTGAACTAAAGCAGCCTGTTTATAAAACTCTGTTTTGAACTCTAGTGACAGGTCAAATTCCTTCTTGTTTGTTTATTAACTTGCTTTTTGAATCCATTTTGGCAAATTATTGCCGAGTAGAAGTTATAATTTGAACTATTGCTGTTACTTATGCTCCTGAGTATAAGGATGCAAGACATACAAATACAAAAGACACACAATTCTTGATTAGCATTTCTGGCGCATTTAATGCATACTAAACTAGCTGGTTTGCGAGTGTTTAATTAGGGTTGGAACTTAACTCTGCAGGATAGAGGCCTTCCTGGAGCAAGATTACACACCCTTGGTTTAGAATATCCATACAGCCAAATGCATAGTAAACTTCAATTTTGATGTACGCCTAGTGTATATGTACAGCTAAAGTCACAATCTTTTCTTCAGATCGTAGTGTAAGTGAACACAGGCCCTAAAATGCATGCTAGAAAGTTCCATCCTTGTCCAGTGTCTGTGCTATCTCTGTATAGAAACTACCAATAAAAAATGTATTTTTTACACGTTTAAACTAGAGTTGCGGTTATCTTGTAAATCCCTTACACACGCGTCTGTTGCTATTGGTTAGTTGTTGTTATTGTTCTCTGTTATTGTTAAATAAAATAGAGTTTTTAAGTTGATATGTTTAGCATTACAAAAAGCAAAAACGCAATTTGAATCAGTCAAATTAAAAAAAAAAAAAAAAAAAAAAAATCATTACCTTTTTTCCACAATATCGCCCAGTCTTTTGGAGCACCAACATAGGCCTAGCTGCCTAACCTTCAAAATATCAGACATCAACACATGAAAGAGCCTCAGATTTGGTGGTTGAGCTTAATCTAATTGCACCATTAGGGAATACATCCTTTTGTGTGTGATTGGTTCTGAACGGCTTCAAGGACAGCTCAGAGTAGTAAAAGCTCTGAAACGGAGTCATGCTTAGGACTTCTGCCACAGCTTTGTAATTTGTTTGTTGCGGCGACCCGATTAGGCCTGGATGAGCCAGATATCAAGCATGTGGCAATGAGAGGGCTCTTTACCTCAATCACATGATTCACGTATGAGTCTGATCGATGACTACCCACCTGCTGCTCTACAAAAGGAGGGTCCGATCACAATCACTGGGCTTGTGTGGTAAGAAAGTGGCAGGGCTGTAGACACGTGGGCTTGAATCACAGCAGCCCTCTGCTTTTGTTCTTGTTTTGGCTTTGAGTAGAGGGGCTTTTGGGTCTGGCTAAAGTTGTAGACATGCAACAAACACGCATCTGACCTTGTGTGTGCGTATCTTTGTATTGTGAGCCTCTTTACGTCACTAGCTCATTTCCTGCCTGGTCACACCAAAAGGAAAGAAGGGACTTAACAACAATCCAGTTGTGTTTATTGTTTTTTTGCCCGCATATGCTTTGCAGTCATTTGAAATTCAAGTCTTAAAATCACTCTCAGCAACATGCAATGGCTCTTTTGTCTTCTGTGAGCTACTGAAAAGTTTGTGGTTGCTTCCTGCGAGCAAACTGCTCTTTGCTGGGGATTTGGAATGAAAGCGGAAAAGTTATTTTTCTCCCCAGGAGTGGATTTGAACCAGGCCTTTTCCACTGTGCGCTTAGCTTGTTTTTCCTTATTTGGACTGGAATAGTATGCCTGATCTTGTAATCGGTTGCTTTCAACAGTTTAATTTTGAGCACTGGGCTGTGCATGTTTGTATGATTTTTTTCGAATGTGAGTGGATTATAATGAAACGGACGTTTCATCTTTACCACCTCATGATAAATCACCCATTCATCTAGTCGACTTTTCGTTAAATGTCTGGGGTGTAAACAGTCTTGACTGACATTTTTGAGAAGCGTTTTTGATTTACTGGAGGCTATGTTGTGGGGTCTGAGTACATGTGTTAGCGCCATGCACATTAAGTGTCCTAGCAGTGAGTAACCGTGTCAGGCATGCGTTTGGCATTGCAAGTATGTCCTACGTGTTTATATTTGGTCTCCAGTCTCTATTCAACCTCACTTTGATGTTCCACCCTACAGAAGGAAAACATAGCAGATGGAATTTGTAGAAAATGGAGTTATGATTTCTACCAGCTTTTGCTAACAAAAGCACCAGAAAGTACTTTATCTGACTAGTGTTTTCTGTAGAAGTCTTTTTTGCACCTACACTGAAGACTGAAATAATGGCCGCTGAAAAATAAGCTTTGTCTTCACAGGAATAAATTACATCTTAAAATATATTTAAATTTAAAACCGTTATTTCAAGTTATTAATATTTTACATATTATTATTTTACTGCTTTTTTTTTTTTTAATTGGTTGTCCGCGAGCCCTCTTGATGAGGGAAGTGTGAATCCTTTTAAGGGAAAACAACTAACGATTCCTAACACAGTGTCTACACCGGAAACAATGATCTATAATAGAGATTCATTATATATAGATCAGTCAATAGAACTCATTATAATCAGTGATGCTGTCTGGATGTGGCGCGGCATGACACCACAAATCCTTAATAGTAAACTACTGTAAATTTTATTTATGATGTGCTGACACAAATTTCGAATGATTTTCAACTGTCGCATCCAGTGTAGACAGTCTTTAGCTGATGTCTGATTGATAGACGATGGCATCATCCATCAGCCCAATGCTCAGAGAGAGCGGGAGTATTGAACAGAGTTATTTTTGCCACTTGAATAGGCGTTGAAAGGTTAAATACACACACTTTTATCAAAATGCTTTTCTTTGTAAGTTTCCTCATAAGCACAGTAATTTAGTTCTTAAGTGAAAGCAAACATCTGAGAAAGAAAACACGTGTGTAACAGTATATTAGATCCGGGAAGCTCTTGAAGTGAAAGTAGTCTAATATTCCTGTTGTCTGTCATCTATGTTAAACAAACAACAAAAGAGAGAAAATCTCGGACTATAAATTGCACCTAAGTATAAGTCGCATCAGTCAAAAAATACATCATGACGAGGAAAAAAAACAGTCCCGCTGGTAGGGCTGGGATAAACGATTATTTTTTAAACGATTAATCTAGCGATTATTTTTTTGATGCATCGATTAATCTAACGATTAATTTTTTCATACCGATTCGATTTCGATTATCTAGTCAATTAACGGGGGTTAATTGACTACTAACAATTTATACATGTTGATTTACATATCTGAATGAAAAAAACATGAATTCCTTAACATTGCAATATATGTTTATTGCTCTTAAAATTACAAAATAAAAGACTGACTAAGAATGCATTACTTTGCACTTGTATAGAGATAGCATTCAATAAAACCTTGAAGCCTTGAAAACACATAGCTTACTGAACACATAGGGCCTAGCTTACTGAAAAAAAGTTTTTCTTTCAGATGAAAATAACAACAACTTGATGTCTAGCATTCAATAAAAAAGGTCACCCAAAATACTTGTTTAGAGCAATTGAAAGAATGCAGTAACCAATGTAAACTTGAGGGCTTTAAGCTAATACAGAGAGTGCTTTTCCAAAAAAAAAAAAAAAAAACAAATTAGCAGTGGGAGCCAGCAGCCTGTCATGTAGAAAAAAAAAATCTCAGAATGCTCCACGTGAAACTTTTGCGTTCTGCCCTTTTTCTATCGTGTCTAATGATTTTGGTTAATATGCACGAGGGAGAGAGAGAGCGCGAGCGCGCAAGAAAGCGCTTGTGTAGTTTGAAGACTGTGAGTGCGTGAGCAGGCGTGAAACTTTGGTGTTTCGCCCCTTTTCTATCGTGTTTAATAATGATTTTGATTAATATGCACAAGGGAGAGAGAGAGCAAGAAGCGCTCCTGTTGTTTGAAGACTTTGAGTGTGCGTGCGCAGCCGGGGTCAGCAGCGGCAAATCCACCTGTCACTCTAGTGGCCACGCCCTTAATTTAGGGATGGGTGTTTTCCGCAAATATCTCATTCGAATATTTGAGCTCACAAAAAAATGAATATTCGCATATTCATTTATTTAAATTAAGTTTAATGAGACAGACTTTATTTTTCAGCAACATTTATTGTTTCCATCATTTTGAACAAGCTTACAATGAGCATGAACATTACACATCGTGTTTTGTAGCTGAAAACCTTTAACAATGTGTGCAAACAAACAAAAGTACAGATTAAAAGCCAAAAAAAAAAGTGAAGCAGCCTGCAACAATTAGGCTATTGTAGATCGTAGCCTACATTTAGCTTTGAAACTTTTAAACTGTCAGCAAATCTTTTTGTTTTACATGTTCTTGTTAAGAAACACAGGCATGACGCGAGAAGATGAGTTTTCACTGCATTCTCTAAGTTAGCGGTGGTTATTTGTTGCTTGAGAGATGCCGCAACAATGTTCTTGAATTCGGTCACTTTCTGTGATTCTCCACGACATATTTGAAGTACTGTAGAAGACCGCAGTTCTTAAAGGCTGTTCACATATCGCTTCTTTTGTGCGCTCAAGTTCGTTATTTCCAATGTAGGCGTGCGGCATGCACGCTCATAATGGAAGCGACGCAGTCGCAATGCGCATTGAGTTAAAAACATCTCAACTTTTCAGAATGCCGCAAGCGCACCGCGGGTCATGTGATAAGAACTTAACATTCAGCTTCATCCTTTCCCGTAACAACGTTGAAGGCTCAGCCAAGATGAAGGAACAGCTGATCATAGCTGTATATGGATTGCCATCTTGAAATAAATTTAGTAGCAGAGCTACTGAAAGCGATTTTTTTTTGTGCTGCAAATCCATTTATCCTTTGCTGAAATTTCTGCGTCTTCATGGAGAGAGTGCTTTATAGACGCCTCAGGAACGCTTCTGCCTGAGCACTTTGGAAAGAAGGAGAAAGCGGCGCGCCTAGCGTTTTCCATGCATTTTTAGGCGCGATATGTGAACGGTCCCTTATTCATTCATTAATTATTTTTTGCTTGCATACATCTTCAAATATGCGGTGGAGAATCACAGAAAGTGACCAAAATGCGAATTTTTTTTTTAATTCGAATATCATTTTTATTTATCGAATAATTAGAGCAGAACGAATATTTGAATGTTCCACTGTCCGTGCACAATCCTACCTAAATTATGCAGAACTTTAAGGCTTAATATAATTTAAACTGATGAGTTATAAAAAAATTCACCCCCTTCACAGTTGTCGTGAAGGACAAAATTAGCTATATAGACCAAAATAATTTTTTGCATCAGGCTGTAAACATGTTTTTTCATGGATTAACTCCCTTTTGCAGCCAGCCTCAAGGGGCCAGTCGATGAATTGCAGTTTTAATCACTTCCTTGTTGGCTTCACGAGAGCGAGCGGGAGGCTGCCGCCTGGTATTCAGGCGCTGCCACTTTCAGCGCAGACAAAATAAAAGTCCCACCTCGAACACATCCGCCAAGCAGAAAAGCTTATCAGCCGATGCAAATATTTGCAAAATGTCAAATATCGGCCGATATACCAGCCAAGGCAATATATATCAGTTGCCCACTATTTATAACACTTATCACTTCATTGTCTCACAGGACCACTCTCTGTGACATCAGATGCAGATGGGATGTTGTGGTGGTGTGTATCAGATAGAAAGAGGATCTGAGAGGGAGAGAGAGGGGGTGTACTGCGCCTCAGATCCTGTGTCTAATAAAGAGACCCTTTTCTGTCAGCAAGTCTCTTGCTTTTCCCTCCCCCACCTGGCAGCCAGCCACACCACACCTACAGCGAAGACCAACACACAACACACAAAGACTCTTCCAGGAAGAGCATTGTTAACATACCTGTTGAGAAATGTAGTGGGAAGTCATATGTCCTCTGTCTAACGTTGCATGTAATTGCAGCCAGCGTTAAATTATGGTATGTTGTTCTTGTCACGTGACATGGCCTGACTGCAGTCGTGTGATTGATTTTCTCTCTTTGAGTGTGGTGTTGAATTTGAACCACAAAGGAAATCTAACGGCAGTATCAAATATTAAAATGATCCAGGTATTGGGGGTGTGGGGTCTTACAAGGGTAAATGAACTGGTTGTTTCAATAAATTTATGCATTTAGCAGATGCTTTTATCCAAAGTGACTTACAGTGCATTCAGGCTATCAATTTTTACCTATCATGTGTTGGGGAATCGAACCCCCAACCTTGCGCTTGATAGAACATTTTATGTATTTGAGGTCTGAGATGTGGGAACGATGAAGAGAGAGAGGGCAAACATTTTGCATTTTAAGTCAGCATTGCCATGTTATCAGCCAATATAGTCTTAAAAATAACTTGCTTAGCACTTCATCTTTAAAAACATTACAGTTTGACCAAATATATTCAATCAATCAAGATTTTAAAAAAGTTTTTGTTTTTGTGAAATTTTTTTTGACATACAAGGTAATAAACTATTAAAAAACTTTTTTTTTTTCAAACAAAATTTTAAAGTAACTATAAATTAGCATGTAAAGCAAATGTCTTTAGAAGAAATTCTGTGTGGAGCATGCCCCCAATCTGCGCAATGTTCTCACCTGTTTGCATCTCTTACAGGGGTCATATGATGCCGCTAAAAATAACATTATTTTGTGTATTTGGTGCAATAAAATGTGTTTATGTGGTTCAAGGTTAAAAAAACACATTATTTTTGTTTCTCCTCTATGCCCCACATTCATAAATGCTTTGGTTTATAGAATATGAAATTGATATTCATTCAGTATTGTTTCTAAAAACATCTTAATTATCATTAACCCTAACCCTAACCCTCTAACCCTAATTGATTTATCAATAATAAATTCATTAATTTTTTATTTATTTACTTTTTTGAGTTGGTAATGTTCTATTACAATGCCATTGATCTTTTGAAAATGATACTTTTTTTCTTGTGACGTCTGCAAGCTGAATGGCTTCGCTTATAAGCTGTGAATGCAGTAAATGGCTGGTCTTGCTAATAAAACTGGCATGAAGAAAGTACAACCTTTACAAACTTTTTGCACACACTCTTCTTTCATCCTGCCCTCACATGTTCCATATTTTGCCCGTAAGCATGTGACTACATGCAACATGTGCCAATAACACAGCTTTTTGCGTCCTTATAGAACAGAAGCTCCATGATTCTCCTCTGTCAGGCAGTTTATGCCTGATACAGAGGTCAGAACTTCTGCTGGATTAGTCCAGTAACTGGTGCCCAGATTTAAAGATTAACCTCCATGCCAAAATGAACATGTTTTAGGTTCAGTGGAGCAGGTCAGCATGACAGTTTTCATGTTTCCAGAGCTTGGGTGTGGTGTTTATCCGCCAGTAACTGAACTGAAGCACATAGAGTTAAAACTGATGTTAGTCGAATGTTATCTGTGTGAGAAAAAAAAACAACAAAAAAAACTTCCCCAGGCACCACAAGCACTGAAGATCTTAAAAGGCTTTAGTCAGCATTCAAGGCTTCAGACAAAAAAAAAAAATTTTTTTTTGTAAGGAGCAGTTGGCTCCTATGTACAAATCAGTTTGTTTTGCTGCTTGATATTGACAATTGATGTGTCTTATCATATTATTTTAATCTGTTATCGTAATTAAGAACACACTGTTTTGTACTGCAAACAGTTCAACCGTTTACTGCACGTCGTTCTTCTCCTCGTTATATATCTATATCGGCTAAAGAAACGGAAGTCTCACCCATAGGCTTACTTCCGCGTTGATCATTACACAGAATCTGTACCAATATCATGGACCATAAACATCACTTGGCAACTCAGTGTAGTTTGGGCTCCTCCTCAAAACATCCTATAAATGTTGTCTTATGTCTTACACATTCAGTGTGTTTTTCTTCAGTACTAACATACAATTTTATAGGACGAGTTCAATCATGTAGACAACAGGTTAAGTAAAAAAAAAAGAAAAAAAAACATTATATGCAATAGCGCATAAATATATCAAAATGCTTCTCTTTGTAGTTATTTTTCTGGTTATTCTTTTAATTGTTGTTCTAAGGTAAATGTATTATTACTATTATTATTGTATTATTATTAAGTTTTACACGTTTTCCACAATTTGAAAAAAAAAGAAAAAAAAAGAAAAAAATAATAATAATTTGAAGTTGTGTTACTCAGTAACTTACAGAGGGAGCTGACTTGTTTCATTGTAATGGCTTTATATATACATATTTCCTTGAACTAAGTATATTTCTGTGGCTTTTATTATGTTTAAATGAAAACAAAAGGAGTGAGTGGTATTTGATATCCTATTTTGTTTAATTGTAAATATACAGTGAGGAAAATTGCAGTAGCCAAGGTGAGCTGACTGATGTTATCAAGTAGGATGCTGTTTGCAGAATTACTGGACTTGTGTCTTCGCGGACATCACACTCCCGAGTCGAATGCGCAAAGTCTGTACTACTGAGCATGCAAGTCCGAAATGTACATACTTTTATTGAGAAACGCGGCAGACTTACGTCACCAGACTATTTGCCCAACCGTCACTGTACTTTAGACCACGGTGGAAACACAGAAAGCAACAGTGGGGAATAGTTCCTGGGGAAAAAAGTTCCTGGTACAATTGTTCCAGGTCATTTCTGTGGAAATGCAGCATATGTTGTTGTATGTTTTTGTTGTTATTTTCAGTAACACTGTACAGCAGTCAAGAACCTAAGCGTTGTGTTTGATTCCGATTTATTCGACAAGCAGATAAATTGATTACTGCAATTCACTAAATATGGGTTTATCTCATTCCTCTATACATTGCTTGCAGTTGGTCTAAAACGCGCCAGCTAGACTTTTGACGAGCACTAGAAAGAGAGAGCACATTATTCCTGTTCTCACTTCCTTGCATTGGTTACCAGTTAAATACAGAGTTGATTTTAAGGTTGTGCTGCTTGTTTATAAAGCTCTGAATGGGCTAGCACCTCAGTATATTGCTGATCTCCTTAAATCATATTCTGTCATGATCTCTCCGCTCTTGTAACCAATTGCTTCTTCCCTCGGTCATGTGTAAAGACTAAGGGTGACCAAGCTTTTGCAGTTGCGCACCTCAACAGAGAAATGCACCTCCAGTTGCCATGAGATCGTCTCCCACGTTGGACACTTTTTAATCTAGAATGAAGAATCATTTATTCTCTTTAGCCTATGGTGTTACCTGAGAATATTGGGGTGATAAAGTTTCTTTTGCATGCTTTTATTTGTATCTTATGTTTTTTATGTATTTGTTGTTGTTTTTGATAATTTGTTTGTGCATAAATTGTACACCACACTTGTTTTTTTTATGTGCTCTATAAATGTAAACTGATTTATAAAACAATTATAATATTGAAACTTATGAGAATCTACAAATCTGCTATTTTTGTTTAATTTTAAAATTTTTTGTATTTTATTATTAATAAAAATGTTCTTAAAATAATACACACACAAAAAAACATAACGAACAATTATAACGAAGCTGGTATTTTACACACTATCTGTAGTTGATCTAACTCATCTTTTTTTGTTTTGTTTTCCTTCATAGATTGTTCGCTTTCAAAATGTGAGCCCAAAGCCGATGTCTCCAATCAAATAACAGGTAAATAACTTCAAAACTGTTGATTTGAGTTTATGTATGCTGTGTTCTTGAGGCTGATTGGCCGGTAAACCTCAAGCTTCATCACAACCTTAACAAACATCTGAATTTGCTATTTACTTTCACCTGTGTTTTTCTGCTCGGCAGGTTTTGGCTTTATTTGTTTTGTCTGTATATTATCATGAAAAGAAAGACGTGTTTGAGAATTCTTGCCTCTGTTTGATGTTTTGACTGGATGTCTCTTTCTGCAAAGGAAGCACAGCAAATAATCATGTCTGCCGGATTAACATCAAACAACAGAAACTATGTTGTGTATACACAAAAAACAAATGAATTGTTTTATCCACGACTTGAACCCTGACTCTGATCAGCCATTCGTCCATTAGTATACCCTTTTTTTCTTTGTCCATAGCGTGGGCATGGCTCGCTTGCCATGATGGGGAGCATATGTTGTGTATGATACACATTCTTTACATCTCTGACATGACTTGGAGTCAGGAAATGACTGCTCCCAGAGCTGCAGAAATGTTGACAGTTCACAGTTGTGGGGTTAAAATGAACCACATGTGCGCAATAGGGAGGAATCTGCCAGTGTTTTCAGAGCGAGACATCCAGCAGTTCTGTCATGAACACTTTTATGGCATGTGCCTGCTGTAAGGAAGGTTTTACTACACTAAAGTACGCTTCTCCAAATAACCAGTCCATACTACTATAAAACTAATAGTATCCAGTGTTGGGGAAGTGATACTGTCATATTTTAAAGTAGCTTAGATGGTCAAGCTACTCATTTGATAATGTAGTTTTTTTTAAATCTTTTTAAATATATGAAGATTAGATGTAACAAAGGCTCAAATACAGTAAATGTGAACTGTTTCTTTTATATTGACTTTTAAAGTGACATCTTGGTAGTGCTGTAACAACAAAGCTGAGAGTCTGATGTGAATTTGCTCTGTATAGTGTAATCTGATGCATAATTCATCCACCATCTGTTGCATTATTTCCTGCAAACGTTTATTTAATTTTTTGTATTCATAATAGTGTATGTTTTTTTGTTTGAATATGTGTATAGTCTCTCAGCTCAAACATGCAAATAGCTCCTGAGAAACAGCTGTGTTTGTGCCTTTGGCTATGTTTGGAATTGAATACTAGGTTATGAGAAGCAGTATGCAATGGCAAATATGTCAGTATGCTATATTGTTGTCACATGACACTCCATGTTTCATTCTGGAAGTGATATTCCAGTTGTTGTCTCAAAGGTATGGTTATTTGCACTTGCATGCAGAAAGGTGGCATACTGCACTTACTAGGGATGTAACGATATTGACGATATCGCGCTATCGCGATGGTAAACGTGTCTCGATATCGTCGTGGTTGGGTTACAATATTAAAAGGACAGGTCTCCGCCAAAAAGCAAGAAGAATAAACACAGTCCCGCGGAACACATCATTGTTAACTACATATACCATGATCCTTTGCGCTGCGTCGTCACAGCAACCGTTGTTAAGCCAATAGGATTGCATGCTGTCCACACAAGCTCACAGCATGGCCGACAGCGATACTGGATGAAAACAACAAAACCGAAGTTGAGATCGTGCCAGCCCCTGCAGCTTTTAAATCAGATATCTGGAAACATTTTGGTTCCGTGTCAAAAAACGCAAAAGGAGAGAAGGTGGTGGACAGACAATGGACTATGTGCAAGCACTGCCACAGTAAACTGCGATACAACACAGGAAACACAAGCAACATGAGTCAGTTTGGGGATCCCGAATCATTTGAATCAGTTCGGGAGTTCGGAGCGGGATCGCGAATCATTTGAGTCAGTTCGGGAGTTCAAAGCGGGTTCGCGATTCATTTGAGTCAGTTTGGGAGTTCGTAGCAGAAAAGAAAGTTTCTAAAGAAAAACTTGAACATTAGCTAAAGGATAGTTCAGTGTTTTTCTGAAGGCTTTTTGCCAGGCTGTTAAGGATTTTTTTTACTGTTTTTTTTTTTCTTCTCCCTTGCAATGTAGATATTTTGATCTTTCTGATGAAAGACGTGAACATAAGCTAAATGATAGGTCAGTGTTTTTTTAAAACGCTTTTTGACTGACTATTTTATTTAAGTTTAAGTTATGTTCCTAAATACCAGTTTTAAAAGACTGCTTTTATTTGCCTTGCACATTTAAACCTGACTTAACTTGTTCTTTGTTTGCACTTTAAGTGAATTCCCTATTGTTTACAATTGTTCTAGGTGCTTCTTAACTTGAACATTGCACAGAAGAATCAGTTATGCAACCAAATATTACAATACAGAATATTGATGTTCCTGACTACAACTTGCACTTTAAAAGCACTATGTGATCAGGGGTTTATGTTGTCATGGATCCATAAATACAACAATAAATTACCTGTTGACTGGCAAAAGCAGAATAAATGTCAGTATTTTTTCGCTATTATCATCACAAACACTATCGTGAGCTATTTAACAATACCGTGAGCTTTTACACAATATCGCAATAAATATCGTACCGTGAGGTCAATATCGAAATTGTATCGTACCGTGAGATTTTGATATCGTTACATCCCTAGCACTTACTGCAGAAATGTTAATATTATAGTTAGGTTTTTATTGTGTATTTTATTGTGCAAGTCATTTGTAGTCAAAGATGTCTGCTGTTTTGATGAGACTGAGAAACCACCTAATTTCTGATAAACTGTAGACCATCAATACCCTTCTTTTAATTAATCTAAAGGTTCAATGTTTGATTATTGGCTGCTGTTGATCTTTGCTTGCTGCTGATTGGCTAATGGAGCACCTGTCTGTTTGATTATTGGGTTAAGCAGCATGACTCAGCTGCTGCAATCTCTCACATTCTCACCTCTCTCTGTCAACCAGTTTACGAACATGAGCCCCCTGGAGGACTTATTCATGACTCTGTGCCAAACTGCTGTCCCTAAATATTTGATCCAAAATGACTTCCATTGAGAGACTGAACCACTTGCAGCTCTTTTACCATAGTACAGAATACGGCTTTAGACAAACTCATATAAGTTCAGGCATTGTAACGTTATAAATGGAGTATTTATCGCACAAGATAGGCTACACATTCTCTCACAAACATCCTGGCACAGAAAAGTTGCTTGCGTCCTGCAGCTGTGCTTTCTATAAATAGACGCCATGACCCACCCCATCAAAGACTCTTTGCCCCTTTCAGTACCCACAGAGCACATGACCAACGGATACACAAACATGTGCTCATAGGCTGTTCTGACGTCAGAGTCACAGGAGATCACTGTCCAAACAAGATAGGCCTGGATCGAAACGTTACAGTGCTATAGTGAGTCTGAATATAGACATAAATCTCCACAGCATTCAACAAATTAAGCTAGTTTTTAGCATTTTAACACCCTTTTAAATCTAGTTAGTGATTTATCCAGATTCGTGACACGCAAGGCACCAAAGAGGCTGATCACTTTTTAAGATTTTTATTAAAATTATTTCATTTTATCATTGTTTGTATATTTTTTAAGTGGACATCCTGTAAACATCTCCTGCAATGCAATGAAATAGAATATATTTGAATGTTGCTTGCACAAAAAAAAAATCTATTTATTTATAACATGGCTGATTTTAAATTGAGAGAATTTTTTATTTTTTATTTTTTTGCAACATCTACCAGTAGAAGATCATGCTTACCAGCCAAACCATGGTTTCATGGGTATTATAGCGTTCAGGTGCATTCCTAACTGTCCTTAATCATTATGACATTCTGGACCCTAAATTTGGCTCGTATCCCTCTATTTTCTTTTTTCTTTATTTGATATCTTATACTTTATTTTATTTTTAATTTTTTCCTTTATTTTTATTTGATCTGTTTTATACTTTATTAAGACTAAAAAACTGCCAGACAAAAAACTAAATCTAAATGTTCAGAAAAGTAATAGTGCACCTGTCACAATTATTTGAAGTAAAATTGATATCCACAACCTTTATTTAACTTTTATAACATTTGCGTGAAGACGGTTTGTTCAAATGAAAATAACACATTAGATAATAAAGCACACTTAAATTGAAAGGTTTTGTTTGTTTGTAATATTTGAAGTTGTGTTGTGTATTGCCTTTGTTTTACATTAAGAAAAGAGTGGAGAAAAGAAGTGGGATAGTACAACATAAGGTACTTAAAATTGTTTTGGCTAACTGGATTACAGTATGTGCTCTTGTGGATTAGGATTTAGTGTAGGCACTCATGTTGGACTTTTCAAACTGTGTTTAGTCTCCTCCTCTTTTTTGGAGTTGTAACGGTCATAACGGAGACTCAGGAATTTCAATAACGGAAAACTCAGTCAGTCTGAGTCTGATGATAAGTCACTCATTTTTATGATTCGTTTGGAAAATGTTTGCCAAGCTCCAGCCATTTTAGCTCATTATGCTCCCTTTCTACATTCTTATTTCAAATCAAAGGCGTTTGGGTTCTTATTGCCTTCTCATAGCCCTATATGGACCTCAAATTGTCTCAGTCAATATGATATGTGAGGCTTAAAGAGTTACTCCACCCCAAAATAAACATTTTGTCATTAATCATTTACCCCCATGTTGTTCCAAACACGTAAAATATTTGTTTGTCTTTGGAACACAATTTAAGATATTTTGGATGAAAACCTGGAGGCTTGTGACTGTCCCATAGACTACCAAGTATATTACACTGCCAAGGTCCAGAAAATAGTCCATCTGCCATCAGTGGTTCAACCATAATGTTAAGTGACGAGAATACTTTTTGTACGCGAATGTGTCTCTCCACATCAGCGTAGCGCCATTTTGGAGAATATGAGCTGAATGCAGGCAGCTTTTTTTGGGTTTATTCGCGTACAAAAAGTACTCTTGTCACTTCATAACATAAAAGTTGAACCACTGATTTCAAATAGACTATTGTGACGATATCTTTCATACTTTTCTGGACCTTGACATTGTTATTTATTTGGCAGTCAATGGGACAGTCACAAGCTCCAGGTTTTCTTCCAAAATATCTTAAATTGTGTTCTGAAAAGAACAAAGCTTTTACAGGTTTGGAATGACATGGGGGTAAGTGATTAACCACAAATTTTAAATTTTGGAGTGGACCTTGATTTACAGTTCTTTTGGTGTCGGACAGCACATGGGTGTGATTATAGTAGGATACGGATAGAATTTGGGTGGGTGGAGGAAGGAGTGAGGGACAGGCATTTAGTATGTAGAGTATGGCGATGAGGTGGCCAGAAGAAGTGAATTAAAAGAGGATTTGAGGAGGAATATTTGACTCAGAAGACTGAGTGGTAGAGCAGTATGAGAGGCCGCCATGAATTGTGGGTGATCTAGAGAAGTAGAGTTGCCCTGGTCCACTTGTGTTGAAGGTCAGGACCCCAAATTGCTCAGGTGGGGAAATGGTTTATTGAGATTTATGAGCTTCTGAAATAAAAAGTGCTGCTCTGACTAGGGGTGTCACGATTTCGATTTTAAATCGAAATCGATCGAAATTAAGTCACAGTCTCAAACTTCGAATTAAAAAATGGAATCGTCGATGCTGCCATGCCCCATGTTGCGTCTGGTTACTTGCCAAGCGGAAAAAAACACATGTGTTGAAGTGCTGCGAGTCAACCTCCTCTAACAGCCACTCGAAAGATAGCATGGCAACTGCAGATGCAGGAGACCCATGGACAGAACTCGAATCCCCTCCTCTTTCACTGAAGTCGCTGGTGTGGAAGTATTTTGGATTTCCAGTGAGTTATGTTGACAACGTTCGCGTTGTCGACAAAAAAACAACAGTTTGCAAGCTGTGCTATGTGCGTGTACCATATTCTCTTACTGGCAGCACGACTAACATGGCAGGGCATCTCCGCAGGCACCACAAAAACATAGATTTATCTGTTAAACCAACAACTACACAAACTACTCTTCCGTCTTCATTTGGAATTAAACTTCCAAGCAACTCAACTCGTGCAAATGCAATTACGCGTGCGGTAGGAGTATTCATAGCTGCGGACATGCGACCTTATTCGGTGGTGGAAAACTCCGGTTTTAGGCATTTAATTAGCGTGCTAGAGCCATGCTACGAAATCCCAAGTAGAACGCATCTCACAGCTACGGTGATTCCCTCCATGTACAATAATGTAAAAGAGAAAGTTATTGAAGGTCTGAGCAGCGCACATTTAGTTGCCTTGACTACAGATTGCTGGACATCCAGAGCAACACAGCTTCATGACTGTCTCAATGTAAAAATCGAGAATCGAATCGAACCGTGACCTTAGAATCGAAAATGCAATCGAATCGAGGATTTGGAGAATCGTGACACCCCTAGGTCTGACGGCCAGAAAAGGATTAAAATTGTTGCTATGGTGGGTAAATAAAGTTTAGAATTTAAGGAATCCCCTTTTCAGTAAAAATAACTGATATTGATATTAATATAATTGATCATTGATTCCCCCCCCCCCCCCCCCCCGTTCCGGTGGTTAGAGATGTGCAAAATAAAATGGCACAGTTTTAAAAAGCAATTAGTCTGTGGGTTGCCTTAAGGTATGATCAATCAAATCCATCTTAAATTGATAGTTTACCCAAAAATGAAAATTCTGTCATCACTTGCTCACCCTTTCTTTCTTCTGTTTGAATGCAGAAGATTATATTTTGGAAAACATTGGTAACCAAGCAGTTGATAATAGCCATTGACTTTATGAAGAAAAAAAAACTGAAAGTCAATGGTTACTGTCAACTTGAGGGTGAGTAAATCGTGACAGACTTTTACTATTTGGGTGAACTATCACTTTAAAGATCCAATATAGTCAGGGGTACACAACCAGTCCACATGTACACATATGCGACCAAAATTAAAAATGCGCTGTTTAAATAGGGTTATACACCACATTTGCATACCGACATGGTTCACAGCTGTTATTGCACAATTACCAATTTTGATAGACAAACGGTACTGTACAATATTTCTTTTCAAATTGAAAGCATAAATCTAGGCTATCCTCTGCCATTTTAAAAGCACAATGCAAAACTGTGCCATTTTCATTCATTGAAGCTCTTCAGTCATCAGCACTAAACCCAGAAACGCATATACTTACTTGCCGGCAACCCGCCAAAATAAAAGCTTGTCTATTTTAAGATTGAAAATGATGAAAATTCTACTTAAAATAATAATAATAATTAGCCTTTTTAATATTTACTATAAACTACTACAAAATAATTGTATTTGTATTTAATACTCACTTTTTATTTTAAGATAAAATATTATCACACTTTATTATATAGTTTATTATTTTATATAAAAAAAACTTACTACAATATTATCACTATTATAATTTTCTTTATAGTTATAATTGATGGTTCACACTCTGGGAAGTGTGAGGACCAAACCAAATCTCTAGGTTCTCATATGAGAACCAGGCTGAAAAATGTATGGGCACACCTGAATATAGTGATCCATTACATAACCTCCAGATACATGTCTGTCAGTCAGTCAGGGACGTCTGCTGGCTGTCATAAGATGTTGAGGAAGAGATGTCTAATATTATTTCCCCCCCACTTACATGCAGTGTCATTATTAAATACATTTGGTTTTAATTATGACTCTATATTTCCAGTCTGTTTCTGTGCTTTTTCAGTCTCCCTCTTTCAGAAGATCTTCTGTGTGTTGCGTGAGCTTCTGGTTTTCTCGACCCTGTTATTAGGGGGCCTGACCTCAGAAAAGCTGGCAGGGAGCAGCCAGATGAGAGAGCAACACATCAAATGCTTTCTGGCAGTGTGAATGCACATGGAAAAAAGATAAATATGAAATGTAAAGATGTTTTCCCTATGAAATGCACAGATATTAACATGCACATCTTTGCTCTTGTATGTCTCAAGCAGAGGTTGTCCTACAAATGCACATTCCTGCTCTAATTTTATCCGTCAGTGAAATTTCTTTATCTTTTATTCTGTTCTCGCAGTGTGAAAAAGGCAATGTAGATGTTTAGTAATCTGGTGACTCAATTTTATGAACATTATCCAAAGAATTATTCCGGTGGACTGATTAGAATGTCTCATTTCTCTCCTCAAATCCTCAGTCACGTGTCTCTTTCTGTTGTGGGGGTGCTTTAAAACTTAATTTTCTCCTCTTTTTTTGGCTTCTAATCCAAATTATCTTCCTTTACAAATAGAAATGTTTCTGAAGTTGCAGAAAGAAATGGACAAAATAGTTTTTCCCGTCAAAATGTTGAAGGGATAGTTCACCCAGAAATAAAAATTCTGTTATTTAATTACTGAACCTTATGTCTTTCCAAACCTGTAAGACCTTTGTCTTTAAGGGTGCTTTCACACTAGAACCTTTGGTGCGTACCCAGCTTCGACTGACGTCAGAGTTCAGTTCATTAGGATAGTGTGCGAACGCTGTCGTCCGTACTCTGGTGTGCACCTGCAAACCGTACCAGAGTCCGCTTAAAAACGGTGGTCTGGGGTACGGTTCATGTGAACTCTAGTACGGTTCGCTGCTGATGTGAACACAGTCATACCAAATTGCGGAAGTGAACTGCTATTAATGACATATTATTTGATGAAAATGTGTTTGTGTGTGTGTTTCACTCATTTTCCTGCAAGCAGAGAGCTGTATATTCTTTTTTGAGAATTTGCAGTACTTTCATAAGACAAGCGTAAGTGCCGTTATGTACCGAAGCTTTGTAAACAAAATAATATGAACGCAGTTGTAGTTTGCTGACAAGCTATTCATAACCGAATGCGATTCATTTGCGATTATGACACGGTATTGCGTAGCTTGTTAGCGAACTACAACTCTGTATATTAAGTGCTGCTCCATTTGAAAGCAGGTGATGGACATTTACTGCTAATCACAGAACCGGCTTTACTGACGAGACACTCATGACAATCACATGCGATTAATCGTGCAGCCCTAAACGCAGTCCATCAGGAGGAGGGGGGGGGGGGGGAGCAATCGCTCGTTGTCAGGTGACGTCACACTCGTGGAACACGAAATGCATTATGGGTATAGCCGCCATTTGTAAGGTATCAATGCTAGTGTGTTCAATTGGGAGGATTGTGTTGGTCTTAAATGTGGTAAAATTGTACGTTCTTGTTGTGCGATAGGCTGCATATCTAGTCTCATGACAGAACGGGTCACGAAGTTCAGATGCTGAAATTAATGCAAGCGTCATGCGTTTCAGTCTATGTAGTAAACAAACCCGCAAGTCTCTGCCATTCATTCACACAGAGACGCGCAGAACACGGATTCATATTTCAAACAACTTTTCCGGTTTAACATTTGCAGATACTGGTCCATATGGAGATTTGATCTGATTAATTTATGCTAACTTTGACAAATTCCATGACTGTCCATATTAAAATGTAAGTTTCATTTTCATGACTGGATTTTGAGATTCCGTCCTCGTTTTCTGCTTCGCGGAAATCATAGCGCTGAACCGGGTTTGAACGGGACCTCGGTACTACCGGTACTTAAAGAAACCTGGTACCGTCACATTTAAAAAAAAAATTTGTAACGTTACCGACTCGGTACCGAAGTACCGGGTCTTTTGACAACACTATACCATAAACAAGATAATTTACAATGTCTTAGTATGAGGATGAAGGTAGCAATGCGGGGTCAACACTCCAACTTAATGCAGTCAGCTCATATGGATCTATGTTATGAATGGATGACAATTTCTCCATATAACGGTCCCTGGCATCTTTATTGAATTTATCTCGGTACGGCCTTTTCTCAATCTTCTTTTGCTTCTCCAGGTTTGCGAGTTATATTTACTTATTATCTAGATAGTTATTTAAGTAGTTATATTAGTTATTTATTCTATTATTTACTTCTATTCTTTTAATCGTGGTTGTTTCAGTCAATAGTGATACCTCAAAAATGGCGCCGCGGTGACATCAAACACAACAAAACCACGTGGACTGTGGTTCGGATCAGGCAAGTGAACCAAGTGTGAAAGTACCCTAAGATACTTTTGATGAAATCCACAAACATTCTGACCCTGCATAGACACCAACGCAACTACATGTCGTTCCTAACCCATAAAAGCTCAGTTCGTCTTCAGAACACAATTTAAGATATTTTGGATGAAAACCTGGAGGCTTGAGACTGTCCCATAGACTGCCAAGTAAATAACAGTGTCAAGGTCCATAAAAGGTATGAAAAGTTGTCATCAGAATACGTCATCTTCCATCAGACGTGCAATCTGGGTTATATGAAGCGACTGGAACACTTTTTGTAAGCACATTTTTGTAGTTCAATAATTCCTTTGTCAACGATCTCCTCTGTGTTACTCCTTATCACCGTGCTGTGTGTGCTCTTCTGTGTCCTCCGCGCCACAAGGCTGCGTTGTTTGATTTCAAATCAAAGCTAAATACACGTAGAAACCATGCACCCTTGTTTTCTTTGCTTACAAAAAGTGTTCCAGTCGCTTCATATATCCCAGATTGCACTTCTGATGGCAGATGGAGTATTCTGACGACGGCTTTTAATACTTTTTATTGACCTTGACACTTTTATTTACTTGGCAGTCTATTGGACAGTCTCAAGATCCAGGTTTACATCTAGAATATCGATCTAAATTGTGTTCTGAAAACGAACTGAGGTTTTCCAGGTTTGGAGCGACATGGGGGTAAGTGATTTAATGACACAATTTTCATTTTGGGGTGAAGTAACCCTTTTAAAAGAGGATCTTCAGCAGGAGAAAATGAGAGAACAACAACAAACATATCGAGTGAGAGAACTTGAGAAAAGCAAGATGTTCGAGACATGTGGGGAAGTTCCATCATTTGAAGAAGCAGGTATGACAAGCAAGCAGTAAACAGAGCACTGAAGTGAGAAAGAACAGACACATTTGAGTGAGAGAGAAGGATTTCAGGTAGTTTACGGGGCCTAAAGGTCTGTCAGTGTCATTATATTGACGGGCAGCAGTGACAACTGCATTCATCACTGTCAACTCACTGTCATCAGATCTACACGTCCATATGTACGTTTACGCTCTGGCCAATCTTTCTTTCTTGCTATTCCTGTCCATTCTACATGTGCCATTCATTTTCATTTGAACCTTAATTGTCTTTTGAAACAAGGTCTTTTCATAGTTTTGCAAGAACCACATCCAATTTTTCTTTCATTATCTGATGTATTTATGAGTCGAACAATATTAAATCACAAAAAATGTAAGATGGTACTTGAAAAGTGGCAGTTATAAACCAGCAAGTTATTACATTATAGAATTCTACCATTCAGAGACTCCTAAAAAAGTATCAGTTTCCACCAAAAATATTAAGAAGCACAACTGTTTTAAACATTGATGATAAGATATGTTTCTTGAGCAGCAAATCATCATATAAGAATGATTTCTGAAGGATCGTGTGACACGATCTGGAGTAATGACTACTGAAAATGTGGCTTTACCATCACAGGAATAAATCACTTTTTACAAATATTAAAAACAAAACAGTTGTTTTAAGATGTAATATTATTAAAATTATAAATTAACAATAAAATAAATCTAAATTGCATTTTTATTTTATAAGAGGTCCCATATTACTAACTGAGACTTGTTATAGCACTTATATATCATTGCTCTTTTTGCTGTTTTTGATTGCTTCCACTGTCCTCATTTGTAAGTTGCTTTGGATAAAAGCATCTGCTAAATGACTAAATGTAATGATGGGGTTGCTGTTATTTCAGTCTAAAAATAAGGTTACAATAAGATTTCGTAACCTTTAACTTAAGCTTGAGGGTATTTTGTAGGCCCAGTGAATGGATGAACGCCTTCCTAGAGCAAGTGATTCATCACAGAAAATCTGAAGAATTCTCACACTTCCTTTTCCTGAAATATCCCAGGAATGTAGAGTACAGGCCTGTAACCATGGCACCAGAATTGATTGGAGTGTGTGTGGTCAGGATGGCTGGCAATACATCATGCGAGCGTATGGGGGAGACTGTGATTTTTATCTGCTAGCATTAAACAGGAGGAGAATACGGCTGAAGGTGTTTTACGAGGTGATGATATGCATTTACATTTTACATTATCTCTTTGTGTGTGGTTTTGTGGTATTTTTATGGATTGTAAACACAGCACTTTTGTTTTATTTGGACCTTTCTTGAATACTGTATTCATTTAATACTAAGTATCTTAATTGTTTTAAAAAAACCAATCCTATCTGATTAGTGCTTTGACATACATTCCTTCCCAAACAGATACCCTTATCCCTCATCTTTTTTCATCCAAGTTATTTTTTTCTCTCAGGCAGGACAGAGATATAGGTCACTGTGCAAACACGATGCATTTGGCAGATATAAGCAGCTCATGTTGTTGTGACTCTGAAACGTTCAGCTGGTGTTGGGTCTGGATGAGTGATTTCACCGAGATCAAACACAGCCACACACCAGGCGACGTTTGACCTCTTAATTTACTTTTAACATCCAGCACGTGTGCGAGTTCTGAACGGCTCCAGGCCATCTCGTGAAGCAGAAGAGGACTTGGTCTTTTAACGCTAGCAGTGTGCTCTCATATGTCAGGATATGAAGCATGTTCTAAAGCAGTGACCAGGGCACACACCCTTCTGGAGGTCCAACTAGACTCATCTCAGCTCTTTAAATTCAAGTCTGAAAGATTTAATTGTGTTGCAAGAGCCTGTTGGGTGTTTTAATTAAATAGATGTAGACATGGAAAACCTGATATGTTTGTTCAACAAGAAGAAACATGAATGAAATACAAGTCCTATATTGTTCATCTTGTTTTGTTTCTTCATACTGGATGATTCTGTTCAGGTGTCTTATTATGCTCCACAGCGGGGCTCAATGAGCTTCCTAATAGAAGGCCTGTAAAATGCCATGCAAACATGCATTGCATTTCTTTCTTTGTTTCTTTTTTGCTTACTTTATTTAAAAGGCTTTTAAGAATTTGGACTCTTTTTGTCACCTTAGTTTAGCAGATTTGGTCAGACGTGTGTTTGTGTGCGTGTGCGTGTTTTTTTTTTATACTGAAAGAGGAACGGGCTGTTCTTGAATTCGCAAACTCGCTTTCTCTACTTCCTCTATTTAATTTCAGAGCTGGACAACACCCTTTACATCTCAGTATCAACACGATGATTCATTCATCATGCCTTTTTTTTAACAGTATATTGTGATGCCTGAATTCTCTTGTCCCATTTAAAACATTTTTGTTTTAATTTAAGACAACATTTTTAATATAAATATTTTGAAATATTTTAATATAATTTTAATATCTCCATTTTGTCCATATCAGGCTTATCGTTATTGACAAGAATAATTGTTTTGCTGTTTTAACCCTGAATCCTGTAACAAGTTTTTGTTTTTGTTTTTTGTGCAACTAATGGGTTGTTATACTTCCAGTTTAATTAGTCGAATGTCACACATGAAGACCGTTTTCACTGTCCAGTAGTGTGGGTCTCTTTACTTCTAATGGCCTTCTGTTGTCCATTGTGGGCAGGCTTTAGGGAGGAGGCCTGAGGCGTGATTCAAGCTAATCACTTTCTAAGCAGCTTCTGCGTAATCCTCCAGTGCGGCCAGTCATTTCTGCTCCATCGACAGATTCTGCGATTTCTTCATTCGTTTCATGATACATTTCAGATTTGTTTTGACCTCACTTGGTTTCCTCTTCTTGTTTTTATTTTTTAATTCTAAACCATGAATAGTTTGTGAATCAGAAAGCAATGCTTCAAATGCTTATCCATTGGAGTAACTTGAGTGCTTATTGATTTTTGTGTTTTTAGGCTGGAGGAAAGCCAGCTGTGGTTCAAAAATGCTTAATGATCTTGTTGGGATGCGACGGCCCATCCCTCGGAGTTCAAACTCACTTTGTTGAGTATTAAGAATAGCAACAGTCCTGGACAAAGCCTATTCTCCTCTAAATCTGAGAGAGAAGACAGACGAGAGAGTTAGAAGGGGCTTACATATGCTAGCTCTTCACGCAGGGCAAAACTATCACTAACTACACCATGAGGAACATCGAGGCGAACGTATCATGCACGACCCGTTCAGGAATCCCAGTGAGTTTTTAGAGTTGGAAGTGGCAGACGTTGTAGTCATGTACCTGCACTGTGGTGGGGTTGAGGATACGGATTCACTGTCCAGCTGGTGGAATGGGAATGTGGCATCACTTTTGGACAACCACAGGTGGCAGTACGCACAGACGGGCAACACGCTGATTCAGCTGCCAGGTAAAGCTTTGAAGCTCATGGGCACATCTGATACCAACCCACCATCTGTGGATAACACCCTCCATTGGTGAAATAAGGGGTGTGACTTGGTTAAAACTGCTCATGTTATTAGCCTAGCAGAATGACTAGCTGTTTTTGTTGAGTTGTAGATTGGTTGTGAGTTGCTTTGCAGGGTTTAGGGAAACAAAAAATGTTAAACTCTTTGCTTGTAATTATATAAACTATATAGGGACCATTTATGGACAAATGAGTGATTGATGAAGAATAATGGCAGCTTTACTCCTCCGCATTGAGGTTGCTCTCCTGATGTGTGTGTACAGTATAATTGTCTGTAGACCTGCTGTGATTTTAACTGCTGGGCTCTTTATTTTTATCCTCATTTCTCTCTCTCTCTCTCTCATCTAAATATCCCCTTTCGTTGTTCTAACCTCACTATGGAGGGAGAGAAGCTGTCATCTCCTTTTTCAACTAGTCATCCAGCAACCAACTACTTTGTTGGTTCCCATCTTGTTCCTGGCCACATTTTGGTTGTGTCCCTAATCAAACACATCTTATCTGGACCAGTGAAGTGTTGTCTGATGTTTTCTTCCTAAATGTGCACATATGTGTCATTGTTTGTGGTTGTGCTCCTAACAGGAGGAAGCTGGATTGGATGTTCCTACACTTGCATTTCCAATGACCTTTACTTGTGGTTTTAATGGTCAGATAACAAAACTAAAACCTTTTTTTTTTTTTTGGTTTTGCTGAGAAAAGTAATTATCAAGCTCTATGATTTGAGATATTATTTATATCCATAGCACACACAGTGCAGGAATAACACAATGCTTGCCTTTTATTCTCAGCTTGCTGTATATAGAGAATAGAAACTTCATACATCACAAGTGGAAAAAATTGAGATTGGAAAGGTGTGTGATGTACAGACTGTCTATGGAAAAGGAGAGGAGAGAAAAAAGGACAGACAGACTGATGGAGAGGGAGGACAGAAATAGAAAGGCTGTGTCTTGAGGATGCGACTCCCCTCTGTTTCTGTTGCTCTGAGAGAGCAGGGCACCACATTGGACCTCTATGGTGGTCCTAACTAAATTTAGGCAGACCAACAACAGACAACATAGAAACAATCAAGTATAATGCTAAAGTGGTCAAAGGTTTGAAATAAATAAATATATGTATATATGTGCTTTCAATTGAATAAAAAACTTTAATTAATCGCACAATTTTCTGAAATTAATCACGATTAATCCAACCTAACATTAAAGTTTTTAAATATACTTTTATATTAAAATAATTTCACATTTGTTCTTCAAATTAATGTACAAACAACAAAGACAGCATTTTATTTTATTTATTTTTTATTTTTTGCTTAATGGCTTTTTTTTTTTTTCTATGACTGAAGGCCAGTATCAGTGATTCCAATACTGATTTCTCAATAAACCCCCCTCCCCCACCCAATATTTAAACATTGACTATAGCCATTCAACATTACAGTATAATTAAGAACTATCAATTTTAACATTTATCAGACTTTAAAAAATAACTACTAATTTAACTGAACTTAAAACAATCTTCACATAAACCCATTATAATAAATGTAATATTTTTCTGTGCCCTTCAGAAGAAATAAAAAAAAATAATTAATTGAAGTTATCAAACACTAAATTCTAAATTAAATATAGATGAATCCTTAAAGCTGTAAAAGTTATAGTTTCCTCTTTTTTCCCTCTTTGTCCTTTGATTAAAAGACATCACAGCAGCTGGTAATTAGGTTGTTTTGGCTTCTATTTCTTTAAGAGCTAACTGCTGAACATAACACGGATCTGACGTGCATCGGATTTTCTCTCAACTCTTTACCTTTTCTGACCCACTTCAGGTCTTAAAGTCTCTATTAATGATCTGACAAGTTGAATCGTTTGTTTTAGATGAGTGAGAGAGTGCTGGGCTGCTCCAGGAAAGTTTTGAAAACTATTTCAGAGACAAATTCTTAAAAAGGGCTCATATAAAATATATTACATGCATGCACAGTTTTAAGGCAGTTTAATCTGCTTTTTGGTAACTTCATGACTTAACTGACCACGACATTGCATGCACATACAGTATTTTCCGGACTATAAGTTGCACTTCTTTTCATAGGTTGGCTGGTCCTGCGACTTATAGTCAGGTGCGACTTCAAAATTAATTTGACATGAACCAAGAGAAATGAACCAAGAGAAAACCGCGAGAGGGCGCTCTATGCTGCTCAGTGCTCCTGTAACCGTTCATGTGTTATGTTAACATACGGGGCACCTATTGTATTGGTTCTTGGTTCTAATTAAATGCGACTTATAGTCCAGTGCGACTTATATATGTTTTTTTTCCTCGTCATGACGTATTTTTGGACTGATGCGACTTATACTTGGGTGCGACTTGTAGTCAGAAAAATACAGTAGTTCATTTCGCGCTTTGATATGAAAGTATACAGGATACAGGCTACAGCGCGCAATGGCACCTTGAATTGTGCGTGCAATTGAAGAGCACATGCTGCGAACACTGTACCACTCGTTTGACTCTCGACTGGCACTGAAGTGAAGTTAAGCATGTCTGAAACGTCTCCCGTTCTCAGTTGTTCTGCGACTGAATCAACGCACTTCTTGTCATGAGAAAAAGTGACACGATAAGCAGTTGTGAGTGGGGTGGCTAAAAAAAATTATTCGTCCTCGTTAACACTCTAACTTCAACACCTCAGGCTTATATATATATATATATATATATATATATATATATATATATATATATATATATATATATATATATATATATATATATATATATATATGCGCCTGAGGTGTCGAAATTACAGTATATATTATTGTATATATTCTTAATAATAGCATTTGTAGTACGTGACTTTGTACGTGCAGGTGGCACATGCACTTTCAATTTGTTAGGGTACAAAAATTAAGTATACTATGGCCTTAAGTATGTATTTATGTGATACAGTAAAAACTTTAAATTATTTTACAATTTTAAAAGAACTTTTGTATCTTTGTATCTATCAGACTGCTGTTCAGTCTGAGTGAATGTGTGTGTCTCATTCAGTGTCGTGAACTTTGAGCTGGTCCTGCGCTCCACATACTGTGATGTGGCATTTTCTCTTTTACCAGTCTTCTGTGCTTCACTGTCCTGAAGTGCTCCTCACCCTTGATCACATTACAGTATAGGAAAAACAGGCTTTGTGTTCACGCTAACAGACTCTACCTTCACGCTTCACGCACAGCATTGATTGTAATGAAGCAAGCTGAAGTGACCTTTTCATTCAGTTTGTGAACTGTAAGTACACGTCAGTCCTGTGCAGTTAATTTTAACCTGTTTGGTAACATGGTACCTTCATGAGGTTAACAGTGTCAACATGACTGGGCCAATGAGAAGAGCTTGAGCTCTGTGAACTCGAGTGTTAACCCGGTTCTGCAGCTGTTCACAGGGTGATGGGTCAGGTCACATGGGTTGTCTCCTTGATATCTCAATCCTCTGGAGCATCTCAGGTTAATAGGCTAATTGCCGAGATTCAGACTCAAGCTACACCCCAATAAGAAGCCAGGTCTACTGCGCTGAAGTGATTTGATCTGAGCCCACTGTTGTGAGGTTACAAGCTACAGGATGGAAATATAAAACATGCTCGGGTGTCTATAACCGTCTGCTTTATACATGAATACGGGTCATATATTTTGTGGTTTAAGGTTAGCATCAAGCAAAACTATTTAATGATTTAAAAGCAATCTCATTTTAATCCAGTATTGATTCTTAAAATTTGTTCAGTGATGGATGTTATGCACTGCAACAGGCCCAAATGTATTATTCCCAAATGAATAGATGCAAAATAGGAATTGAATCTGTAGCAGGCCGTTTAATATCAACTCAGTCCATTATAGCCGCTGAATTGTTCAGGATTCATTTGTCTTCTGTTCATTCGGCAGGACCAGTCGGAAATGAGCGAGTGAGTGGACGTGTGAGGCTGGTGTGGGAAGGGGGTTCATTAATGTGCTCCGTAATGTGGCCGGCAGAATGAGTGATGCGATTAGCGGCTGCTACACACACAGGCACATACTCGTTGAACCTTTGACCCTTGTTTGCTTCAGTCTAGCCCACAGTGAGAAAGTGTGATGGGGGAGGGGAAATTTGAGAGTAATCTGCAGCCTCGTATGATTGGAATTTATTCATGGATTTGTTCATTTATTTTTTATACAAAGGATTATTAAATGCATGCAAATTAACTTTAAGCATAGTTAATAGTTATATGGAAACAAAAGTGGTTAACATTCATCCCGTTCTTTGTCATCAGTAGTAGTATTAGTAATTTGAATTTTGTGAAGGGGAGTTTCTCTTTTGCTGATATAAGCCGGTCTCCGATGCTTTCACTTTTTAATTTGCTATCTTGATGTCACTGATTTGCTTACATACATCTACACACCTTTTCCTTTTTAAGACTAAAACAAAAGATGGATTCATAGTTATTCTAAATTAAAAAGCACAACAACTATAAAACAGTAATATACAATGACAAAATATTTATATAAGGGGTTATATGATGCAATTTACATTTTTCCTTTTCTCTTTGGAGTCTTACAAGCTCTTGGTGCATAAAGAAGATCTGTAAAGTTACAAAGACTTGAACCAAAAAGCAGAAGTGGTTCAGTCAAAACGCTACATTTATAACTGCATGAGAGGATGATAAGGGCTGTTAGTTTGTCATTTTGCAAGCTTTATTTAACATCACAGCTGACAAACATATGGAATACTCTAAGTCAGATACACAAATTATTACATTTTGATGTCACTAAAGGGAAATAACCTGATTTATTAGTAGTCCTGTAACACAGCATACTTGTATTGTCAGGTTACTGATGTGTATGTGAACGGGGAAACCTGGTTATTTTAATAAGCTAATGTTTGTGAGTTATGTAAATGTGCTCATTGTCTCTCTTGTCACTGTAGTTCAGCTCGGTGTGGCCACTCTGCTGCCATCTACCACAAATCCGGTGCTCTGCTGTTTAGATGTAGAGAAAACTGTTGCCGGTGTACGTGAAGCGATGCCAGTTTCAGGTTGTCTGAAGTTACTGTTGTTATCTCGGGTCATTACTACTACAATATCGGGAAGATCAGGAACCTATTACCTGGAAATAGCAAGTTCTTTTAGTTGTCTGTTCCTTCCTGATACCTAATAAGCCATGATAAGCCCTAATCATCTGTGAGAGATAGAAAAGTTAGGCTTGGAGGAACCTACAGATGCGCTGATACAGATAGATTCAGTGGCTGTGTGCAGTCTTTCTCCGTTTTAGTCATTTGTTTTGAGTGACCTTAAAACTCTTCCCCGATTCACCTTCCTGTCACTAAAGAACAGATTGTTGGTACCACAGTGTCCTTTTGAAGTTTCTCCTCTGAAAAACTGCTCATGTTATTTTTTCCCCCAGATTCCTTAGTTCTTTTTCCACAGACTGTGAATTCCCAACCACATTTAGAGCTCTTTCAGCTCTGGGAAAGAATAGCTGTCTGATTTTCTCCAAGCGTAATGTCTCTATTTGTTGAAGTGGTTTGTTATATTTCGGTGGTTTGGATGCTGAAATTATGGATTTAAGACGTTAGTGAAATATCCAGTTACCCTGCATGTATAGCTTGAAGGACAGCGGCACGGCTGTGTAATTGGATTCATTTTAGTGAGATGATATGTCGGGAACGGTCATCTCCTGCACGAGGCACTTCAGATGTGAGATGGCGGTCATTTCTTTGTCTTCTGTCATTGGTGAGGAAATGAGGAATTAATGTCAAATCTATACGATAAATGAAATTGTTAGCCCTACGGAAACCCCAATTTTAACATAGAATGATTAGTTTTACACAGGTTGTAACCTTGTGTGTATGTGTGTTAGCTGTAGTTTAATCTACAAGCTGTTTAAATCTGAAAGACATCCAGGAGTGTTCTCTTTAAAAAATAATAAAAAAAAAACTAACTGTAATAATTTTATTCACTAAAATAATAAGCTTAGTATAATACCAAAAAATATAACAAAATAATAATAAAAGTTTATTATTATAAATTTTTTATGAATATTATAGTTAAAAAATATTATTCTATTCTATTTTTATTATAAAAAATAATGTATGTATAGGGTTTTAGAATTTGTATAAATGTATTATTATTATTACTTTTATTAAATTACATTTCAATTTATTCTTTGGTGAAAAATATTTTAGGATTTTAGAATGTGGATTCTATTTGATACAAGTATAAAATGTTTTTATTTAGCTTGTGTGTGTGTGTGTGTGTGTGTGTGTTTGTTTCTATAGACTACCAGAGAAGCGCATCTGTGTTCAGATGACTGTCGCGTCAGTCATTAGAGTCATATTGTGAGCCTTTATTAAATGTGCTTCTCCCTCTCCTGTTTAACTGCAGTGGAGCTCACTTACACACACACACACACACACACACACACACACACACACACACACACACACACACACCCCATTACATCATCCAGCTGTAGAAGTGAGAACCTCATTTGCCCTACTGTGCCGCGAACCGTCTCTCTCAGACTCTGAGGGAAGAGTGTGGGTTCTCTTCCTCACACACTCATGCATGCAAACCGATATTATCAAGATACGGAAGAGAACCTGAACCCTGGTCTTCTCTGGTGTTCAGTGCGGTTTAGAGAAAACCATACGGTTACTGAAACCTCAGCCCTTCTGTCCGGCAGCACTATGTCTAATTTTCCCAGCCTCCACATTTAACTATAACTGAAAATTCTGTCCAGTTTATCTTTACTGTTCAGTCCTGGAGAACACTGCTTAAAATGACCTTTTCCTAACCCCAACGATTTGCCGATCCTGAGCACCAATGACAAACATCTAATCTTGTCAAATGTTTAGTAAGTGTTACCGCTTTCATAGTATAAAGTCCTTGTGATCGCGACTCTCGAAAGTGAAAGTAAAATGAGAGCACCCAATCGAAACCGGTTTCAATAGCGGCTTCCTGATGTCCGCTATTTAAATACAGACGCCTAAATTTAACCAACAATATAATTGCGAAAAAAACTATTGTATTTTTTTTTATCGTCCCATCCCGTAGGCTATTTATTCCCTTTACGATTACTGTAGTCCACTTCGTTTCCTTTCTGAACATGGAACTGGGATGCGGCTGGTGTCAGCCATTGGCAGTGGACGATGGTATCATCTGTTGGCCTAACCCTAACGTCCGTAATGCTTTACTATGAAGTATTGTGCAAAACCCGATTCTTCCAGCAATTGTCCTGCTCTGAAATCATGAACTAATACCATATTATTTCTTAAATTATTTACATGATTTCTTTCAGATAATCCATGAAAGAAATGAGAGGAAAAAGGTAAATTATGTAATCCAAGCAAGGTTATGTTTTCATGATTGGGAGTCTAGGTGCTCTGAGAGACCAAAGTCAGTCTGCTGGCTATGCATGACTAACTCAGCTTTGGCACAGACTCGTAAAAACCTAGTCAACTCAAACCTGTGAATCATAAAAACAAATGAACAGAAGTGATGATGCTTCATCCAGGTTGCTGCTGATCTCATGCAAAGAGCTTGAACGAGGTCCAGTGCTCGAGGTGGTATCTGCTCATGCCAAGAACAGAAGAACAAACGATGATGTTTTTTTGGATTGAGAATGTGAAATTGATATTCATGGGCCTTAAATGCACTTAGATTTTAGTTTGCAGGCCTTAGATGCAAACTTAAATTTCAAGAAAACAGAGCATGCACAGAATGCTAACCGCCAGACCAAGGCTCTGATGATGATATGCTTGCATGGATTCTAAATTCTGTTCTGTCATTTTGTTTTTCAGGATTTCGTAGGAATGAAGAGATGAAGGCAGTGGAAGTTTTGCCCATTCTAAAGGAAAAAGTGGCCTTCTTGTCAGGTGTGTTGTTGATTTTTAGTGCTATTGTTGCTATAACTATGTGTCTTTTATATGTCTAGTGGTCATAACATACTTTCTCAGAAGGAATTGCTCTACATATGGTCAACAAGAGCGTGTATCTTCAGCATTTCCAGAACAGAAAAGCATTGTTTTAGTTTGATGAAAGTTGTAAAATGTTCATAACTGTACACAAGAATAATCCAACAAGATGGTATTGGCTTTGACTTTGTTAAATAATCAAAATTCTAAATTGATGAATTCATAAATTGATTTTCAGTTTTAATTTTCAGTTTATCTTTTTATAATAGCCTGTAATATTATTATGTGCTCTTGCCATTTCTATTAGTTTTTGTTTTAAATAGTTATATTCTTCAATTTATAACTATTTTAGTTTAAGCAGTTCTAGTCTTTACATTTACATACTTATTTTATTTGAGTTACGTTTTTAGTTGTTGCAGGTTTATGTCAAATATAACCACCCTTTATCACAATTACAAGACAACGTGTTTTTGACCCAAAATAACTTTTACTCAATATTACTGTAACTTCTCAAAATATTTTTAGTTTGTGTGTCATTGAGGCCTGACACATAATTTGATTTAGACTGTAAAAAGCTGTCCTTCTCTCTCGCTCTCTGAGCTTCTGTTTGGCTCTTTTAGTCATATGACTAACAGACCAGCACTAAAATGACTCTGAAACAAAGGCTACGTCTCCATAGGGATGAGTAACCGTCACAAACATGTCCCATGATACAACAACAAGCACAATCAACAGGCGTGAGAGTGTGCTTAAAAAATAAAGAACTGAGCATAGGAACTGAATCTGTAGAGCCCCAAGTGTGAACACACAGCGATTTCTGCATAAGCATGCAATTACGTGCTTTTTATTTATTTATATTTCTTAACGTCAAAGGATAAAATGGATTATCCTATTACAAATACACTCCATTATTGAGATTCAGCACATTCGCTGGAGAAAATCCTGATTGATATCCCAGCTGCTCAGTGAGTTGTGCTGGAGTTGAGGCCTTTTGGCTTAGTAACACAACCTGTATGAACTGGAGCCGTGAGAGGACGATCAATGGGAGCAACACATTGATTACTTATTTCTCAATGCTAATAAACTGGGGTTTGGTTTATTTGGTTTGGTTAAAGTTGAATTGTGATATATTTATGCAGGTCTAAATTATCTTTACTGTTGATGTTATATTTTTAAAGGCATATTTTACCCTAAAACTGAAAATGTTGGGTAAAATAATAATTTAAATGGGATTGAAAGTACAGTGTTGTTTTGGAACTCATTGACTTTCATTATATGGTCAAAATCTATTTTAAAAAAATCTCTTGTTTTCCTCAGCAGAAAAAGTTAAATGATGACAGCATTTATTAGAAATTACATTTATTAGAAAAACAAATCTAGGTAAGCTAGTCAGCCTCACTAGTTGTTGGAGGTTGGGTAGTCTCACATAGCCAGGCCTTCAGATAGACAGCTGAAGGTCTGGAATCTATGGCAGCTTTCATTGGCCAAGGCCCGCCCATGAGGCTGTTTGACCGACATGTCAAACAACCAATCACAGTTTCGTTCAGCGTCACGTTTCGGGGTGTGGAAATGTGTGTAAAACTCTTGGACAATATTTTAAAGATTCTATGCAGCAAACATTAAATATTTGACGTACTTTTGAATATACAGCGTTTCGTTGATCCTGAAAAGCGCTCGTCGTCACAGTTGTAAACTCGACAGCTTTCTTCTTTCGTGAGGGGGTTTGGCACCACATCATTTTTGTTTCCAGGTGGAACATTAAAGAACGAGACACACATGTCTCCCCGAAATCCTGTATAATTCAACCAACCCAGTGACGACTTCTACCCTCCAGAAGTGTTGTGTTCCATATGCATCAGACGTATAGCCAACGTTTCGTGGGTGTGACGTCGGAGGCTGAGACTAGATGTTGGGTGACTTATTGACCACCCTGGCCCACTGATCTTGACTCGTTTGGATACAATTATATAGTACATAAATGTACAGATTTCTGAACTTAAATTTCTACTTATTCAGTCCATTTTCCTTAGCACACTTATAAACTGAACATTTTTCCCAGACACTAAAAAGATCTTTCAGAAAGACTTATTTCAAGTATCTACCCACTTGAAAAGTGAACGGCAGCCGAGTCATTCAGAGCGATTTACAGTCATGATATCAAATCATGTAACAGGGTCTCGTCTTGAATTTTCTCACAGTTACCCCGAAAAACAGTCTGTGCTGTCATTCAGTATTACCTAAAGAAAGACACTGCGCTGAAAAACATTGACTTGATTTAATGGTAACAAGATTATTTCAATAATGAGTGACTGCCTGATAATATCAACAACAGCTCCAGTCCAGCAATGTGCTGCTTTTTACACCTCCAGTGTGTTTTATCCATGGTCCTTTTTTTTTTTATAGACTATAAGCTTTAGTCAGAGTAGAATTAATTAATGAATTTGGCATGAAAACAAGTCTGTACAACATATTGAATGAAGTGTAGTTTCTGCCCTTTTAGATTAGTTTGTGCCATATGCTCTTTTGTATGCCGTCTACTCCGAGTATAGCCTGATACAGACATTAAATACTAAATTACCCAAGGTGACAGGTAAATGTGCACCAAAATACAGAGTATTTGATGTTGGGATTATGGGATATAAGAGGCATTTTAAGTCTATTTCAGTTTTTATTTGCTTATTTAATGTCTTTCCCTTTCTGTTGACCCTCTTTATCACTCCTGCATTGTTATTTCTCCAGGGGGCAGGGACAGACGTGGCGGTCCAGTTTTAACATTCCCATCACGAACCAACCATGACCGAATACGACACGAGGATCTCCGCAGACTCATCGCCTACCTCGCCGGCATCCCTAGGTATTGACACACTCACTCGCTTCTCAGCTAGAACGAGCTCTGCCCACCAGGAGCACATGAACTCCTTCAGGATATTTTAAAAAACATCCCAGGATGCACCTGCTGGGCATTGTTGACTGCTTTTCTTTCACTATCCGTTCAGACTCATTAGTTCCTCTGAATCTCTCTGCAGAGCAGTCGTGCTCTATAAACATGGTTGTTTATGGACCCCTTAGTGCCTTTAGAATAAAACGCTAGCTATGAAATTATATAGAGTTTTCTTCTGTTTTACTCCTTTCTCTTCTCAGAATGGATTTAATGTCTGAGAGCAGAATGACTGGATGGTTTATCATCATATTCGTCATATTTAATAAAATATATTCCTTGGCCAGTAATCGCTCTATACTTTTAACAGAAGGGAGGGGAATAGAAAGCGAGAGATTTTATAGATATGAGAGAAACGCAAGAGGGGACGCGATAGGAAGAGTGGTATGTGGGAAAGGCAGCGTGGGCACGATCAAGAACCTGCCACAGTTCAGCCACTGCCAACAGATCTTCCTCCTCCTCATCATCCTCGCTCACAAACTCTGTCCCCTGCACCCACACAGTCACACAAGAGAGGGAGATCTGCTGTTACAAAGCAAATCCCCTAGAGAGAAAAAAGAGAAACACACAGAAAGATGGGAAGAGATGTATCACTGTAAAGAGAGCGAGAGAGCAGGAGCAGTCATCTTTAGAGATGGAGAGCAAGCGAGTGTGCAGGAAAAAAATGGGAGGGCGAGTGAACCAGTGAGCAAGACTGGGAGAGAGAGAGCGAGAGAGAGAGAGAGAGAGAGAGAAAGAAACCGTGTCGCATTCGCACAAGGCGGTGTGTTCATCTATAGCTCATCATTACCGAGAGCTCTTCGATCAGACACTTTCTGAGATGAAATCGGAAAGGCAGATGTTTGACTGACAGCTGTGTGAGAGCCACTCTGGATTTCAGAGTAACGGACTGATGCAGTCGGTCAGCAGCGCAGCTTATGTCTTTTAAGACAGGTAGAATACTGACAGATTGGATACTGAAGGCCATCAGCTCTCTGAAAGCAGCTCATTTCATAGAAATTTGCAGCTGTGCTTAATGGGTAAGCTCTGCCATGCATCCCTCCGTCTGCTCTTTTATATGTGCATTGATATATATATTTTTTTTGATCAGGAAAATCTTTTTTCCCCTTTATTTTTAGTTCCTCCAGTTGCGGTTGCTTTCGTTTCTTAGCTAGGAGGATGCACCATATATTATGTAATGCAAAAAGGGTTAAAGCTCATATTTTGTTCTCTATCTCTTTTTTTTTTTCTTCTGTCATCCAGCGAGGACGTGTGCAAACATGGCTTCACGGTCATCGTGGACATGCGTGGCTCCAAATGGGATTCCATCAAGCCTCTGCTGAAGATCCTGCAGGAATCGTTTCCCTGCTGCATCCACGTCGCCCTCATCATCAAACCAGACAACTTCTGGCAAAAACAGAGGACCAACTTTGGCAGCTCCAAGTTTGAGTTTGAGGTACGGTCATCTTTCAATCTCTTACTTGTAGGGTTGTGTTGCTGGAGGTAGATGTTGACGTCGTTAGAGCTTTGCTGTCCATCACTACATTAAAAAAAGTGATTATGTTTTGCATGCTATAATTAGTTCTGTTTACCATGATGATGTGTGTTAGCAGTGTTAAAATCTGTATTTTTGGTTGTCATCATGATATTAATTTTGAAAGAATTAAAGGCATTTCAGTGGTTGTTGATTACTAATATTTTAGATCATTTCTGCAATCCTCAGAAATGTCATGTGAAATGCCTTTCTCTGCTGCATTTTTTCGTCTTATTAATTAATAATCTGCAGATTTGTCTGTGACATCTGATCTGTGTTGGTGTGGGCATGTAAAGGCGGCTCTGGTTGTGTGGGAGTGTGTGGGTGTTGATGTTCTGTGTGTGTGTGTGTGTGGGTTAACTAGATGAATGTCAATGTGGATGCAGCAGAAATGCTTTTTCTGCATATTTTCTGCATTTGTTATATATTGAGCTGTCTCGATTGCAAGGTGTTGATTTTTTTATTATTTTGCTCCCAGAGTGAGTGGAAAGCTTTTTTCTTTTTCTTTTTTTATGCTTGTTTTTATTTGAGTGCAGCGGTGTTTGTTTTTATTGGACGAGAGGCTTTTGTGTGTGCATGCATTCAGTTTGACAGTGAAAGAGCACATGTGGAAAAAAAAAACATAGCTCATGTCACAGCTGCAGAAATTTCCAGTGCAGGAGAATAATGTTTTAGATCAAATGATAATTAGTTTCTCAAGCCACCATGAATAAAACATGATTACGCAAATATGTGATAAAGACCAATTGGGACCTGGTACGTTACAGTGACATCACTGTCAGTTACACGTCATGTCGGAATCACCGTAATTAAAAAACAAAACAAAAAAAACATCTGAGATTCTGCTTTGAGCTTCGCATCACATCCTTGGACTTGTTTCTATGGCAATGTTCATAACACCAAAAAGATCAATGTGCTGCTGTGATCTGAATGACAGTAAATTCTTCACTGCATCAGTTCCGCTCTATCTTCTCATGTGTAATATTGAAGAAAAAATAAAGGGCACCAGATAAAAGTGTTTGTAACAGTATATAAAACAGAAATTTGAAGAGATAGCCAAAGAAGCTACCTTTAACTAATGAGGCTGCTGCCATTAAGAACTCTGCAACAGTCAAATGGGAGAAATCTGAGCTTTCCAGTACAAGGAATTATATTTTTTGGATGTAATATGATTTCAAAAAGCCTTATTCACACTGTGAGATGATTCATTCCAGTGCTTTATGCTAGATGGCCTATTAGTATTAATTGGTACATATATGATCACAAATGGGATTTATTGCTGTTAAATCTGAGATGTCAAACAGTTTTGGACAGTAATTCCATTTTCTTTCTGCTAAATACTGAACATTCTGTTTGCATGGGGTGGGCGATATCTCGATATTTAACATATATCGAGATATTTTTTAAACACGGTATGGATTTTGACATATCGTATATATATATCGATATATTGTTTATATTTAATTCTGATTCTGCCACTTTGCTTGTTTGCGTTCCCCCTCCCCTCGCGTGTGGTCTCAGTGAACATGGCGGCGTCCGCAACCAGCCCGGATGCTACAGAACTAGTCTCAAAAAAAGGACAACTGACTCCATTATATGGAGATACTTCGATTTTAAGGTGTCAGATGAACAGCAGGCAGGTGTCTACTGTAGTGCCCTATGATTTCCACGATGCAGAAAACGCGGAGGGAATCACGGAATTTACAGTTTAACGTGGAATGTCACAGAATTTGTCAAATTTTGAATGAATTAATCAAAAATATGTCATTGCACTTAAATATATCAAATTGCGATATGGACTAATATCTGTAAATATTAAGCCGGAAAAGTCTATTTAAATATGAATCCTGCATGTTCTGCGTGTCTGTGTTGATGAATGGAGCAGAAGCACATCTTCGTTCATTACACACACGTGCTTGATGTTTTTGAAGTAGTTTTTGGGGGGTTATTTTTCCTGTAAAGATATTGAGATATATATCGTATATAGAGATATAGCAAAATATATTGAGATATAATTTTTTGCTCCATATCGCCCAGCCCTATGTTTGCATGTTAACTGCATCACTTAATGAACAAGCTATGCTATCTTTACTCCCATTGGTATTGGCCGTATTACTTTACTGCTCATTTGCATAAAGGTCAACTTTTCTCAGCTTTGTTGAGTTGTTGACCAAGTGATTCACCAGCATCAATAGCTATTGTTGTCCATAAAAATCATTAACTCTCATTGAAAATGAATAATTTCCAGGTACTTTATCACTGCCTGTGAGAACTCCTCGTAAAGTCAGTGGAAATGACTTAAATAATAAAAGTTTAGTAAAGTGATGTTGTAATTAACTAAAGCTAAAACTATTAAAATAATTCAGTTAAATGTATAAATATAAGATGCAAAATATCATGTTACTAGCTAAGATATAAATGCTTTATACCTGATTTAAAAGCATATCTATAATGTGTTTAATAATTGTTTTTTCATACTTTATTAATGATCAATTTATCATTTCTAAATTAAGTATAGCATTATTTACACACAAGTTATTAAGGAGTTGTCAGTGGTTCATAAGATCACTTAGAAATTGTAAGTAAATGATTAATAAATTATTAAAATGTGCATTCATACATCATTTTATTCTGACATATAGTAATAGTTACTTAGTGTTAATAAATGGTTTATTAACATGTATTTCTACTGTAATTCAGGGTTAATTCAGGTTAGTTATAAAACATATGTAGTTAGTTAACTATTTTTGTGAGCTCATCTAAAGTGAGGACTATTTATGCCTTGTAAAGCTTTTACAAATGAGATTTAAAGGCTGTTAATATTTGTATGTTCTGTATCACTGTGTTGTGTTTGTTTCCGTTTTTTGTTTAGAAGATAACTGAGCCTTTAAATATCCTTTATAAATAATTTACAAGGCATAACTAGTCCTCACTTTAGATGAGCTCACATAAATAGTTAACTGACAACTACTAAATACTACATTTCTTGTGATCTTATGAATCACTGGCAACTCCTAAATAACTGGTTTGTAAATAATGCTATACTTCATTGAGAAATGATAAATTGATCATGAATAAAGTATGAAAATACAATTATTAAACACATTATAGATATGCTTTTAAATCAAGAATAAAGCATTTATATCTGTATTTATAAACTGCTTATTACTGTCTATTAATGCTTTATAAATTATGAATTATCTATTTACTAATGCTTAATTAATGATTAATAGTGTGCAGTTATTATAAAGTGTTACCACTATTTTTACTAAATGTAGATAATTTAATAATTAATATAATAGATCATATTAAATAACTTTGTATCAGAAAGGCTCGGAGGAAGTGAGATTTACTTTGGCCAATCACAGGTCAGCATGCTCTTGTCAGTCGCATATATTCCTCAGTTTGCCATATTTGGCCACTTTTCTTCCCTCACAATACTGTGATATTGTGCATGAATTGCAGTGGGAGGATCTGAAGCGCTCCCTACCATCTGATGGTCCATGGAAGTCCAAACAAGTGTTAAGCACAACACATGATGAAATGTTTCTGGTGGGCAGGGTCAAGGAATTTGTCATAGGAATGGCTGCAAACTCTCATCTCGCCCACTGCTCATGACATGCCACATTTCTCATAATTACCGAACAACAAAATATGAGCAGAAGGCAAAAAAAGCAAATGCAGTCCATAACTCACATTCTTCTCATTGCATTTAATGGACTAATAGGCAGCGTGCTCATGTTGATGCATATCTGTCAAAGGCTGCAGATGGTTGTATGACAGCAGGAGTTGAATTGATGAATAGTTTTAGACCTCATTTACCTTGAATTCACAAAAGAGGTGCACACCTCCGCTCTCTCCTCTTTCAAGGCTTTGGTGAAGCTCGCTCCTGCACATTTGTTTTATTTTTTCTGTCCTCCCATCTATTCATTTGTAGAAAGGAGAACACTATTTTTTAGATCTCTTGGAGCACACAAACAAAATGTGATCAAGAAATAAATGAATGGAAGAGTGGAAGCACACTCATATACTCATACTAGTATTGTTAACTAAATCTAAAATCGAATCTCATCTGAAAATATTGAATTAAAATAAAAAAAGTGTGTTTAAATTGAAGTACTGATATTACTAAAATAAAGAAAAAATGACAAAAGCATATGAAAGATTAATCAAGCTTAAACTAAAATTAAAACTGTAAAAGCTAATTCAAAATATTAATAAATATTAGCTATACATAATATGAAAATAACATTCACTCAATTTCTCAAGCCTATTTCTGTGCCAGTTTTCCCAACCAGGTATGTAGTGAAATAGTGACATGCCATAAAAGCTACCTCTTCCATGTTTATTCCAGTTTTTTTCCTAACCAGTCTTGAGACACGAATGGACATCATGGGTTCAATGTTTAAGTTTAACTCGTTCATTGTAATTTCTTTCTAATGATTAAATACATGCATCTATTTTCATGAAAAATGTCTATTTTAATATAGGCCGACATATCAAAAAGCTTCAATAATGAATATCTATCATAAATGTAGTAATGAAACTGTCATTTATAGACTTGAGGCCCTTGATAAACTGCTGTTTTAAAATAAACAAAGGTACTACAATGTGTAGTAATTGTTTAAATATGTAAAAATGTAAACAGGGCAGTCATATTTTATAAAACAATTTTCATTAATCAATGCTAATACTGAAAAACAGGCTGCTGATAGAACACTTTATAGATTTCTGCTGCATTAAGGCCCATTCACACAAATGATGGAAGGGATAAATCATAGTATTCACTTACAGAACCATTTTATCCAGCTGATGAACAATAAAAACATTGGCAGCCAATCAGAATCCCCTCGACTTGAGCATTAACGAGGCAGATGTAACTGCAGCGTGTGCTTATAATAAAGATAACATTGTGCGACGATGTGGACCAGCGTGGAATCTTATTGGTTGAAAACAATATTGTTATTGAACATCAGGTATGCTCTGATTGGATATGGTTGTTATGCCACAGTTTTACTTTTGGCATGAATTTGTCGTTAAACACTTGATGCATGCATGGAGCATAGCAAAAACCAAAGTTGATTATTCTAATGATTTTACCAATTTGGTATGCATGCATAAACAGTTGTATACAGCTTACCAGAGGCTCTTTCCTGCTTCAGGTAGTTCAGAGCTGGTTTGTGTTACTGTGGTGCTGATGATATCACCCTATCTGACGCCCTCAGGCTTCATGCTGGGAGTCTGTCTGTCTCTAGGTAGTTTGGACCTCATGCGGTCCCTGAGTGCCTGTATGAAATTAGATTTATGCCCCCAGTTAAAAATAGCAGTCCCACCTTGCTGGCCATTAACGGAGCCTGGAATGGCTGCATCAATTGACATAGGTTTTAGGGCATTAGAAGTCATATTGTGCATTCTAGTACTGTGCATATTGATTAATTTTCATATTCCACCCACATCCTTTCTCTCTGTCCTGTTCTGGTTCCTTCCATTCCTCCACCACATCCACCTTCAGACCACCATGGTTTCCCTGGAGGGATTATCTAAGGTGGTGGACCCATCCCAGTTGACGCCCGACTTCGAGGGCAGCCTGGACTACAACCACGAAGAGTGGATTGAGATCCGCGTGGCATTTGAAGACTTCACGGGCAACGCTCGTCACCTTCTCGCCCGTCTGGAGGAGATGCAAGAAACGGTCACACGTAAAGACTTCCCGCAGGACTTAGAGGGAGCCCGGCGCATGATAGAGGAGCATGCAGCGCTGAAGAAGAGGGTGATGAAGGCTCCTGTGGAGGAGGTGGACAGTGAGGGCCAGAGGCTGCTGCAAAGGATTCAAAGCAGCGAGAGCTATGCTAACCGAACTCTGCCAGTCCCGCCAGGGCAGAGAGAAGGGCAGGGACAGCCCAACGCAGACACCCAGGGCCTGGTGCCCCGTATTTCAGCCCTACTGGACAAATTGCACAGTACCAGGCAGAACCTGCATCAGTCTTGGCACGTCCGCAAGCTGCAGTTGGACCAGTGCTTCCAACTCAGGCTTTTCGAGCAGGATGCTGAAAAGGTGAGAACCACACATGCATACCTGTATAGACACAAAACATTTTATACCTAGAGGTAAATCCTATTTATTTATTTATTTTGGGATTTGGTCAAGTAGAAATTTGATGTTATGCAAGTTGATGCAGCTAACTTGTGTAGAGTGCAGAATATGCTTTAAATCAGTGGTTCTTAACCTTAAAGTTTCCCTTTTGTTAAACACAGTTTTCCAACCTCCTCACCATTTAGGATGATATTTTTTATGTATTTATGACAAAGCTGCTTGTTTTATTAAACTTGCATTATTAACAGAAACTGGAAGTATTGATATATTAATTGAATGAACCATAATTCATTTTGTGATCCAGATGTTTTAACAGTTATATGTTCTAATAGGCCAAATTTCATCATTTTAATTGATATTATGATTCGATTATTTTAATATATGAATAATTTATTAATTGAAATAATAAGTCATCAGGGAGTACCCTTTAGTTTGTTGAGGTCCCGGTCCCCTGGTTGAGAACCTTTGCTCTAAATTGACTCAAACCCTGTGTTTTCATTCTGTCTGGATCTACGCACATATTTACAAGTTCTCACTAATTCGTCTCAATGTTTCTCAAAGTGGGTGGAAGATTTGCATGTTGCTAGGAAACCAGCAGCTATTCTTTGCTCCTGAGAAATGGGTCATTTTTATGATTTTCTATTTTTACTAATTTCAGCTGTATGAACACAACGATGCACGTGCTAAAACATTCACCCAACGGGATATCTTGCATTACACACATAGATACACTTAACCTGCTTCCAGTCAATGTTTTTGTGACATATCAGGACACAACTCTGTATAATGACATGGGTATGACACAGGTATTACAAGGAGAGGGTGACTTATGAGAACATAACCCATGTCCCCATTTTTCAAAATGCTTATAAACCATACAGAATGAGGTTTTTTTCAGAAAGTAAAAATGCACAAAGTTTCCTGTTAGGGTTAGGGTTGGTGAAGGGCGATAGAATATACAGTTTCTACATTATAAAAACCATTACGCCTATGTGATGTCCCCACTTTGCACAAAAACAAACAAGTGTGTGTGTTTGTGTGTGATTGCTGTGTCTCTGCAGATGTTTGACTGGATCATGCACAACAAAGGGCTGTTTCTTGCTGGATACACTGAGATTGGCAACAACCACCCCCATGCCATGGAGCTGCAGACCCAGCACAACCATTTTGCCATGAACTGCATGGTAAGATTTCAACTAGGATTTTCACCAAAGATCAAAAATGTCACCGTCACTGCATCACTACATGCATCCCGTAGTGCCTTCACGACGTTTCTTTTACTAACTGACCAAACTAGGATTTTTCTTTCATCTAATCAGTATAATGGAATAATGGTTGTAGTCTTTACAATGCAAGCGTCGATTCTTTATTCAGTGATGGTGACTCATCGTATAATCAGAGATGGAGCACAGAGCATGATCCACCTAAGTGCTTCCTGTTTGGGTGGCTGCCCACCAGCTGTGGACCCTGTTAGGGGCATCCTTTAAAAAAAACCATTACTGTAGAGAGAAGTATTGATCACTTCCTGTTTAAAGAGGCAGGAGGAGGATGGAGGCATATTGAGCTCTGGCAAGTCTTCAAATGTTGATCTAAAAGTTTAATGAAAGCATTAATTTCGCTTTTTATGTTATAAGCCACTACAAGGTATTTTCCAGAACCTTGTTGTTAATGTTTCATCACTGATTTTTTTTCCTCCTCATAGGATATTTTTTTCTTTAAAAGGAGCCTCTAATGCATTTATTTTATTAAAAGAAAAGTTAAATGATAATATAGTGAAATATTTAAAACAACTGCAATTTGTTCCTGTAATAATAAGTTCAATCTTCAGTGTCACACGATCACTCAGAAATCATTCTAATATGCTGATTTGGTGCTCAAGAAACATTTCTTACTATTATCGATGTTGAAAACAGTTATGCTTCTTAATTTTTGGGTGGAAACATGATGTTTCTGCCACTTTTGCCTTTACGGTTTTTGCCTTCGGCTGAAAGGAAGTATTAAAAAAATCCAACTTTTAACAGGTAAAATATCTTCTAGAATAAAGTCCCAGTGTCACTTTATTAATAAGAAGGGTTACATGAGAGAAAACAGAGACAAAGAAAACAAAGGCATGTTCATTTTCAGTGAGCACTTTTTACATTTTGTTATTCATGTTCAGATTACGTTGTAATGCTTTGTTATTGATCAGAAAGTAATCAGACTTGCACACTACTGATCTTCTCCTGATGGATGACTTGCATATTAAACAGACAAGAATCTGCTGGGATGTGTAGTGTTGTGTTTTGTGAACAATCCATTCTGAAGCAGTTTTCAAAATGTGATCTTGTGAAAGGATGTCAGTTTGAAATCAGTGTTGCACTGATGATGAAACTGGTTGATACTATGATACTAGCCAATAAACAATAAATGGCTAATATTAAAATTCTATACTAAAAACTTTAATCATTAATCATTTTGTATTGGCATTGTGCTGGTTAGTAATATTTTCCATCTCCCACAGAATGTTTACGTAAACATAAACCGCATCATGTCGGTGGGGAACCGTCTGCTGGAGGCGGGCCACTACGCGTCTCAGCAGATCAAACAGATCTCAGGTCAGCTGGAGCAGGAGTGGAAAGCCTTCGCTGCTGCGCTGGACGAGAGGAGCGCCCTGCTGGAGATGTCTGCTACTTTCCACCAGAAATGTGACCAGGTAAGAGAGAACGCTTGCAACGTCTTTTCTTAATGAAGACTCATATCAATGAGCACTCAGCACAGAGATCAGTGTGTGTGTGTGTGAGTGGATTTCAATGGATTTCACATGCTGTTAAAAGTGTGTGATAAACAGACTTAGGCTTTGATTCATTTGAATCAACAGCAAGAAATCCAAAGACAAGATCATTTCAGAAAAGAGAATGCAAGATCTGTCCATAGACATCGTGAACTGCCTACCGCTACATAGATAACTGCCTTCTAGATAAAGGTCTTCAAACCTCTCATAAGGTTTTAAATAGATGACAGCTTATAACGCAGACTGATTTTAAAGGTGTTTGATGGTAGCGTGTTGCTAAGCTATTGAGTGAAAAACAATTATTCTAAGCAGTTTTATAGGTGTTTTTAATAATCAAATGTGGGAAAATTCTTCAAAATGTGGGAAAAGCATATTTGAGAGACTGCAGTAGAGAGCACAGATGAATTTTACCTAATAAAAAATTCCTCTCACACATGCAGTGTTTTTTTTTTATATATATAGAGGAGCTACATCAACAACATATCTCCCTTCCAGAGATTTCTTTTCCTTTAAGCATCACCACAGCCGCCAGTCAAAAGGCTGTCTGGTTTCGGCTGTCCTCATGCATGAGATTCTGTTTGAGTTGAACCAGACTCTGAGCCCCGTTCTGCTCTTCATCTCTGAAGAAGAGTGAGATGAGATGAAAGACAATTTGATTTGAATTGATATTCAGAGTGCGGCATATGAACCATGTCTCCTGCGTTTGCCCTTTTTAGTTTTAATTCATTCCATTTCCTTTGATGTCAGAGGACTGTATGGACATAATTTACTGGAATATACAATCAGATGTGCACAAAATGTACAACATTGTGACGAGAGTTATGAGATGTTCAATTTAGAACTTGCCTTTATTTTAAAGTGAATTTTTAACGTACATGCTGTTTTAAGGTCTTTGAATTTTAATGAAGATCTTGGATAAAATCATGTTCTGAGGAGAAAATTATGTTAAGAAATAACTTTGTATGTCTAAGTGCACTTTAGATGGAAAAACAAACTGTAAAAATATTCTTCAAAGATAGTGTAGAATAGTTCTATAGCAAAGCTTTGAAGATTAAACCAAATAAGTTGGTCTGATCTAGTTTTTGGCACTAACAGACCTAGTCCATTACCTTACCTCTTACCTTACCATTACTACCTCTTTTATTATAAGGGGCTTGATATTATTGTTATTTTGTCATTGTAAGTGTGTGTGTGTGTTTGTGTCTCTCTGCAGTACATGAGCAATGTGGACTCATGGTGTAAAGCATGTGGGGAGGTGGATCTGCCCTCTGAGCTACAGGACCTAGAAGACGCCATCCACCATCACCAAGGCCTGTATGAGCAGATCACCGCTGCCTACTCTGAGGTACCATGTCTCGAAATCACTTAATTGCCAGGCACCTTTGAAAAACCATATAAATGTACTGATCCCAAAGTAAATGGTACTTGCACATTATTGCAATTACAGGCACGTCTAAAGTGGCAATTTTAGCTAATTATATTTATTATAAAGCGCAGTGCTATAAAGAGTTACAATGCATGTGACAATACAACTTCATTTAGTCTATTAGGGTTGTGCAGTTGTTTTCTCATCATTGTCCCGCTCTTTCCCAGGTGAGCCAAGATGGGAAAACCTTATTGGACAAACTTCAGCGCCCCTTGACCCCTGGCAGCACTGATTCGCTGACGGCTTCCGCCAATTACTCCAAAGCTGTGCACCATGTTTTGGACATTATCCATGAGGTTCTGCATCACCAGAGGCAGCTGGAGAACATCTGGCAGCACCGCAAGGTCCGGCTGCACCAGCGTCTGCAGCTGTGTGTATTCCAGCAAGATGTTCAGCAGGTAAAACACACACACACACACACACACACATTCATTCACCTGAAAATACCACACTAGATCCACGTGGGTCCAAGTGTGGTACTGAGAACTACACGTGGCATTTCATAATACCCTTGGGGGATGATTTAAAAAGCATCAAGATGATACAATAGGATGGAAGGATGTGAGAGGGACATACAAAGGAAAGGAAGTAGAGTCTGCACGAATAGCTGAAAGGACTCCATAGACAACTGAGCTTTTTTGCCAAAGTCACTGTTGTAATTTTTGTTGTCCCTAACATAAAATTTTAGCAGTCAGTTATATCTCCTTATTTTCAATAGTAATTTTGATACACACACAAGTATTTTTATTATAATTTTGGTAAGTATTTTTTTTAAGTAAATGAAATACAAATGTATATAAGTATGTATATAGCTTTGAAAATTAAAAAAATAAGATTTTCCATGTTCCATAATTTAATGAATTTTAATAATAATTAAAATCTTAATAGAAAATGCAATATAAAATAATATATAAAGTTTATATAAAAAAATGATTGACTAATATAATAAAATAAATATAATTAATTAAAAAATACAAAATCTTAATATTTTCTGTTTAATTTAATATTTATGATGTAATATGGCACATAATTTGACAATTTGTGTCCTTTGTAAACACTTTTACTTTTTTTTTTTTTTACTCGCCACTCGATAGCACGTCAGCTGATCGAGCTAAATAATGCAGTCCGGAACGCTGTTGCTTCTGCTTCCTCTCGTACCACTTGTGGCGCCTCCGCTGTGGGCAAGATGCAGCAGTGGGGGTCGGTGATGATGTAGACCTCCGGAGCAGAACGAGATCCCGCGGCTATTCCGCAAAAAATGCAGTTCTGTCGACATCCAGCAGAAACTCACGACTGTATGCATGCTTAAAGACCGGTAGATGCGATGACAACGTACAAAACACTGCGACTCATAAGACAAAAAACACGAAAACATTGTTCTGTCGGGACAGAGAGAAGCCGCTGCGTGTGGACACGCTGCCATCTTTTTTAACTGTCCTGCAATCGAGCGGACAGAGCTCTCGTCGCGGGAGGAAAAACCCGTGGGGGTGGGCTTTGTGTTTACATCAGTGATGCCTGGTGCCACAATGCTGTTGTGATCTGCAAACACTGCTCACCCCTGGTGGAGTTTATGGTTATTAAGTGCCGGCCGTTCTATCTGCCGAGGGGATATACTGCCATACTGCTCGTCTTGGTTTATGTTCCCCCGAACAACAACAACAGCAACAGTAACGATGCACTAAATGAACTGTACCAGCACATTAGTGAGCAGCAGACAGCACAGCCTGATGCTTTTCTCATCATAGCTGGGGATTTCAACCATGCTGACTTAAAGAGTGTGTTTCCAAAAATACACCAGCACATACACTTTCCAACACGAGGTAAAAACATTTTAGACTTTGTTTACACCACACAGAGAGGAGCTTACAAAGCCCTCCCCCTCCCCCACCTCGGTGCCTCAGACCACATCACTTTCATGCTAATGCCTGGATACAGACCACTCATTAAAGTCGCCAAACCAGTTCAAAAACAGATTCAAGTGTGGCCAGAAGGATCATCACAGGTTCTTCAAGACTGCTTCGACACAACTGACACATATAGTAACACCACTGACCTCCAGGAGTACTCAGAGACTGTCACTGCCTACATCAACAAGTGTATTGATGATGTAACAGTCACAAAAACCATCACTGTCCGGGCCAACCAGAAGCCATGGATGACAGGGAAGGTCTACAGACTTCTGAAGACACGGAACGCTGCATTCAGAGCTGGAGAACAGCCAGGGCCAACCTGTCCCGCTGCATCAGAGAGGCTCAGAGACCGCACTCTGGGAGGATAGCCCATCAATTCAGCGACAGCAGTGACACTCTGAGCCTGTGGCAGGTGATACAGACCATTACGGACTACAAGCCCCCACCACGGACCTGTGACAGGAACATCTCTCTGCCGAACGAGCTGAACACCTTCTTTGCTCGCTTTGAGAAACAAAACAGCTCCAATGCACAGTAGACTCCACCTCCTCCTGGCGACCAGGTGATGAGGCTGACCCCGGACAGCGTTAGGAGATCCTTCAGCAGGATCAGTGCATGCAAAGCTCTGGGTCCTGACAACATTCCTGGGTGTGTACTGAGAGACTGTGCAGCAGAACTCACTGATGTCTTCACAGACATTTTCAACATCTCACTTAGTCAGGCTGCTGTTCCCACATGTTTCAAAACTATCAACATTCTTCCAGTCCCGAAGAAGCCATCTCCATCCTGCTTTAATGACTACAGTCCTGTTGCACTTACTCCCATTCTCATGAAGTGCTTTGAACAGCTAGTCATGCACCACATCAAGTCTTCCCTTCCCCACTCCCTGGACCCCTTCCAGTTTGCTTATCAGTCCAACCAGTCGACCAATGATGCCATTGCCACTGCCGTCCACTCAGCACTCAGAAATATAGGCAAAAAGGACTCATACATCAGAATGCTGTTCATCGACTTCAGTTTAGCATTCAGCACAATCATCCCTCAACAGCTCATTCACAAACTGGTCAACTGGGGCTCAACACTTCGCTGTGCAACTGGCTGTTGGACTTTCTGACTGGAAGACCTCAGGAAGTACGGGTCGGCAGCAACACATCCAGCACCATCACACTGAACACTGGGGCCCCCCCAAGGATGTTTGCTGAGTCCCCTCGTCTTCACTCTGCTGACCCACAACTGCACACCACCACACAACTCCAACCTCTTCATTAAGTTTGCGGATGACACGACTGTGGTGGGTGTCATTAGCAACAAAAATGAGACAAACTACAGGTGCCTGGCCGGGTGGTGCAGTGACAACAGTCTCTCTCTGATTGTGGAGAAGATTAAGGAAATTGTTGTTGACTTCAGGAGAGCGCACACTCAGCATGCTCCTCTGACCATCAACGGTGCAACTGTGGAGAGAGTGAGCAGCACCAAGTTCCTGGGTGTGCACATCACAGAGGACCTCTCATGGACCAACAACACTGCAGCACTGGTCAAGAAATCACAACAGCATCTCTAGTTTCTCCGCAAACTGATGAGAGCCAGGGCCCCACCCCCCATCATGTACACCTTCTACAGAGGCACCATCGAGAGCATCCTGTCGAGCTGTTTCAATGTGTGGTATGGCGCCTGCAACTCGTCCTGCCGAAAGACTCTGCAACGCACAGTGAGAGCAGCTGAGAAGATCATTGGTGTCTCTCTCCCCTCCCTCCAGGACATTTATGGAACCCGTCTCTTCCTGAAAGGCCTCTGCATTGCAGGTGATCCCACCCACCAGACACACTGCTTCTTCAGTCTGCTGCCTTCAGGGAGGAGACTGCGGAGTCTCCACACCACGACCAGCAGACTGAAAGACAGCTTAATTCATCAGGCTGTCAGGAAGCTGAACTCGCTCTCAAACTGAACTATGAACCACACCCACCCCAGATCCCACATCCCCAGGTCCTTCCACCCCCCCCCCCCCCCCCCCACTTACATAAGATGACATGCACCAGTCACTTTGTGCAGCATTGGTCTGCTCACTACCTCATTCACCATGGAATTGATGTCATTCTACCACCTCATCAGTCAGTTTAATAAAATAACTGCTCTTGAGCCCTTTGTCACTTTAATCAGACTGAATAAGTTTTTTTTTTTTTTTATCTGAACAGTTTGTTTACTTCACTGGTTTGCACTCTGTCTACAGTGTGCCTTCTGCTGCTTTATTTAACTTTATTTTTTTATTTTGTGTTTTTTTTTTTTACATTCCTTTATTGTATAGTTGTATCTTATATTTTATATTTGATCTTAGGTTCTACTGTTAGTTTTATCTGTATGCACTGGGGGTCTGAGAGCAACGCAGTTTCGATTCTCTGTATGTATGTACTGTACATGTGGAAGAATTGGCAATAAAGCAGACTTGAGAAAAAAAAAAACAAGACTGGTATAGTTACTTTTTTTTCAGTGTTGACTTGGTACTAAAGTACCAGTACTCAGTGTACTGAAAATATTTTTTTGTTTTTGGAGATTTCCACATTCATACTTTTGGGCGGACTTTAGTTTAGCATGTAATTACTGTTACCACTGCCTCTTTACTACAGGAGAGAAAACACCACCACAACATCTTGGCTCAACTTCCCTGAGATTGTATTTGTTTACACACAAACAGAGATAGTCACGCATAATTTAAAGTCAAGGACAAGCCGCTGCTGTAGCTTTATACTAGACATCTCTCTATTGTACATTAAAACAATGTACAACCTGACCTGTGTTCAGAGGTTCAAGGCTAGTTTATTGGTGCAGAGATTGTGGTTTTCTGCAGCGAGGTGTTCGGCCGAGAGAATGCAGAATGGCTAATTCTGTGGCTGAGGGAAAGTGTTGCCATGGAAACCACTATTCGGGTGCTGGAGATGCGATGAACTGCAGAGAGGGAGAGCTAGACTGTGAACGACACCTTTATGCAAAAAAATATCTGTCTTGGACCCTTCAGTATCGCCTGTCATGGTACCTTGATTTGACTCCCATTATCTGACAGGACACATTCTCACCTAGAAAAGAACTGGAAAGCTCTGCTGCTGTCTCGCATATTCATTTCATTTTTCCCTCTTGTGTGCATTGTGTGTGTGAGTAGGTTCTTGATTGGATTGAGAACCACGGTGAGGCGTTTCTCAGCAAACACACAGGAGTGGGGAAATCTCTACATCGCGCTCGAGCCCTGCAGAAACGCCATGAAGACTTTGAGGAAGTTGCTCAGGTTCGCCACCCTAAAGTCTCCCCTTCCCTTCAAGATTCTCTTTATTCTTCCAATTAAGTCAAAAGCACAGCTAACAAAAGCACAGCTAATAAGGATTCATTAAAGATAATATAACACAAAAGGTCTTTCCCAACTATACATTTTTAACAGTGCTGGGTAGATTACTTACAAATTATAGCATGTTATTCATTACAAATTACATGATGGAAATTGTAGTTAGTGATGTAATCTATTAGATTACTAATTTTAGGTAATGCATTCTGACTACTTTTTTGATAACTCTTAGATTACTTTCACGGATCTTGTTTATCCCAGTTTTGAATAGGAATATTTTATTGATTACAATAATACAAAGAGAAGGAAAATATGTTATATCCTTTGTGAGAGTAGAGTGCAACATAGGGTGCATTCAGCATGAGGTTTGTGAAGGAACTGCAGGGTTTTGTGAATTGTTGAAAATGGTTTAAATTCAATTATAAAAGTGCATCATTAAAACACTAAGTCCTTTCAGTATAACAATATTTGAACACTAAAAGTATAAATATTTTGTTTGTGTACCTGCATGTCAATGTGACCATTAACTAACATCAGAGAACTCTGAAAGTAAATTATTGAAATATTAAAGAGGGTATACAAGTAAATATTTTTTGTCAAAATAATGTATGAATAATTTATCAGGTAATCCAATCAAAAGTTATTTTAATATTACTGTGAGGATTTTTAAATGTAATATAATTAATTCAAATGACTTAATTTTTGGAATCCAATTAAAGGGAAAGTTCACCCAAACATTTTTGTCATTTATTCACCCTCATGTCCTGTATAAGTTTCTTTCTTATGTTGCACACAAAAGAAGATATTTTTGAAGTTTTGAAGAACCAAACAGCTATTGGTCCCCCCACTGACTTCCATAGTTAGGGAAAGAAATACCAAAGAAGTCAATGGGGACCATCAACTGTTTGTTTACCAACATTCTTCAAAATATCCTCTTTTATGTTCAACAGAAGACAGAAACTCATACAGGTTTGGAGTGACATGAGGGTGAGTAAATGATGGCAAAATGTTTATTTTCAGGTAAACTATGCCTTTAAGTAATCCATTTAACATGAAATGAGTTATAACTGATCACTGCTAGTAGACTAGTAAATGTGTTATTTTTAGCTTTATATAAATGATTAAATTTTTTCTACAGTCATATGGACTAGTGAGAACTACTGGACTAGTCACTGCTAAAATCCATTGAAGCAAAATATTCTTACTGGTTGGCATGAGGATCATAATAGTCCACATATGTCTCCTCTTTATCAGAATACATACACAAATGCTGATAAGCTGCTTGAAGCTGCAGAGCAGCTGGCCCAGACAGGTGAGTGTGACCCGGAGGAGATCTATCAGGCCGCTCATCAGCTGGAGGACCGGATCCAGGACTTTGTAAGGCGTGTGGAGCAGCGAAAAGTCTTGCTGGACATGTCAGTGGCTTTCCACACCCATGTTAAGGAGGTAAGAACTAGGAATGGTTGAGTAGTTCCATCTAAATTTACAAAATAGTAAAAGGAAAAAAAAAAGGATTGAACCAAAAAATGCAACCTCTAAGGACAGTTTCAGCACATGTTAAACTATCTGTTTGTTAAAATCCTCTCAGAAAGTTAAACTCTTTGTCTTCAAATTCATGTTTTTAAAGCACCTCTGGGGAGCATATACCCAACAACCATCAAAGCGCTGCTTTTGTAACAAATTCACCACCTTCAACAATAAACTTCAAAACAGTTCGCCTGAGTCCTCAGATCGCCTGCTCTGAGCAATGTTCCCGGTTTTATGCATAATGTGGAGGGTTTTTTTTTTTTTGTAACTACTGTGATTTTTGTGCCTTAAACTGATGTAGATATTTAGCATGCTTATTTATTATTTATTTATTATCTTTTTTGTGCACCATGAGAATGTCAAGTAAAAAAATGTTTTAGTTGGACATTCAACCCAGTTATGAAAGCGTGTACACACTTTTACACATTTGCACCAGAACCACATACGTTAACACTCAATATCAGATAAGAAATTAGAAACTAAATTAAATATGGGATGAATGTGCAAAACATGCAAAATTTATGTGCAATTGAAATAATAATATAGAGCTCTCTAAACAAAGTAATAAGTGATTAATGCATGTGTCTTTTGTGCATAGCTGTGGACGTGGCTGGAGGAGTTGCAGAAGGAATTGTTGGACGATGTGTATGCCGAGTCAGTGGAGGCTGTTCAGGACCTGATCAAGCGTTTCGGGCAGCAGCAGCAGACCACACTGCAATTCACTGTAAATGTCATCAAAGAGGGAGAAGATCTCATTCAACAACTCAGGTGTCCTTTCCTTTCCTGTCTCCTCCTGCAACAAATCCTTTAATGTTGTGTACCTCAAGTTTGATTCCATTGAAGTGTGGTTTGTAGCATTAGTGTGAAAGACATCTTTTGAAATCTTACACACCAAGGAGCCAACTAAGGGGTTTTAAGTTTGCAGTCTGAAGACAAGAGTGAGAGACTGTGTTCCACCAAATAATACACAGATTTATCTTCAGCGGTTCTTTACAAACAACAGAACCAGTTAACATATATATATATATATATAATACAACGGCAAGAAGGAGGCGGGAACCGGCGCACACTCAAAATGAAACTTTAATAATTCCAAAATAAACAAAACAGCGCATCAGCCATCAGCCCCTCACGGACAACTGATGCGCCAAAATAAAAACCAAAACACAACTAAACGCCCAGGCCTGATCCTCTCTCGTCCTTCACTATCGTCGCTCCAGTTTTATATCCTTCCATCTCCTACGTGGGACTCGAGACCGGCGGTGGGGCGCAGGTCGCTGATTTCCCAATCATTCCGCCGGCCTCACTCCTTGTTCCCACGTCCCTCGGCCCCCGCCCCACTCGCCACAATATATATTTAGCACCAATTACTCTTCAAGTAATAGAAGAATCATTAAAGGCGACATAAGATGCCCATTTTCCCCAAGTTAATATGATTCTTTAGGGTCTTGATGAAAAGTCTGAAAAATAATTTGGTTAAAATTTCTCAGCAGTGTAAAATAACACCTTTTTTACTTTGTCTAAAACAGCTCTATTCACAGCGACTCGTTTCGGTGCTTGTCCCTTTAAATGTTAATGAGCTCAACTCACCCCACCCTTCTCTTACATATGGTGACGAACCATTAACTAACGGAACTTGCTAACTAGCATATTATTATGAAAGCTGTTTTGCAAAGATAAAAAAAAAAAACCTACACTCACTTCCTCTGTAGGTGAAGCTCAAACACACATGATTCGCACAAACATAAACACATTTAGGTAGATCGGGGCGCTTTCCCTTTAAAAACATTATTTTAATAAGTTATTTACGCTATCTTCAGCCTCTCAGGTCTCGGAAGTAAATTCCATTCAACAACAGATCACCTCGATCGCTCAGGAGACACTCTTGTCTACTCCTACTCCAGCACCGAAACAGTGGCGGACTGTTGACAGCTCACTTAGGGCAGGTCTATATTGAAATGCTAGTGTTTGTCTACAGCCGTGGGACTGGTCTGGGCCTGTGTGACATCACTCGGACAAGAATCTTTGAACGGCTCGATGAAGATTTATGAAAAAGCACAGGGTGGATTTTTATCATTATATGGTGGTTGTGTACACATAATGCCAACACATTTTTTTAAACACCATGTAAAAGTGTATTACATCTGATGTCCCCTTTAATGGAGTTCTCAAGTGTAATTTAAATTCTATTCAGCATTGTGTTTGTACTTGAGCAAACCATTAGTCATCCTCGCTTGATCAAACCTGTGGATGGTTCAAGCACTCATTTGGCCCCATATGTCATCATCCACTTTGCATTTGGTATACTGTGCTCTCTTTACTTTACTGTAACTTGGTGAGAGACTTGATGCCCAGTGCTAGAGCTGGCGGTCGGTCACATGTATAATCTGCATGTGGGAAGGGCTGCAGCAGCAGAAGAACGTGAAGGCTGAGATTCAGTAAAGCTGGATGCTTCAACAGAAAGTTAAGCAGGCGAAGGAGAAGAAGAGAGCACCAGAGGCTGTTTGGAGTGGAGTCTCTCAGCCCCCTCAGGGCAAACTCACTGCTCTGCTTCCAGCCGCTCTCACGTGTTCAGCTCTGCCACATTTCATCAGTACAACTCTGAATCCCTGACTACCAGCACTACTGCAGTGGGCTACTGCACAACACTGCAAAATAACAAGATATTCAGGGCTTGAGCAATGGTTTGATGCATCTCAAATGACTTATTTTCATTACATAATGTCATTTTATAATAACGGGTTTAGAGTTTTGAGGAAACATATTGGCTTGTTTTGAATATGCAGTATATTTGGAGTTTGACTGAGATGAGCCAGAAAAGAGATGCTTAACCACAAACCACAGAAGTGGAAAGATATTACTGTCGAAAAGAAGAAAAAAAAAGAAGAAAAATGTACATTAATAGATGCATTTGATTTATATGTGTTAAACAAAATATACATTTTATTAAATATTCTATGTTATATATATGAAATTTTATAAAATAGTAAATTTTATTTTCATATAATGACTGGTGCAATTAATCATTAAGAAATTAAATATAATTAAGTCAAGGGCACCTCAGTCATGGTATTGCCAGCACAAGACTCAAACACACAACCTTAGGGTTAGGAGTCAAACTCTCTAACCACTAAGCCACGACTTTCCCCTGTAATTAAGTATTATGTATTTTTTATTATATGTTATATAATTTGCAGTAATAATAGTAGTTTCTATGAGCCATACATTTTATTTTAAATAGAAAATAATGTAGGAATATAAATAAAATAAATATAAACCTGTAAATGTTGATAACTGGCTAATTGAAATTAATTATATATTGTTTGTGTTTCATGTTTGAAATTATATTTTAACATTTATTTTATATGTTCAACTTTTTGTATAATAACTAATGCAGTTTGACCTGTCAGTTTAACAGGCACTCTGCATTTCTTAGTTTAAGCTTTTCTCTTTTGACATGTGGCTTAATTCTCCTCCTCCTCCGCTTGCAAATTGCTCTCTACACATGTGATTTTGAGGATGGCTATCCCTCCATGTGCACAGTCTCTCTCTCGCTCTGCTCCTCTCTCTTCCTCTAGTGTCTTACATAATCCTGCTTTCATAAGCGCCCAGTTAAGTATGCAGAGGTAATACTTAAAGCCCAAGAGCCCAGAGGTACAAACAGAAAGGTCCCCAGCACACACTAACACACAGAATGCCTGCACCGCAGAGATATTACGCACTTACACAAGAGATATCCGGATCTCAGCATGGCACTCAGTTACTCACATTACAGACCAAGTATTTGTCTCTAATCTAATCTAAACCCCAGCCTGTGTTGTGGTTATGAATCGGTGATGAAAGTGTTAATTATTCTTTTATTCTGTATGAAGTCCACTCAGCCTTGCAGTATGATAAAAGCACATCACCATGGGAACAGACTTTCTGCAACGATTCATCAGCATCTATTAAAGCGAAGGCCTTTATTCCCCCGAAAACTGTGATGTTACTTTATTACGCCATTTGTTTTTAATCCGCTTGTATCCTTTCAGACGGGATGAAAGAACTCTTCCGTCTTTTTCTATCCCTTCCAGACTAATTTGAAACTGTTGCTTCCTTGTAACCCTCCTCCAATCACCCTCTTACAATTATTACTAAAGCTGTCCCTGATAATTAACCTTTTTAATGAAAAGAGGATAGTGTTGCATATTTTACATATTATCTTTCCAATGGGCTTGTAATCCTCTCTCCCATAACGCTTTTATGACCGTATAATTTCAATTTCTTTTAATGAATTTTTAATCTCATTAGTGCTGGCTTTTTGTTTTATTACATTTAAATTTCAAGCCTGAAGTCACATCCTCTTTCGCGCCCTAATATTTGTCGGTTTTCGTTAGTTTTAGGGTTCAGTATTCTGCTGATCATTTACTTATATCCCACGGAGATTAGAGCTGCACAATGAAACTAAAGTTTGCTTTTCAAACCCCACTAGCCCCTTTTCCACCAGCAATGCTGAAGTGTTGTGCTGCACTTTCTTTTTGCGCTCTGTCTAAAATAAAACTATTTTGCTATCATCTAAATTAATAGCTGTGAATTTTGTTACGCGTTTCCATCAAACGCAGATTCTGATGGGAAAAAGATGTTGAATCAAATTACTTTAGAGGATAAAATAGAATCACAAATAGCAAATTGTGAATGTGACAAAAACATTTTTTATTTACAATCTATTTACCATTTCAAAACCTCTTTTGGTAACACTTTAGTATAGGGTCCAATTCACACTAATAAGTAGTTGCTTATTAGTATGTCTATTATTAACATATTGGCTGTTTATTAGTGCTTATAAAGTACATATAACGCATGACATCCCTAATCCTACCCAATACCCTAAACTTAATTACCTTATAAACTATTAATAAGCAGCAAATAAGGAGTTAATTGAGGCAAAAGTCATAGTTAATGGTTAGTTAATAGTGAGAATTGGACCCTAAAATAAAGTGTGACCCCTTTTTTAAGTAAATCAGCAAAACTGAATTATTAAATGCATTATGTGTATTAAATGCAAGATCACAGCTCGAAGTCCAATGACTGTCTTGGTCAAAAAGATGTAAGTCATTTTCGATCAAGCTCATAGTGAGTTTCTCTGTTCATCTACAATGTTTTTATATACAAATATTATCTGAATTGGTAGATACAAATTTTGGAAGATACTGAACCAGATGAGTTTTAAAAAATAGCATCTCAAATATTGAACATTTGCAGAAATATTAAAAACAATAATAATGGATCAGTCAAACAGATTCATGAATCAGTATCAACACCCATGACTCGTGAGGTATAACAACTTGAAGTCATTTTTTATCCTCAATTGTTTTGACCCCACTCAATCCATAAAGGAGATAAGAGTTGGGAAATCCAAATTGAAGCATTGTGCCGGTTTAAACAAAGTACAAACAGAGAAAAAAGCAAAAATTTATAAGATTCCATGAAACTTGGGCTTGAAAGTTCCTAACATTCCTAACATTTATTACAGTTTTGACTTTCCCAAAGGACATTATTGTAAGAAGTAGATGTTTCTTCCTGTATCCCTTGCATACTCCAAACAAATGTAAATTTGTTGTAATGACTCTTCCTGCAGAGACTCGGCCATCTCCAGCAATAAGACCCCTCACAACAGCTCCATCAACCACATCGAGAGCGTCCTGCAGCAGCTGGATGAGGCTCAGGCTCAGATGGAGGAGCTCTTCCAGGAGAGGAAGATCAAACTGGAGCTTTTCCTTCAGCTCAGGATCTTTGAGAGGGATGCCATTGATGTGAGTTCACTGTATACTTGATCAAGTGTCTGTGGGGGGTTTAAAGAAATTATTCACTGATCATCATCATTTACTCACCCTCATGTCATTACAAACCCATATGATTTTTTTTGAGGATACTCAAATCCAGTCAAATTAGTTTTCATTGTATGGGAAGTAGCAGCCAGTACTTTTCTGTTCCACAGAAGTCGTCGTCTTAACAGGTTTGGAAATAATGAGAGTAAATAATGACAGAATCTTCATTTTGAGTGGGCTGTTCCTTAAACTAGGGCAATGTTCCCATCAGCACACAGTTTGCTTCTCCCTGATGTCTAATATGATTTGCAAGCAATTAATAAGCAGCAGTCTTCAAGGATGATCTGCACCCAAAAGTAATTACTCTCTTTCTTTGGTTTGCACGCTTTGTAGAAACACACACTCAGAGAGAGTTTATAAAGTGATGGAGGGAGTTACACACACTTTGCCCTAAACATATAAGAGCAAGTCAGGACAGGTCATTTTGTTTCTGGTCTGGGGTGACGTCGCATTAGTAATGGCATCTGTGACTCTCAGACTGCGCTCATGTGTTCACTCTTATTTTTCAGATTATCTCCGATCTGGACTCGTGGAATGAGGAGCTGTCACAGCAGATGAATGACTTCGACACAGAGGACCTGACGCTGGCCGAACAGAGACTGCAGCATCACGCTGATAAAGCCCTGACCATGAACAACCTGGCCTTCCACGTCATCCACCAGGGCCAGGAACTGCTGCAGTACGTCAACGAGGTGCAGGCGTCTGGTGAGTCAAATGTGCCAATATTGGCTTTTGATTATATATACATAATAGCTACTTTCACTTTGAGTTTGGGGTTAGTATTTTTTTTTGTATGAAATGAATACTTTTATTCAGCAGGGATGGATAACATTTACTGAAAGTGACATTTGTAATGTTTTCATGTAAATGCTGTTCTTTTAAACTTTATATTCAATAAAGAATCCTGAAAAAAATTATAATAATCTAAAAATTTTTTAAAAAATTAGGCAGCACAGCTGTTTTTAACATTGATATTAATTAGAAATGTTACTTGTGCACCAAATCAGTATATTACAATGATTTCTGAAGGATTATGTGACACTAAAGACTGGAGTAATTACTGCTAATAAAAAAAAAACAGCTTTACCATCACTTGAATAAAATACATTTTAAAATATTTTAACATTAAAAACCTTATTTTACTTCTATTTTGTAATAGTATTTTGCGATATACTGTTTTGATCTTTTGAAACTGAGCTTTATACATCATCTGAAAGCTGAATAAATAAGATTTCCATTGATGTATGGTTTGCTAGGACTGTATTTGGGCGAGACACAACTATTTGAAAATCTGGAATCTCAGGGTGCCAAAAAATCGAAATATTGAGAAAATCGCCTTTAAAGTTGTCCAAATGAAGCCCTTAGCAATACATGTTACTAATCAAAAATTACGTTTTGTTATATTTATAGTAGGTTTACAAAATATCTTCATAGAACATGAGCCTTACTTAATATCCTGATGATTTTTGGCATAAAAAAAGAAAAATCGATAATTTTGACCCATACTATGAATTGTTGGCTATTGCTACAAATATACCTGTGCTACTTAAGACTGGTTTTGTGGTCCAGGGTCACATATATATTAATATAGAAGGCCTACAGTTTAGACCAGTATTCGTCTACTTTAAAACATTGTCCTCAGCTAGTGCTCAGATCTTTGAGCTCAGACTGGCATAAAGGAGACATCTCGCATAAATGATGCTATAGGTAATGTAACATGAGAACTGAGAGTGTGTCATTTCTTCATGTTTTCCAGGTGTCGAGTTGCTGTGTGACCGTGATGTGGACATGGCCACCCGTGTACAGGATCTGCTGGAGTTTCTTCATGAGAAACAACAAGAGCTGGACTTGGCCGCAGAGCAGCACCGCAGACACCTGGAGCAGTGTGTGCAACTGCGCCACCTACAGGCTGAGGTCAAACAGGTAATGCACAGGCTGTGTTACTACATACTGCTCAGTATATCCTTTATTCACGGTATATAACAGTTTTTTTGTTAACCCCTTCACTTGTTGCAGGTTCTGGGTTGGATCCGTAATGGCGAGTCGATGCTGAATGCAGGTCTGATCACGGCCAGTTCACTTCAAGAAGCTGAGCAGCTGCAGAGAGAGCATGAGCAGTTCCAGCATGCTATCGAGGTCAGTGCTCCTCATACTTTGGTTCCAATCTTTTCAACATTTCCTTGCCCTTTTCTCAGAATAGACTCATTATTGTAATTATAATAGCTCAAACCATAATTATGTTCAATATGTATTAGCGCTAGCGTGCCCCAGCATATGCACATAGATGTTTTATCAACTAAGTGCAATTATACCTGTGGGCTACAAACATAAACTCACAAAAAGTGAAAAAGTAGAAAAAAAGTAGTTTTCACTCTAATTACTTTATAATTTGCCCACTAATAATTTTTTCTCGAACCAACAAATGTCATTTCCACCATGTCAATTTATGTACCAACATTAATAATAATATTTTACACATTTCCGAAATAACACATAAGGCAATTCTGTTATATTTAAAGTGACCCCTTTTCTTTGTTTTTGTTTTTTAATCCCATATTTCATATTTTTCAAGCTCGCTCACACTGTTGTTCTGGGACAAGTAATAATAGTAAAATAAAACCTGTACCGTTCAAAAGTGCACATTAAAATCATCGCAAGTGACTGTAAAGACATTTATAATATTAAAAAGGATTTTTATTTCAAATAAAAGCTATTTCGAATTAAAACTTTCCATTTATCAAAGAATCCTGAAATAAATAAATATAACACGGTTTCTAATATTAAGCAGCATAACAATGGTAATAATAAGAAATGTGTCTGTAAGCATCAAATCAGCATATTAGAATGATTTCTGAATGACCGTGCGACACTGAAGACTGGAAAGGTCACTTTTGCCATCACATATTTAAATTTCCTTAAACTGTATTTTTGACCAAATAAGTGCAGCCTCGGTGAGACCCCATACTTTTATATGCAGTGAAAGGTTTTTGAAAAATACCAACTGAAGGCATGGTGTAAGTTTTACTGTGACCTTAATTCAAAAGTTAAAATCTTATTTAATAAACAATCATCCACTTGGACCTAAACATGTCGTTGAAGAAACACATGCACACCGCAATATGAAACCTTAACATATTGATTGATGCTTTAGTTGGCCATTTATCTGCAGCTGTAGCTCATATATGATCCTGACAAGGTCTTATGTGCTCCTGCTTAGACAATCTGTTTGCTCTCCACTTCCCTTCCTTTAATGAAGAACCAGGATAACATCAGATCCACTGTCACTGTATCACTATTGGGCACCTAAAGGCACACAGACTGCCTATCAAAGGAGCCTTCTCATTTCCTCCTTACATTCCCACTCCTGTTCTTGCCGTTTCCGTACTGAATACTGAGGGATGCTCTGTTTTTCAAGATAGAATCTGTAAACCACACTTTGTGGATGAATAATGAACTGTCAGTCGTATCTCACCGTCTGTTGTCTTAATCTGACTCCTGCCCCTCTATCTTCTTTAATCTTTGTCCATTCAGGCCTACTATTTTATTCCTTGTCTTTGTGTGTCTTATCTAACTCGTTTTCTCTTCCTCTCAATAGAAAACCCATCAAAGCGCCCTACAGGTCCAGCAGAAAGCCGAGGTCCTGCTGCAGGCTAATCACTACGACATGGACATGATCCGAGACTGTGCTGAGAACGTGGCCTCCCACTGGCAGCAGCTCATGCTGAAGATGGAAGACCGGCTCAAGCTGGTCAACGCATCCGTGGCCTTCTACAAGACCTCCGAACAGGTCTGTAGAAGGGTTTGTGTGACCGATGTTGTGTCACGAGTTGTTGTCACGTCATAGCCGTGGATTTAAGCGTAGCTTGAACAGTATTCATTGACCAGTCACATCCAGCTCTTTTTATTTCATATTGTAATGAGTTCTAAAGGCCAACAGGAAGTTGAAGGCTCATCTTCCTGTCTATGCTGTAGGTGTGCAGTGTGTTGGAGAGTCTAGAGCAGGAGTACAAGCGGGAGGAGGACTGGTGTGGAGGGGCGGACAAACTCGGGCCCAACTGCGAAACAGACCACGTCAGCCCAATGATCAGCAAGCATCTGGAGCAGAAAGAGGCCTTCCTTAAGGTAACGTGTCCAAAACCAGAGGGAACATCATTCTTTGAGTCAGATGTTTCTGAACCGTCTGAATCGATCTCTTACTGAATCATCTGAAGTCAGGCAGGCACTTAACTCACGATGTGATATGATTCACTGTATTGATTTCACAATACGATTTTCATACTTTTTTTTCTCTCTTTTTGCTAAATGTGATTCAAGACAAATTATAAACGAAAATGTGTCATTTTATAATAAATAATAACAGCATTGGCTTGGATAAAATGCTGCATGGTTCTTTGTGAAACTTAATATGTGACTAATGGACCACAAAACCAGACAGTATTTTTTTTTATTGAGATGTATACATCATCTGAAAGCTGAATAAATAAGCTATGGTTTGTTAGGATAGGACAATATTTGGCTGAGATACAGTTATTGAAAAAATCTGCACTTTGAGGGAGCAAAAAAAATCTAAATATTAAGAAAATTGCCTTTGAAGTTGTCTAAATGAACTTCTTAGCAATACATATTACGAAAAAAAAAAGGTTTTGATGTAATTACGGTAGGACCTGTACAAAATATCTTAATGGAACATGATCTTCATATCGTAATGATTTTTGGCATGAAAGGAAAATGTATCATTTTGACCCATACAGTGAATTTTTTGCTATTGCTACAAACAAACCTGTGCTACTTAAGACCAGGGTCACATATGTCAAATAACAAAACTAATTTTAAAATTCTAATTTTAAAACAAACCCAAATCAAATAAATAATACAAATAAAAGAAATCTCTTCATATAGACAAATGTTTTGTCTGTACTCTTTCCATTTACAATAAGAGGCAACTGTATTTTAATCACGATCCAAACAAAGATGCCTCATGCAGCATGAGCAGTTTTTTACTATAAATTATTATAATTTCAAAATTTTAAGCAAACGCATAATGGTCTGACTTATGCTTTGTGAAACTAAATGTAAAACATATCTGCACTAAATAAAAAACGGCAGATGGTCTGAAGGAAAGCACAAATTCACTCTCTGCCAGCAGGTGGCGCTTATGGAACAGCTAAAGACTCTCAAGTCTTACATAAGTGTGTAATAGTTACATGAATAGCAGACACACTAAAGCAGACATAAAACTTGAATTTTTAACATTAGCATTTTCTGAATTTTTAGTGTTGTTTTTGCAAAAAACGTTTTGACAGTGTTTGTGTAATTTCTTTGTTGCTATCTCTGTTGCAGGCATGTACGTTGGCCAGACGGAATGCTGACGTGTTTCTGAAATACATGCACAGAAACAGTGTCAGCATGCCAGGGATGCTGAGTCACGTCAAAGCACCAGAGCAGCAGGTCAAAAGTGAGTTCTGGCCACAGCTTGACGTCAAAACGGTCCCGATTATTACTTAGAAATATTGCATAAAGGATGATATACAGACCGTGTATTATCCTGCTAATGAAACAGCTATGTATTAAATATATTAATAAATGGATAGGAAATATCAGTTTTAGTGTTAATGAGCTGGTTTTGTGTGAAGTAGAAGGCTTCAGACATGACTGGGTTAGCATTCAGTCATGCATTTTAGCGGACTTCATGCAAAAATATATAAACTGTAGAGTACCACAACTGACCAGTCAAGCATTCCAGAGAGACATACAATAAACACATGGAGCCCCTCTTATGTCCCTGTTGTATGTCAAATCCTGTTCCACTTTTCAAACCACAAGGCTACAAATGCTGCCTCTCTGCATGTTTTCCTCTTATTTACCAGTCTTCCCTCTGCTGGCTCTCTGGAGATATGACAAAACACAGTCTGTCTTCCCCATAGGGGTTTATATCCAGTGCATGCATGTTGATTTTACATTCTGCAAGCCATCTAAAATAGCTGTGGTACCATCTAGTGGCCGAGCAGTGCACTGCAGTATCACTTGAGTTTTTAGCAGCTGGCCCACTTTGTCCCGCTTTAACCCAGTTTAGAATGTGTGCATTGTGAATGCGGCCCTGTTCTGTTCAGAGTGTGCTTACAATGACTCAGATAAGGAAACCGTAAATGGGTCATTCCTCCGCTGCACAGATAAGGGCAGCTTACTGCAGAATGGTGACAGCATTACTCCACTGGGGATCGTCACTTTATCTTTATGCTTCACACACACACAACATTGTAAAGTGCATCTGCTTGTTTAGCAATTTTATCATTAGTGCTCTCAATTTACAATTTATTTAGTCAAATAAATTATGTAAATGTAATTTTATCAAATATTAAAAAGGTGTTTAATGATAATAATGATAATAATAACAATAATGGATTTTCCTGTATTAGAGAAATTAAATCATCACCCCTTTAATTAAAATTTTTTAAATTAACAATAGATAATTAATAAAATTAATTATTCTTAAAATGTTTTAGTTATGCATTAATTCTATCAAACAATTATAATAAGAAACATTTATTATTATTGTTGTTATTTTCCTACCATCAGTTAAAGCAATGACTATTCAAGATTTAATTACTCGTTTAACTTTACATTTTATAACTAAATATATTAAGTTTTATATAAAAAATATTTCAATAGCTCAAATTTAATTTAATATAATATAATATTTTATTTTATTTTATGATAATAGAAGGCAATATGTTACTTTTTTATTATTGTTTATTGCTTTGAAATGCACTGATGGTTGGCTAACCTTAACAACAACAAACAACGTAATAAAAATAAAAAAAAACATTAGTTTAATTATTATTTTCCTACCATCAGTGCATTTCAAGCAATAAACAACAGAATTCAAGAAATAAACAAAATGTTAACTTCTTAAGCAACTCTCTGTAGTGTCCGTTCAGTGATATACACGTCTGCCCACAATATTGTTTTGATCTTTTATCTTCATTTGAGGGCGTTCTCAGAAACATTTAATTAAATAATCTGTACATCTTGTATCTTCTCATTTCTATTGATTGAGAGGACTAGTTAAAATAAATGCATTAAATGTAATGGTTAGCATGATTTCAGTGGCTTGCCCTAGCAGTTAAAGATCTGTGCTGATGTTCAAAGTGCTTCAGAACTGCGTTGTACATCGTGGTTAAGAGTGATTATGTGTGATTTTGTAGATATCCTGAATGAGTTACTGCAAAGGGAGAATCGGGTCCTGCACTTCTGGACCATGAGGAAGAGACGGCTGGACCAGTGTCAGCAGTATGTGGTGTTTGAACGCAGTGCCAAACAGGTCTGATGTCTCCTTCTTCCTCCATCTGTTCCTTTGATGTCTGATCAGTCTGATTATTCACTTTTTCTTGGCCCAAGGCTGAGACTGACAGACTCATGACTCACTGCCATGGCTCTAATTAAACTGCACAGAGACATTATAATTTTGACATTTACCTTCTTCATCCTCTGTTTGTATGTGTGTGTATTGAGATGAGCATGACTGCATATGCCATAGCATATCTTCTCAGTTCAATGTAGGTTTAGTTATGAAAAAAAAATTGTTTTAAAACCAGATTAGGGCCATAGCATTTTCTTTGAGAATGACTTTTAATAATAAATATATGGAAAAAACCTATTTGTAACCATGCACATTTATGTTGATTTGTGATTTGTTTTTGCATTTAGCATTGAACACGCTTGCCATGAATCACTATTATAAAGTGTTTCTTACTCTCTGTCCAGGCTCTGGAGTGGATCCATGACACAGGTGAGTTCTATCTGTCCACACACACCTCCACAGGCTCCAGCATCCACCACACGCAGGAGCTTCTGAAGGAGCACGAAGACTTCCACATCACGGCCAGGGTACGACTGCACCACAGCGATGACAAACACCTGGGCTGCACCTTTTAACTCTACAGTAACTTAAAGCTCATTCTCTTCCTGTGTCCACAGCAAACCAAAGAGCGTGTGAAGCTGCTGATACAGCTAGCGGATGGTTTCTGTGATAAGGGTCACTCCCACGCCGCTGAGATTAAGAAATGGGTGACGGCCGTGGACAAACGCTATCGAGACTTCTCCCTCCGCATGGACAAGTATCGCACGTCTCTCGAGAAAGCCCTCGGCATATCATCAGACTCAAACAAAGCAGTATGTGTTTTGTTTCTCAGAATTGTGTGATATCTTATCATTTTGAGTGAGTTTGCATGGTTTTGGGCCATAATCTGGTTTGTGTTTTTACCATCAGGCTGTATTTTCATCAATCATTTTACATACTCATCATTTGTCATGTACGTCATTATCTTAAAGATACAATTTGTAAGATCAGGGTATCCGCGGGGCCATAAAAAGTCATAAATTTAACAATAAAAATTTAAGGCCATAAAAAGTCATAAAAACGTCCGGATTTTCCATACAAGGTCATTAAAAGCATTTAGCCACGTCTTAAATTGATATGCTAGTCCATTAATTTGTTCTTCCATCAAAATGCGCTTGCAGCGGCAACGGCATTCATTTGTTTCACCTTTTGTAGTTCTGTATGAGGAATCTTTGTGGTATCACACTGGTATCACAGCGTTCCAGAACTACAAGGTCCATGCGGCAGGATACAGACTTGTCAGAAGGACTTTCACAGAAATTCGCGTGAACTCCGAACATACTGTATCATACTGAGTCAATGCTTAGCTTATTTGAAATCATCCTGGCTATCACAATGTGAAGATGTACCTTTAACGATCTATGGCTCGAAGACGGTGTGTTTAGTATCTGGCTCAAGCCCGTCGCTAACAATCGGTATCAAGCATCCAAACACAAGACGCGGAAAAGCTGAACTGAGTAGCTGGTTACTCGCTCGCTCCTTGTTCGGTGCGGAGAGAGAGCCGCGTATCACGGACAGTCCCTCCTGCACATGAACAAACAAATACTAATCGCAGTTTTGAAACAAACAAAAGGATGTGAAAGAGCCCAATTCAGTACCACGGTGTTCTGGTGTTCAGGACTCACGCAGAGAAAGGCGTCTCAAAATGTTTTTACCTTACACCGAATTTGTTTCTTTTTGCTCTTGTGCCGACAAATACATACAAACTATGTCAAAATACCCGCCTTGGAAAGTATGCCCGATAAAACTTTTTTTTTTTTCAGTTATTTGTCAGTTATTTATTAAGTGAAAGTAAACGGTTGAGGAAAAAGATCATCGTCTCTTAAAGTGCCTAATTTAGCTACTAGCTGCTGTAATGGTAATCCAAGAAAATGAAAGAAAAATCACTCACTGCTCTTGACTGCATTACTTTGTAGTTTTAACAAGAATTTATGCACAGTCAAACCAATAATTATCCAGACTCCAGATATAATTTTTGATATAAATATTTTACTAGTAGGTACAGGACACTAATACATTTATGTAGGTGAGTATAAGCAAACTGTGACATATTATACCCAAAGAATCTTCATACAGTGAACTACTAGTGAAATAGATCGATATAAATGTTTTATCTATCTATCTATATATAAAATTGGGAACAAAAATTATTCAGCACCTTATAAAGCACCATGCATTGCTTATGTGTTATTTTTTCTGAATTGCTAATGCAACCTTTTCACACCACAGTCTGAACAAAATGAAGCATTGCTGAATAATTGGTCATCAAAGTATTGATAGTTGTGTAAATATTGTCATAATAACAGTTGTCTGTAGTTTTAGTTGATTGCAATCCATTACGTACATTTATATCAAAGTTATGACATTATCAGACGAATTTATTCTGACAGAGTTTAACTTTAAATTCTTGTCACATTTTATAACCATTTTAGAAGCAATAGCAAATAAACTGTAATAATGTGAGAAATGTTCAAGGTGTCTGAAAATATTTTGTAAAATAAATTTTGGTTTGATTGTATATTAAATTTTTACATTGATGACTATCCAGCGCTATTTTACATTTAATTATTCGGTTTCTGTACCTGGACACCTACAAACTTGAAAAAAACTTAAACATTGTGTAAATAGCAAAAATAAATAAAAATGAACGAAGATACAAATTAAACAATTTCAAACAGGGCCCACTGTTACAAGCTTCAGCGGGGCCCCACTGACCCCAGCTATGGCCCTGCCTGTGGGTGTTGAATACTGTGACCAAACACCAATAACACTTGTTATTTTGGAAAGTAATGCCATACAATAATTGTGAATTTACAATGTTCCAATTGTTAAATGTTCCTGAGTTCTTGATACTCAAGAAAAAGAAAGCGAAGGCTTAAGTTTCTTAATCTTAAGAAATAATAGAATAACTCATTAATAAAACGTGTTACTTTCAATGAAAGTCAATAATAAAAAAGACTTTTGAAAGGAATTTTAATGACTGAAGTTATTTATCGTAATTCGTGTAGGTCATAAATTCAAATCCTAATAGTCATAAAAAGGTCTTAAAAAGTCTTAAATTCAACTGATTAAACCCTGCAGAAACCCTGAAGATATTTGCAGTAAAATATCCCAAAACCACTAGGCTAATGTTATATATTTTGTCCAGCTGATTACTAACAATATCTCTAATGTTTTCAACTACTTGTAAATCATGAGAAAATTCCCATTCTAAACAGTGACACAGGGCAGTGCAGTCGCCTGTCAATGACGATAGTTACCCTTTGTTACCGCCTTTACTGATGTAGAAACCACATGACAACAGTGTCATGGACAAATGCAGAAGTAGCTTCGCGACAAACTTCAACTAGAAAGAGATGCCGATCTCGCTTGTGTTTTACTCGACAGGTGAGTTGTTTTGATTCGTATCTTTACAGAAAACGTATGCTATTATAACGATCAACAAGATTAATATTATGGGGCATACACGCCAAACGCTGTGCATCGCGTCTCAAAACCTGTGCGAGGACGCGTCTGATCCATAGTCTGATCGCGCATATCGTTGAACTTGCATTAAATCCATGATTTATCTTTCCGTCTGATTGATGTCAGTGGTTGGGTAGTAGACAACAAATCCCATCATTCCACGCTCCTCCTTAACGTCATCAAACCACGCGATTGTTATTGTTTTGATAGTGCGCCCTCTAGTGGCAGGTCATACAACCTGTACCTAGAAGATCTGTATTCTGGTCAAGTCTTTTCAAATAATTTTTCATACAAGATTTAGATTAATAAACATTCTGAATACATTAAATCTTGTATTTCCTGATATTCTTTTCTAGAAAGACTTGTTTTAATTGTAGCTGTACATAATAAATGAATAAACAATTCACATTCATGTCCATAAAAATGCAATAAATTGCATACTGTTAAAGTATTTATTTTTAGATTTTGTCATTTTAGTACTTCCACTTCTTTAATTTAATTTTAAGGTTCACATCTATTATTTATCAGAATATATTTTGTGCATGTAAACATAATAACTGGGAATAGTCCTGAAAATATGTAAAGTCAGAAGACTGTGAGACTAAAACTAGTTGTTTTTTCATTTCCAGAGTAAAGACTTGCAGTTGGACATCATTCCAGCCAGTGCTCCAGGGTCAGAGGTCAAACTCCGAGATGCTGCCCATGAGCTTAATGAAGAGAAGCGCAAGTCTGCCCGCAGGAAGGAGTATGTCTTACTTACTGTTAATCATTGACCGAAAGCTCACAGAAATATTCAAATAAATTCGTGCAATTTTTTGATGTAATAATTTTGTTTCTTTTTTCCATTTGAATAGCTTCATCATGGCTGAGCTGATTCAGACAGAAAAGGCTTATGTGCGAGACTTAAGAGAGTGCATGGATGTGAGTATTTTATTGTATATTATTAAAGTTCTTGTTTGGATCTTGTGTCCTGAATGATGGAAAAACAAAGCAAATTGATACATTTCCTTATTTCAGACTATGATGTAAATAGATCTGTCCATTTACACCTTTTCCTCTCATCCAGACATATCTGTGGGAGATGACCAGTGGCGTGGAGGAGATCCCACCAGGGATCGTTAATAAAGAGCATATCATTTTTGGTAACATGCAGGACCTCTACGAGTTCCATCATAAGTGAGTTCATTTAGAATGCAAATGCTTTAAGCGTTTTAATGAATTAGTTTCCTGTCCTCTGTAAGCAGCTCATATATATCGCTCTCTTTTTTTTCTTCTTCTTCTTCTTTCTCTCACCAGTATATTCCTCAAAGAGCTGGAGAAGTATGAGCAGCTTCCTGAAGATGTGGGCCACTGTTTTGTGACTTGGGTGAGTAGAGTTAATTGTGTTTGAAAGCTAATATTGTATCTGCTTCTTTCAGATTAACGTCATTGAAATGCCTCTTTCATCTTTCATCAGGCCGATAAGTTCCAAATGTACGTAAACTACTGCAAGAACAAACCAGACTCCACTCAACTTATTCTCGAGCATGCTGGAGGATATTTCGATGTGAGTTGAATGTTTCTGTTGTGATTTTATCCATTTTGACCATTCATCGTTTCTTCCTGTCAGTGGCCAATTGTGAAAGTGGGTGAATTAAAATTCTTGTTACAGGAAATCCAACAGAGGCATCGCCTGGCCAACTCCATCTCATCATACCTCATCAAACCTGTTCAGAGAATAACCAAGTACCAGCTGCTCCTCAAGGTGAAAACATCTTGAATTCATCCCCAAACTTAGGGATTGGTTTGCTTGTAACCACTTAGAGGTAATTGGGTTTGCGTTTGTAGGAGCTCCTGACGTGTTGCGAGGAAGGCAAAGGTGAAATCAAAGATGGGCTGGAGGTTATGCTCAGTGTTCCCAAGAGAGCCAACGATGCCATGCACTTGAGCATGCTGGAAGGTGAGCGGACGCACACAGACACACAAAGACACACAAAGACACATCTGGGGCGGATGAAACGGTTTCTGATGGCAGTGAATGTTTTCAGGGTTTGATGAGAACATTGAGTCCCAGGGAGAACTCATCCTGCAGGAGGCGTTCCAGGTGTGGGATCCCAAGACCCTGATCCGTAAGGGACGGGAACGTCACCTGTTCCTCTTCGAAATGTCACTGATTTTCAGCAAGGAGGTTAAAGACTCCAATGGCAGGAGCAAGTACATCTACAAAAGCAAGCTGTTTGTAAGTTTCACCTCAAGATCAAAGCACTGAACCATGTTTTCATGCAGAAGATCTGATTGTTTGAAATGCTTTATTTTGGCTGCAGACCTCTGAACTGGGTGTCACTGAGCATGTGGAAGGAGATCCGTGTAAATTTGCCCTCTGGGTCGGACGGACCCCAACTTCAGACAACAAGATTGTCCTCAAGGTAACCCTTTTTTTGTTGTTCTCTTTCTCTTGCTTTGTTGACAAGCATGGCAGTGTTTTGGTCCAGTCTACGTCGCATCTCTGTGTAGCTTGTCTCTTTTGCACTTTAACAAGTAAAAGGTTGAATATTTGTAAAATCCTAATATTCAGCATGAAGACTTGTTTTTACTAACTGGGGAAGGGAATGCCAATTATTTTCTGTAGTAATTGACAGCATGCCTCAGGTTCTCTTGATATGATTTGACATTACATATTACAAAAAAATAGAACACCTAAAGAAAATTTGTATCAAAGTATGACAGTGGTTGTGTTCGAAGATCATAGCCCGTTCATCTTTGGTTGTGACTGCATGTTAATAAAGTGCAAAGAAACAAAAACCAAGAATAGTCTCCACTGGTGGTGGCTTTTGTGCATTGCAAGTGGCTTCTGTCTCACAGTAACTGTTAAAGCTGCAGTTGGTAACTTTTGACGCTCTAGCGGTTAATAAACAGAACTGCTTGCGTCTTGCGGAAGAACATCGTAGCCGGATCTACTTCTCTCTGTTTATGTCTATGAAGAATCACAAAGGTACTGGGTTACTCCGCCGCGGTACCCCCGGAGCAATCTAAAATAGTCCGAATATAAACACTTATTATAGGTGCACCCTAGTGATTCAGGACAAGCTGAAAACACGTTCTGGAAAATGGATTGATGGTGTACTCGCTTATTATATAAATATTTCTACATTTTGAACACAAACAAAGTTACGGACCGCAGCTCTGATTGGTTGTTTCTTACCGGGAGCGGATGGTTTTCTGCAAATGGCAATAGGACCACTGGGAGGAGCCAGAGGAGCTGGATTTTTTCACAGATTATCTGTCTCATATTCTACTGTCAGGACAAAATGACAGGTTTAACAAATATGTAAAAAATATATTTTTACAAAAGTTACCTACTGCAGCTTTAACTAACCGCATGCTGCTTTAAAACTGTAAGGCTTCTATGTTTCAGAACTCTCTTTAGTGAAATGTGACAAAATTGCATAGTTGTTTACTGTCCATATATATGTGGTTTACAAGCTGATGAAAAAAATATTCATATTAAAAATACAAACGCATATCTTATCGCTTATATATATTATACCTTTTTTCAAAAAGAAAAAGACAATATATTAAACTATCATATATGTGTGTATATAAAAGCAGTAGCTTCTTTTTGTTTGAAAAATAGTTTGAAATTCTGCTTCTTAATCACTATTTACATCTTCAAATGGCAGTGACTAATGTATAAATCATGTATCACAACACTTTGGCAAAATTGGTTCTAAATTATCACGAAATATGTTTATTAATGTTGTCCCTATGTCTGTCCAGCCACAGTGTCATGCAGTATGATATATGGCATTTTATAAAGCAGTAAAATCTTGTATATTTCTATATTTCGAATGAAGCTAAGTCAGGGATGCAAACATGGATCCATGGTGAGTACAGCCCCACAGATAACTCACCCTTAGTTCAGCATAGAACAGGAAATCAGTGTGTACTCTTGCTCAACGTTTTGTATTTCTCTGTGTTTTCTTTCTCCACACACATAAACACAGGCGTCCAGCATTGAGAACAAACAGGACTGGATCAAGCACATCCGTGAAGTGATTCAGGAGCGCACTGTGCATCTGAAGGGGGCGCTGAAGGAGCCCATCCACATCCCCAAACCTTCCACAGCCAAACACAAGGGTCGCAGGTACACCCCCAGGCGAGTGAAACTTCTCTTTTCTTTCTTAAATATTAGAAAGAATTATAAGAATATTCATTTTGTGGTTTTTACCATTTTAGTTTTCTTAGTGTGTGGAACTATACTAGGACTAGGAGTTAATTTCCTGTGTGTGTGTGTGTGTGCAGGGATGGAGAGGATCTGGACAGTCAGGGTGACGGCAGCAGTCAGCCAGACACCATCTCACTGGCCTCCAGGACCTCACAGAACACACTCGACAGCGACAAGGTGAGGACACACCTCCTGTCTGAGAGAATGACACTTAAACCTTTCAGAGCTCCTAATGTTGATCTCAATAAAATTACTAATGAAAAGGTTTGCAGCGTTATTTTACCATTATGTATATACTGATACAGTATTTGTATTATTTTGAAATGGTTCGTTTTAAGTTTTCGTTTTCATTTTAGTTTAGTTTTTAGTTAAATTGTATGTGCTTTGTCATTTTATTAGTTTTTATTTAATACATGTATTTTTAATCATTGTAGTTACAACCATAAATCACCCAAACATTTCTGTCATCATTAATTCAGCCTCATGAAATGAAATATTAAGATGTTGCCTTGGCAACTTGATGAAATAAATAAATAAAAGTTTTATATATATATTTTTAAATCTTTTTCAATTAATAGTAAAAACAAATTTGTCATTTTACTTAACAGTAATAACACTGAATATTGACCAAACATTTTTTTGTTAGCAATATCAAGGACAAGGCAGAGACAAAAAAAAATAAATAACAGTAGAAAATATTAACAAAACAGCTTACATATTCAAAGAATCATACACAAAGCACACTGTTGCAATAATACACTATAAATAATGTACCAGTAATTTATATTATCATAAATGAATTAATTTCTAAACAGCTTTAATGCCTTCTTATTCTATTATTTCTGTTCTGGCCAGGTTCATACATTTAAATGAATTTTTAGACATTTTTCAAAATGGTTTGATCTGGAGCAATTTGACACTTTTTTAAATTAATTTTTATACAACTTTTCATATTACATTTTTTTTTTTGTTACTGATCTTTTGTTACATTTCAGGCAAAGTAAAATCAACTAAAATTAATGAATATAACATGGCAAAAACTTCACAACATGTAAAGGACATTTTGGTCTTAAGAAAATCCCTCTATCTTAAAACATGGCTCTTTTGTTGAATCTTTATGTTTCTCTTCAGTTGTCAGGTGGTTGTGAGCTCACAGTGGTCATCCATGACTTCATGGCCGGTAACAGTAATGAACTGACAGTGCGAAGGGGACAGACGGTGGAGGTACTAGAGAGGCTCCACGATAAGCCGGACTGGTGCTTGGTGCGGACCACTGACCGTTCCCCTGCCCTGGAGGGCCTGGTTCCCTGTGCCATGCTCTGTATCGCCCACTCCCGCAGCAGTATAGAGATGGAGGGCATCTTTAACCACAAAGGTGGGCAAATGTCCGAAATGCTTCCTAATAATCCACACAAACCTGTGTCAGATAATAATCACAAGCTTTTCTGTATTTCTCCAGACGCGCTTTCTGTGTGCAGCAACGATGCCATCCTGCCAGGCTCCTCTGCCACCCTGCAGCCAGGTCATGTGATGGGCTCCCAGAGTTCCCCTGGGCCCAAACGCACTGGCAACACATTACGGAAATGGCTAACCAGCCCTGTAAGGAGACTCAGCAGTGGTAAAGCTGACGGCCACGTGAAGAAGCTGGCGCACAAACACAAGAAGAGCCGTGACGTCAGAAAGAGCGCAGACGCAGGCTCGCAGAAAGACTCTGACGACAGCGCAGCCACACCACAGGATGAGACTCTGGAAGAGGTTTGAATATTGTTCATATACTTTTATTCATACTTTTTATATAGAATATATAGTCTAATATATGGTTTTGTCCCTGATCCTCCACAGAGGGTGCGGAACGAGGGTCTGAGCAGTGGGACTCTCTCCAAATCCTCGTCGTCAGGAATGCAGAGTTGTGGAGAGGAAGAGGGAGAGGAAGGAGCTGATACTGTGCCACTTCCTCCACCCATGGCCATCCAGCAGCACAGCCTCCTCCAGCCGGACGCACAGGATGACAAGGTGAGCCGGCACATGACAGAGGAGGGGGGTTGGTACGAGTGAGAGTCACTAGTTTAGATTTCTTTCTTTCTTCTTTCTTTTCTTCTTCTTTTTTTTTTTTTTACCACCAAGCGTTACCACCTCAATCCTGTTAGATATCCTCAAATCAGTTCTGTGTGCGCCCGCTTTAAATAATATCTCCTCCTGGGATATTCAGTTTTCCAGTTCTAGCTCAGTTCCGATTCACTACAATGCAAGTATTGTTTTTCTAATTATTTTTAAAACTGGAATGGGAATCTTGTGTCACATTGACCCCATCACACCTTGCAATAACATGCGACTTTTAAGACTGGATCATTTTGGAGATGATCATAAATGGATTCTGGTCACATTTATTGAGCTGGAAATGTATCACAGATCAGATTATTTTTTTTGATAAGCTAGAAAAAAAATATTTAAAGCTCATTCACAATGGTGTGAAGCGTTTTTGATATATGTGTACATATACGCAGCTCGTAACACGTCTTTATACGCGTGGCGCGCTTTTATTGTGTGCGAGAATGGAGTGTTGGTATCGAATTGAGCTCTATTTCATTTCTAATTCTTGTGGTGTAAAACTGTTTGAACATGTAAATTGGCAAATTAATCTGCGAATCATGTGCGTGCCAGATCAGAGCAATCTTTCATTTACATATTTAACATGAAATCGTCAAATTGCTACTCCTTATCAACCGCAAACAATAAATAAGAACAATCATTAACACGCAATAAATAACAAACTGTGATTTCTATACACATTTTTCCAAGAACGTTCTTGCGAGCCCGTAGCAATTCGTCCATGGCCCGGTAGTCGGTCGCAATCCGTTGGTTGGGTACTTAAAAGTATTTAAATGAATAAATTATTATTAATATATTAAAATAACCGTACCGAATTGAAATAAAGATCAACAAAATAAATTTTATTCTGGTTCGGTAGTGTAAGATGTCAACACTACTAGGTTTTTTTTTTTATATATATAAGAAATTGAAAACAAGCAGTTTTGTCAGAATTACTATAGAAACACTTCTCCTACATTGGGGGAAGGAGGATCCTTCAAATATTGTGTTGGGCAGCGGGAGGCTTTCGAGTCAACAAGGTTGAAAACCACTGGTCTACATACAATCTGAACATGAAATGCATGTTAATGCCAGCCTAAGAGATAGAGAGAGAGTCTGTTTTTAAAAGGCTACGGTAGGATGAAATGCAGGAGTTAAAGCTGGTCTCATCGCTGCCCAAGAACAGCTTGTGACACTAATTTGTTTTTCTCTTTTGTTTTGTTTGGGCTGTATTGTTTGCCATAGCATTACGTTGATTTGTGTCCTGTCTTTGTTTTATCTCAGTTCCCATACCTCTCCATCTGACTCCTCCCTTTCTGGTCTCCCTCCTTTCATATCACTTTTCATTGCTTTCTTTTCCCATAACCCCCGGCTTATCAAAGGATCCAAGAACCCCCTTCTTTCTACTTTTAGTTGCTGTGTTTTTTGGTTCTTGTTTTCTTTTCTTTTTTTGCTAGAGTTTTAGAAGCAGACCACTTTGAAGTAGTAGTGTTCTTTTAGAAGCGAATTCCTCGTTTTGGTTTGATTCCGTTATTGCACTTTCATCCAGACAAGACTCCTTCTGTTGTTTAAATCTTTCTGATTTAAACTTAGAACTTCAAAATGCCCTTAATCATCCTTTTCATTTTTTTCTATCTTCTAATCTTTTTTTTTTTTTTTTTACTTGTTTTATGTTGTTGTATATATTTAGTCCCACCTTTAATAGATTTTTCTTCTAACGTGCTGGTTTATGACTGGGTTCCTCAAAGACTTTCAAATGCAGAGTATAAAGGCACATGTGGTGTTAGAAGTACGTGTGCAGGTCTATGCAAATGTGAACTTCAGGGGGCCGCGATTCTGTAGAAAGAGGGTCATGTGCCTTACAATGTCTCTGAAACTCAGAGACCACCCTCACTCTTTACACCTCTAACCAACCCTCCAAACACCGCCCATTCACACCCCTCCCCCCTCCCTTCTGTGCTTATCCCCTCATTATTCACTTTGCTGTCTGATTGGCCTGTAAAAGCTAAGCAGACCTGAGGCCACACCCAGACACAAATTGGAAAGTCTGGAAGGCACAGCAAGGGTGAGACTTTCTGCTGGATTTCCCTCTATTTCTATTTGATGAATGTTTCTGATTGCCAGTTTACGAACCTAAAGTACAGAAAGCCACCGCCTATCTCAGGTGTCGAGCATCAAGCTTTTGTGAACCTAAAGTCTGTCATTTAATTTTTTTATCATCCATATGAATTTAAGACCCCATGAAATGCAGCAGATTTCTTTGTTGTTTTGATATATTTCCTATTTTGGTCCGTTTGGTTGCAAGGTAAAGACTGCACATTTGATGTGTGCTAAAGAGTATGTTAATATATTGATATCGCATGAAATTGTTTTGGCCGTTTTAAAGCCTTTTTGATTTCATGGGGACTTTTTTTTTTATGAATAATTGGTTGAAATCAAAATATCTCCTGTTTGCAAATGCAGATTTTGTATGTTCACAATGGTGTGAAGCCAGACTCATCATCATAATATTAGCGTTAGTTACAGATGCATTTAACATAAGGCTGAGAAGCTATTATAACTTCTGTAATAAAAACAAAAAACTGCATAAATGTCCTTAAGGTCAAAGAGAATCAGCTAAATCCTAAATCCATGCCTGAATGAATCCCGATTACAGTTTAGCTCCACATGGCTCATATTTCCTCTGTGTCATTCAGTCTGGCTTTCTTCCCTCTTTCACTGTCTTTATTTGCGCAGACCTCTTCCCGTCACTCGGTCCGACCCTCCAGTTCTGAAACCCCCAGCGCTGCAGAGCTAGTCAGTGCCATTGAGGAGCTGGTCAAAAGCAAAATGGTAAGTGCACAGATATATATATATCTCATATAATGCTACAATATACCCATCATATTATTTGGTCTGATTTCTCATGTCCACGTAGGGTCTGGAGGACAGACCCAGCTCTTTGTCTGTGGAGCAAGGGGACAGCAGCAGCCCCTCTTTCAACCCATCTGATAACTCCCTCCTCTCTTCCTCCTCTCCGATCGATGAGATAGAGGAACGCAAGACTGGCTTCCACAAGAGACGGCAGTATGTCATCACACTCTTCTCTCTCTGTTATTTTGCTCATTTATTGTCAGAGTCTATAAGAAGTGTCCCCTTTCCTCTTCTTAGTTTCGTACTGCTGGAACTCATCGAGACCGAGAGGGACTATGTGAGAGATCTCAGTCTGGTCGTGGAGGTAAATGAAGGGTGTTCACGGGATGCTGAGATAGAGGGTGTGATCATGTGACTAGATCTGAAGCACGCACTTGTGTTGTGTGTCTGGCAGGGCTACATGACCAGGATGAGGGAGGATGGAGTTCCAGATGATATGAAAGGAAAAGACAAAATAGTTTTTGGAAACATTCAGCAGATATACGACTGGCACAAAGAGTAAGTATCTAGTCTGTAAGGTATTATATTTTCCGTTATTTTTAAATAATGGGCACTGATGGGGGGAAAAATCAGCAAGTTTATTACAGATCTTGAAGAGATTTTTTATTAATCCTTAATGTTTCAGTTTCTTTCTGGGAGAGCTTGAGAAGTGCCTTGAGGATCCTGACCGGCTGGGCCCTCTCTTCGTCAAACATGTACAATTTTAAGCTTTTTTTAGGCACATAAACATACTTTTTCTGTTATATGATATTGTACATGCTAATGAACTCATCATGCCTTTCAGGAGCGGAGACTGCACATGTACATTGTTTACTGCCAGAACAAACCTAAATCTGAGCACATTGTCTCGGAGTATATCGACACCTATTTTGAGGTGTGTAACTGAAGTCTTGGAACATCATGTCTGCCCATTATAGAGCTTGCATTTCCTTATGAAATTTATTTTGGATTTATGTCAGTATACCACCAGATAGAAATCACATAGAACGTAATGAAAGCTTTATTATGTGATATTGAATAAATGCATTATATAGAAGCATCAAGATCTGTTTGTTTTTGACCCTCTCTTGCAGGATCTGAAGCAGCGTCTGGGTCACAGGCTTCAGATCACTGATCTGCTCATTAAACCCGTGCAGAGAATCATGAAGTACCAGCTGCTGCTCAAGGTTTGTCCATCTGGTCCAGTGCATCTCATTGTTCTGGCCCTATTGACAGAGTAATCATGATTCTGATGTCTCTGCTTTGGTTTATTTCTTTCCAGGATTTCCTCAGATTTTCCAAAAAAGTTGGAATTGATTCAGTAGATTTGGAGGTTAGTTTTTTTCTATACTATATACTGCAATTCAAAAGTTTGGGATTAACATTTTTTTTTTCCTATTGTAATTTGCTTAAAAAATGCATTGTAAAATATTATTGCAATTTAAAATATTATTTATTCCTGTGAATGCAAAGCTGAATTTTCAGGGCCATTACTCCAGTCTTCAGTCACATGTTCCTTCAGAAACAATTCTAATATGCAGATTTGCAGCTCAAGAAATATTTCTTATTACTGTCAACTTTGAAAACAGCCTTAATAACAGCTTTATATTTTTTTTCTTTGATGAATAGAAAGTTTAAAAGTAGAAATCTGTATTTTGTTAAAATAATAAATATCTTTACAGTCGCTTTAAATCAAGTTAATGTGTCTTTGTCAAATAAATAAAATGCATTGACCCAAACTTCAATGTGTTTATGTATATGTTTATATATATATATATATATATATATATATATATATATATATATATATATATATATATATATATATATATATATATATATATATATATTTATATATTGTTTATTGATTGATTGGTTGTCTTATGTACTTATACTGAAGTTATTGATATGTTGTAGAGAGCCCTTGAGGTCATGTGCATTGTACCAAAAAGATGCAACGACATGATGAATGTTGGTCGACTCCAGGGATTTGATGTAAGCCAGCTGTGACCTTTTTCATCAGTAGATTATTATCAAGAATAATTGTGGAGTTTTACATGTAAATCGGTCTCTCTGTCCTTCACAGGGAAAGATCATTGCTCAGGGGCGTCTCCTCCTGCAGGACACCTTCATGGTGGCTGAACCGGATGGTGGCCTGCTGAACAGAACGAAGGAGAGAAGAGTCTTCCTTTTTGAGCAGATTGTTATCTTCAGTGAACCTTTAGATAAAAAGAGGGGCTTCTTGATGCCTGGTTACCTGTACAAATACAGCATCAAGGTACAGGCATCCTCGTCTTGTGCCAGATTCTGTGATAAATATAAAATTGTATAAAGACGATCAAAACATTCTGTTTGTATGTGTGTAGGTGAGCTGTCTGGGGCTTGAGGATAGTGTGGATGGAGACCCATGTAAATTCACACTGACCTCCAGAACGTCCAATGGCAGCAAAGAGGCCTTTATTCTGCACTCAAGCCACCCTGGAGTCCGACAAGTCTGGATGCTGCAGATCAGCCAAATCCTGGAGAGCCAACGCAATTTCCTCAATGGTACAGCCACCAGCAATTCTTTTAAGTGTATATAAGTCTTTAAATGATCTAGAAATTATCTTCAGATTGAAATAATCAAGTGTTGTGTACATGTCAAGTTCATGAAGTCCAATGCATTAGCTAATGCTAATGAGTTGTGACCATGGACCACAAAACCAGTCAGAAAATATTTTCCCAAGATGCAACTATTTTAAAATTTAGAATCTGAGGGTGCAAAAAAATCAAAATACTGAGTAAATCAACTCTGAAGTTGTCCAAATGAATTCTTAGCAATGCATATATTTGATCAAAAATTAAGTTTTGATATATTAACGGTAGGAAATTCACAAAATATCTTCATGGAACATGATCTTTACTTAATATCCTAATTATTTTTTGCATAAAACAAAATTCGATAATTTTGACCCATACTATGTACTGTTATGCTCATGTGCTAATTTTTTGTCCTCACTAGATGTCTTACCTCCTGTAGCGCTTACATCTCCTATAGACTACCAGAGGAACCATGTCGAGGGGCCTGGTGTCTCAGGCAGCATACAGGCTGGAGGTAGCGGGGGTCAGGTCATGGTCTCTGGAGGAGGTGGAGGGGCCCCGGCTGGGTCGGGTTCCCGCTCGCGCCCCTCCCGTATCCCCCAGCCCTCGCGCTTGCCTCAGCCACTCCGTCATCACTCTCCCGCCATGGGGCCCGGACCCCACGAGCCTGACGGCCCCGACAAAATATCAGGTATGTCCCCGAGACCTCTCTCCAGGGGTCCCTCACCCTCTTGCACCACAGAGCCTGATCCAAAGGTGAAGGTTCCTGCAAGCCCTCACCCTAAACAGACGGACTCTACAGAAAACGCTTCCAAAGAGAGCAGGGATGGAGTCAGCACAGTCCAGATCCCTCGGGCCACTGTGGCCCCGCTAGCACTGGTCAAGCCCAGACCTGGAACGGTCTCGCCCATGGCCTCCCCTTTAGCAACACATGCTTTCAAAGACTCCATCCCACCCTGCAGTCCTGGGCCAAAGACAGGCGGAAGCTCCAACTCATTCTGGAGCTCTGTTCCCGCGTCCCCCGCCAGCAGGCCTGGTTCCTTTACTTTCCCCGGGGAAGCATGTGACACACTGGGACGGCAAAACCAGAACCAAAGCCACCGGCATTCCACCCACAGTAAGGATGCAGACCGAATGAGTACCTGCTCTTCTGCCAGTGAGCAATCTGTCCAGTCCACTCAGAGCAACGGGGTAAGAGACACACTCCTGCCCCGGTCAACCGCAGCGCTTCAGCTCAACTCTGCTCCTGTCTTCTCTCATGAATGACTCTCTAACTCACCTGGATTCTGTCTGATTTCTGCCTCTCCTAACCTGGTTTCTACTCTGTGGACTTCCAACAGATCCTTAACTCTGCATCTCGGAATTCTAACATATTTCTGCTTCTGGCCAGATACTAACTGTTTATGGAGTTGTAAAACAAGAACCAGGTTTTTCCCTTCCTAAAAAAATAAGCTCTTAACTTCAAGCTTTCTTTGTGGTGTGTACAAAACAATCAGCTTTTCCTAAAGACTAAACGTATGGTCACGTTTACTGTTGTTTTCTGAATATTCATGGGTGAAATATAGTCATTTCAATAGGAATCACCACGAGCGGAAATCTTGCATCAGGTTGAAAGATTTCTGGACACCGATTTCTTAAAGAGGTAGTACTCACCCTCATGGCATACCAAACCCTTAAAACCTTTGTTCATCCTCGGAACACAAATTAAGATTTTCTTGATGAAATCCGAGATTTCTGACCTTCCATGGACAGCAACGTACCTACCACATTCAAGGCTCAGAAAGGTAGTAAGGACATTGTTAAAATACTCTGTGAAATCAATGCTTTAACTGTAATGTTATGAAGCTATGAGAATACTTAAAGTAAAGAAAAGTAAAGAAAAATAATGATTTTATTCAACAATTCTTCTCTTCCATGCCAGTTTTTGATGCACATTCATGAGAATATGACGAAAAATGCCCAGCACATCCAGGGTTCTATGTCAGAACGCACGTCGAAGACTGACTTGGAAGAGAAGAATTTGTTGAATGAAGTCGCTATTTTTTGTTTTCTTTGTGCACAAAAGTATTTTGTTAGCTTCATAATATTAAGGTTAATAGTCCATTGATGCCACATGGGCTATTTTAACAATGTCCTTTCTACCTGTCTGTGCCTTGAACAGTGAGGGTCAGAAAGCTCTCGGATTTCATCAAAAATATCTTAAATTGGGTTATGAAGATGAACAAGGGTCTTACGGGTTTGGAAAGACATGAGGGAGAGTAATTAATTAAAGAATTTTAGGGTGAACTGTCCCTTTAATGGTTCAAATTAGTCACTTGGATTTGCTACAGTACATTGCTCACAGCAAGCTGCTTGATTTGAAAGTGACTTCTGTGTGAGCTTTGCTTCATAAATTCATTCACTAAACTATTGACAATGGACACTGTTTTTTTTTTTCTCCTTCTTTGTCCATAAAATATAGCTATTGTGACTGCATCTTAACACTGTTAATTTTACAAACCTAATGCAGGAAACATCTGGATGTTTTGATTCTGTCTATCATGTGACCTGCTTCCGAATTTGAGATCTTTTTAACAGGCTACTGTGACTAACATGGGTTCTTGTCTCACTTTCTTTTCTGTTTCTTATCTTTTCTTTGACAATTCTTGTTAATAATGCATGTTTTCAATGCAGTGCACTTGCAGGGTTAATCAAAAGCTGTCAATCAAAAGTAGTAAATATTATTGTGCATGGGAGTTAATATGGAATGTTTTGCTGTCTAATAACAAAAAATGAAATCCAAAACATACATTTATTATGAATATACTAACCCTCATGTTCTGTTTGGGTTCTGAGAGACCTCAAGGCTCTAGTTTGTTACAACTGAAGTATCAAGCTCAACTGTTTCCAAATATAATGAAGACTGATTTCGCCTTGATAAAACACTTCAAATGTCCTCCATAACAAATATTGCAATGTTTCTATGGGAGAGACCCGAAAACATATAATCAATTATTAAACGGTTACTTAAATTAAAGATTAAATAAGAATTTCCACATTATCATTTTCAGTGTTTACTTTTATAATAAATGATTGTTTTTCTTTATAGTAAAATTAACCATAAACAGAATGATACTAAAAAATATTGACCTTTATTTAAAATAAGTAAATAATATGTACTTAACACTGCAATTTACTGGTTTTTGGGTAGGTCAACCGGACATATTACAATATTTTTTTAAGAGGACGAAAGAAGCTATTTTCTAACTTTTTTTAAACACAGAACATGAGGGTTAATAAGTAAACCCCCAGGAAAACCTACAGTGTTGTACACTACAGGTATTTGTGTTAAAGGTATAAGGTGTATGTAAGACCTGTATTTGTCTTTCTGTCTGTCCACAGAGTGAAAGCAGCAGCAGCAGTAATATCTCCACCATGTTGGTGACTCAGGACTATGTGGCTCTGAAAGAGGATGAGATAAATGTAGGTCAAGGGGAGGTGGTGCAGATCTTGGCCTCCAATCAGCAGAATATGTTCTTGGTGTTTCGCGCCGCTACTGACCAATGCCCAGCCGCCGAGGGCTGGATCCCTGGATACGTGCTGGGCCACACCTCCGCCATTATCCCTGATGTACCAGAGGGGACCATTAAGTAAGAGCTCACCTCTAACCATTTACATAACACATCCTGCTATAAAATCAAGTGGTTATTTAGTGTTTATCATCTGTCGGATATTTAACATGTTGTCATCATTATTTTTAACATAATGGGTTACTTTCCAGCAGGAAATCATCATCATCATGGCATACAACCCTCCGTATCCGTAAGAAGTCAGAGAAAAGAGAGAAGGAAAATAAAAAGGAGACCAAGCTTGAAAATGGATACAGGAAATCCAGAGAGGGACTAACCAACAAGGTCTCTGTAAAGGTAACACTAATGAAAACACAACCAAATCTGTCTCTAATGTTGTTTTCTGGAAAAATCCCTCCGAAAAGAAATGTATTCTCAAAACTTTGTTTTCCATTTTGCAGCTTCTAAATCCCAGTTATATCTATGATGGTAAGTTTAAAATATTGATTAAGTGCATCATTCTGTTTGTTTCGAATTATAAATAAGGGGTTGACATAGATCTTTTTCCTCCAGTTCCCCCGGAGATCCTCGTCCCGCTGAGCGATGTGACCTGTGATAAAGGGGAGTGTGTCACTCTGAGGTGGAAAGTGTGTGGCCGCCCCAAAGCCACAGTCACATGGAAGGGACCCGATCAGAAAACACTCACCAACAACGGCCACTTTAGCATAGCATACAGGTGTGAACAAACAGACAAGCTTATTTCACACAGTATATGTATATCAGCACAGTATATGTTATAACTTTGTTAATATACATTTATTTACTACTGTATTTTCCGGACTATAAGTCGCAATTCTTTTCATAGTTTGGCTGGTCCTGCGACTTATAGTCAGGTGCGACTTATTTATCAAAATTAATTTAACTTGAACCGAGAGAAATGAACCAAGAGAAAACATTACCGTGTACAGCCGCGAGAGGGCGGCTGTAGACTGTAATGTTTTCTCTTGATTCTTGGTTCTAAATAAATGCGACTTATAGTCCAGTGCGACTTGTGTTTTTTTCCTCGTCATGACATATTTTTGGACTGATGTGACTTGTAATTAGGTGCAACTTATAGTCCGAAAAAAACGGTACTTTATTTTAAGGACCTCAGTAAACTTTTGTTAATTTATGTAATAAGATAACTAGTACTTTGATTTTTCTTCTGCATGCAAAAACAAAATATTAAGATTTATCTTTTTGTAGTTATTAAACACATTTTTTGCTAAATGAATGGTTTTGTTTTCTGCATAAATCATTATTTCTTTCCGCTGCATCGCAGTGAGACTGGCGAGGCCACTCTTCGTATCGTAGGCGTGACCTCGGAGGATGATGGCATGTACACCTGCATTGCAACAAATGACATAGGCAGTGTGACATCATCAGCCAGTCTCAGAGTGTTGGGTAAGAATGTGTCCACCTGGGGTTTTAAAGATTTATTTGTGCGAAGGCTATGAACTTAACGGGACTGTTTTTCACAGGAACTACTAGTGATGGAACCCGGGTCATGTGGAAAGACAACTTTGAGTCCTTCTACACTGAGGTAGCAGAGCTGGGCAGGTGAGACACATGGGAATTTATACACTCATATGGATTCCCCTATAAAATTGTAATTGTGTTAATGTTGTTTCTCTCTTAGGGGAAGGTTCTCTGTAGTAAAACGCTGTGACCAGAGGGGATCAAAGCGCACCGTCGCGGTCAAGTTTGTGAATAAGAAGCTCATGAAGCGAGACCAGGTCACCCATGAGTTCAGCGTCCTACAGAGACTCCAGCACCCTCACCTAGTCAGACTACTGGACACCTTTGAGACCTCCAGCAGCTATGCACTAGTCCTCGAGATGTGAGAGCTCACAAACACACACTTTAATATGAGAATGGACTGTGTCACACTCAGATATGTTTGTGACCATGTGTACTGTGTGATTGCCCAGGTCTGATCAGGGCCGTCTACTGGACTACATTGTGAGCTGGGGGAACCTCACTGAGGAAAAAGTGGCCTTTTACCTCCGGGATATTTTAGAAGCTTTGCAATACCTGCACAACTGCAGAATAGTTCATCTGGATTTAAAGGTTAGTGTTACATACCTAATATTATATGTCACTTTATAATAAATGTTTATAAAATTGTCCCTTTCAATTTATTAATATAGAAAATATACAGTATCAATAAATATGTTTAATCAAATAATGAATAATAATGAATAAATTAAATCATAAAAATAAATTAATAATTAATAAAATATACTAATTAAAAATAACAAATTAAAATAAATAATAAATGAAATATAAAACATTAATAAATATAATTAAAAAATAAATATAAGCTAAACATTTTTTTTATAATAAATTATGAAAAAAGTATGTGGTTTAATAAAATTTTTTCTTCTGAACGCTTGCATGATTACATTTTTTTTTGTGAAGCACATTGATTGTCTATTGAATCTGCTATATATAAAAAGTATGCCTCAAATTAAAAAAAATAAATTGTTTTATATTTTATTTATTTTAAACAACATGCTTTCTTAAAAGGTTTTATGTCTTTAAATGAATTTTTAAAGCACTGCTGCAGCAATACACCTTTAGATGGATGTTTTTGAACAAAAGGATGTTGTTCTATTTGGGCAATTCTTAAAGGGATAGTTCACCCCAAAATACACATTCTGTCATTAAATACTTACCTTCATGTTGTTTCAAACACTTATGACCATTGTTCATCTTCGGAACACAAATTAAGATATTTTGAATATCTGACAGATCTCTGACCCTGCATAGACAGCAGCACAACTGCAATGTTCCCAGTCCCAGAAACGCAGCATGGACATCAGTAAAACAGTCCATGTGACATCAGTAGCTCAACTTGAGTTTTGCGCGGCTACCATAATACTTTTTGTGTGGTAAGAAAATTTAAATAATATAATTTATTCAACAATTCTTCTCCCTAAGTTACCATCTTCCAGCATCTTGGAAAGTACCACAATGCACATTCACAACCTAATAAGAGCTGTGCTCCTATGTTAAGGAGTAAATGCATACATGCTGAATGTACACAAGTTGATATTCTGGGGAAAGTGCGTAAATGCATTGTGGTACTCTCCAAAATGGCGGAAGACAGTAACTCAGGGAGAAGAATGGTTGAATGAATTGTTATTTTTGTTTTCTTTGTGCATAAAAAGTATTCTCGTAGCTTTGCAAAATTGAAGTTGAGCGACTGATGTTATGCGGACTTTTTTATCGATATCCTTTGTACGTTTCTGGGACTGTGAACATTGAAGTTGTGTTGCTGTCTTTGCAGGGTCAGAGAGCTCAAATTTGATAAAAAATATCTTATTTTGTGTTCCGAAGATTAACGAAGGTGTTAGGGGTTTGGAAACGACATGAGAGTGAGAAATTAATGGTGAAATTTTCATTTTTGGGTGAACTGTCCCTTTAAGAAATGTGCGAGAGCCAGTGGAACGAAAATCAGCTTATTGCTTCAAGGCTTCCCTGCAAGAGTTACAGAACTGGTCATTTAGACAACCTACAGATGGGTTTATTTAAAAAAAAAAAATATTTGCACAATCCTACTTACAAAGTGATGCTGATTTCCCACTTTCTGATCAGCCTGAAAACCTCGTGGTGGAGCAGAGCCCCTCCCAGCCGATGGTGAAACTGACGGACTTCGGCGATGCAGTGCAGCTGAACTCGACTCCCTATGTTCACCCTCTGCTGGGCAGCCCAGAGTTTGCGTCCCCCGAGCTGGTTCTCGGGGATCCTGTCTCTCTCTCCTCTGACTTGTGGAGTCTGGGCGTAGTGACGTATGTGATGCTGAGCGGGGCGTCTCCGTTCTTGGATGAGAGCGTGGAGGAGACGTGCCTCAACATCTGCCGCCTAGACTTCAGTTTCCCCGACGACTACTTCCAGGGTGTGAGCCAGGCGGCACGGGATTTTGTGTGCCTGCTTCTCAGGACCGAACCTTCCAAGCGGCCCCCGGCTGCCACCTGCCTGCAGGATCCCTGGCTGAGACCCAGAGGTGGTCGTCGCTCGGCCGAATGCATCGATACCTCCCGACTCATCTCTTTCATCGATCGGCGCAAACACCAGAACGACCTGCGGCCTCTCGGAGGCATGAGAGCCTTCCTGCAAAGCAGGCTACAGCCCAGGATCTGACCCGAGAAATATAATCTCATCCTCTTTCTGATGCCAATTCACAAGACTTCAGTCCTGAGCCTATCAAAATGTGTGCTGACAACCATATCTGCCAATCAGAGCCTTCGTCGGCAGACGAGATTTTAGATCGTTAGTCCTTTCCCAGTTTGCTGCTGCCTTGTTTCCAATTTCATGAAGACTTTTACGCAGAGATTAAAACAATGGAATATAAATATAAATATATATATATATAATATTTCTCTGATTTGCTGAATGATCAACAAATCTACATAAATGGACGAATATTTTGTGTAGAACAAATGTACCTGCACAAACGTGGCAGAGGTTTTTGAAGAGAGCGATGCAAATGCAATTTAGTGAGGAGAACAACCCTTTTTCCCTTTCTGTTTTGCCTGAGCCAGAGAGCAAGCGGCTGTTTTTGTGCTTTTACAGCATTTCTTAATGAACCTTTAGACAAAAATGAACAGCGCATAATAACAATGACATTTTCAGGTACATCTTTCAATAAAATCAGTCACATCAACTCAAGTCTGAATGAACGCAACACACAAATCGTCAGCAAATGAGTAGTTGAAGCGTTTTCAGTGGAAGCTTGTTGTGGTCTCCTTGTGTAATTAGTTGCTGATTACGGCACATTTAGCTGCAAGATTTTTATTGGCTGCAAGTGTTTTTTATTTTATTTTATTTACTACGACTAGAACAAATCGTGTTGTGCAATCTACATATGTATACGCCTTATTCTATACTATGTGTCTGCCCTGTTTCTTTCTTTTTAAATGCAATGTCACAAGGGTGGAGAGCAGCACTCCAGTGGGAGACCAGTCAGCTTTTGGAGAATGACGGAATACTGTAAATGCACTCACGTTGTTTCCAGTTCTTATCACGTGCAATGTTGCAGCTTCAATGGTTTATGCAACTATTTATGAAGACATCCGTTAAACCTTTAATAAAAGCGTAGTTGTTTATTTAATCCGGTCTTTATCATTAAGTATTAAAGCCCTGTCATTCTATAGGGTTGTTGTCTACATGGCACTTAATGCTAGTCACTTTTCTGTTGATATTCATATTGGTATGCCAAAGCTCTCCATGCTTTACGAGAATTAGTTTTTCTTTTTGTTTCCCGACAAACATTTTACACCTTAGCTAGCTATGACTGGTTGTTTACATGAGTTATTCATAGCTTTACATTTGGGAAGAATTGTTTCTCTTTGTTTATTTTATTTTTTCTCGGTGCCCATGTTATAGACATTTCACATTTAATTTTTTCTGTTCATTATTGGAGTATTTCTGAAATGCACCTCCTGTTTAGACTAGGCAGTCCTTGACATGAGAATAATTTCGTCATAGCAAGATATCATGGGACAAAAAAATGTGAAGCCTTTAAATTATGATATTTATCTTCTCATATAGATAGTTTTAATGCAAATGTAGGTCCTTTTAGTTTTAAGGCCTCTGCTAGTTTTTGGTGACAGGTTATTCATAAGAAGCTCTCGACAGTTTCAATTGTCACTGGAACGAATGGTTTGCAGTCTGTAACCGTCGGCCTGTTGCTCTCAATACATTGATTTCCAGTGATCCTCGCATCATACATCAGTCAACTGTTATATTTGAGATTTTGAAGCGTGGTGGACAGTGACTCTTTCCCGGTCGGAAGGAACATTGTTAATTCATCTGTATAGACCCATATCATGTCCTCTAATTTATTTGTCATTGTAAAGTTGTACAGAAGCCTTTACAGCGTGGGAACTTGGACTGGATACATTTTTTTTTAAGTGTTTCATTGAATGTCTAAACTTAGTTCTGATCTCATTGTATTTTAATGTATGTATTATCATTATAGGCTTGTTTTATTTGGATTATTTGATACTTTTTGCATGTGTATATTTCTTTGTACAGAAGCCATAAGTGTTTACGCGATGTGTGCTGTAAATATTTTCAGTTTTGTCATCAGTTATTTTGAAATTAAACATAATGGAACATAATTTTGGATGCTGTGCTTTATTCAGTTTCGGTTTCAATTTAAAAGATGTGAGGGACTTGCTGATTGAAAACAATGCAGATTTGTAAGCACTATTTGAAGATTTGGGTTGGGCCCCAAGAAGCGTTTTCATTTATTATTGCTTTCAGTTCCATTATTTATTTATTTTTTTAAATGAATGGAGGGCAAAACTGTTCCCTGAACTCCTAGGGGTGTCTGATTCCCAAAAGAATGGCTCTTATTCTTCATAGTGTGTCAACTAATGCATTAATGACTCTCATTAGCTGGGTGTTTTAGTGAATCCCTGAAGTATGGCTATCATTTAATACCTATACTAAGAACACACAAGTCATATGTATTTATTTTGTGTGAAACTGATCTGGTGACCAACTGCCTGGTTCAGGTCTGATATTCTTGCGCTTGCGGCATTCTGAAAAGTTGAGATGTTTTTAACTCGATGGGGTGCGGACGCGCCTGGAAAAAACGAGCGCGTCGCGACAGCGTAGCTTCCATTATGAGCGCGCTTATCGCGCGCCTACATTGGAAATAAGGAACTTGAGCGCGCAAAAGACATGAAATGTGAACGGCCCCTTAAAAGACAGCGAGCCGCGAGACAACAGTCACAAACCACCGAGCTACCCCGAATCAGCTCCAGATCTCTGGAAAACATGCTAAACCATAGCAGAAACCTGACTACATTTGGCAAATTTATGGCTACTGTGGTTTAATTATAAACGCTATCATAAACTCATATTTACCATAGTAAAATAATTTTCTTTGCCTCTTTATAATTTTATACTGTAAAAACTTCAACCACATTGGTTGAAAATGAATAAAGGTTGAAATATTATATTAGAAGTTGTACTTATATATTTTTGTAAAGTTATCCAAAGGATTCATTAGCTAATAAAAAAATAACATTAAATTAATTATTTATTGTAATAAAAATAATCGTTAGATTAGTCGACTAATCGAAAAAATAATCGTTAGATTAGTCAACAGAAATATTAGTCGTTAGTTGCAGCTCTACGACAGAGCACCCCGATCTCTCCTTACAGTGTTGTGGCACTGTTTCCAGCGCATGGGACAGATGATGTCTCAGACCCCCGCTCCTATTCAAAGAGGGACGCTCCACCTTTACATGAATTGCTTCCTTTAGTCCTCTTTCAAACCACCTCTCTTCTCTATCCAGTATTCTCAGCTCATGGCCGTGAAAATTATTATTATTATTTTTTTTGTTGATGCAAGAAGACTGCCGAATCCTGCTCTGAAGAATTTACACACCTCTGTTGAGCCAGCGTCGATAAAGTGGCTGTTTTCTATAAATCCTCACACTGCTAACTACACTTTACAACATATACAACATTACTTTGCACTGTACAGATTGCACTGTATTTTACGTATTCACTGTATTTCATGTCAAAGCATTTTATATTTTTAAATGTTTTAAATTAATTTTAAATAAGTTTTTTTATCATCTTAATTTTTTTAAATTGCTTGTTTTATTTTTGTGATTATTTTTCTTCATTGTTATTTTACTTTCTTTATGCACTCTGAATTACCATTGTGTACGAAATGTTCTATATAAATAAACTTGCCTTGTCTTGCCTTGCCTTACTTCTTTGATGTTTAGGAATCCGGTCCTTATGATGGACTAAATGTTCTCAAAGTAGTCATTGGTTTGAAATACACAGGATTCTTATGCTTGGAGAAAACCCTTCTAAACTTCTCAGATACTCCAGCCACAAAAGGGATCACCACATGTTTTTTCTCGGAAATTATGTATCCTTTGTTCTAACTGTTTCACCTCCCTTTTTCGTTTTGATACATGTCCAATTTGGGTAACCACATTTGTTTAATGCTTGTTTGATGTGATTATTATCTTGTTCTCTGGCCTCTGGAAATTTAGGAAATTTGTTGTTATACATGTCCAAGTTTTTTCTTTCCACTTCCTCAATGTACAGATCCGCCACTATAGGTGACACTGGGGAACCCATCGCACATCCATGCTTCTGTAGATAAAACTCATTGAAATATGTGGCGTTCAAACACAATTCCAGCACTGAACCAATCTCTTCCAGACTTAGTGTTCTCTCACCCAGTGTGTGGTCCTGACTCAACCTCTCCTTTATGATTTCAATCACCTGTGCTGTCGGCACACAAGTAAACAATGATGTAACATCATACAACATCACAGTCTCATCTGATTCCAACGTGAGTCCTTTGATCTTAACAACAAAATCCTTAGAGTTCTTTATATGCCGTTCTGTCTTTCAAAACCATGGCCAAATATTTAGCCACATTATAAGTAACCGAATTAATACTACTCACCACTTTCTCCAAAAGAATTGCTAATAAAACCAGAATCATTGAGAAATCCAAATCTCTTAACATGTTGCCATGTCTAACTTGTAAGGATCTTTTATGCTATTATGCAGAAGATAAAACCAGCTACTTGTGTTTGAATTTAAAGGTGGTGTGAAAAAGCTTTTAAATGATAAAACGTTAAAGTGTAGGGGAGAAAACTGATGCAAGTATGAAGAAGTGGGCTGTAGGACTTTTATTGCATCACACAGGTGAATACTACAGTGATTTGCATTGTGCACAGACAATACGAGGAACAACATGCACAGTAACATTGCACAGTAGTAACCAGCGATTTACAAACAGACTTTGTTCTTAAATAACACATTAATTCATTACAGAACTGCAGAATGTCTAAATGAGAACGATTCAGCTTGGGCTCAAATCAGTGTATAAAGTGAACCGTAATGTAAAATCTAGCAATATTAAGACACTGAATATAACATAAGCCCATATGCTAGACTCATCTGGCTGCATATAACTGCTTTATCTCAATAAAAACTTCTTGCATGACTAATAGAGAAGACATTTCACCGAATGCTAATGGACTGGTGGGCAGAATACAGGATCTGTTGCTGAATTTATACTGAAACACCCCTGACTTCCTGTCTGTGAGTCTGTATTGCTGAATCAAATGCCTGCCATAAGGCTTCTGAATTAGTCATGTCACCATAATAAGGACATTATCATTATCATAGTCAGCAGATGGGATTGCTTGGAGCTCTGGTGCAAGCACAATATTATAGTTTGCAATGTTTTATGCCCTTGCAGCAATAGCTGTCTCACGCTTATTAACGCACAATAATCTCCATATATGTGTAGATGGATATTTGAGAAGCAAATGCCCTATGATGTCTTGTAATATTGCAGTTTTGCTGATTTATATAGCAAGACAGTAGTAATTCAGCACTGAACCCCAAACCATGCGCACTTTCGACCCACTTTCAAAACCTCATATTTCATTTTTTTTTTAATGTAAATGAATAACAAAGAATTTTTTTTATACTAATGGTAATGGTAATTAGTTTTTTACACTCACAATCGTATAAGTTCACAGAGTACATTAGCTTAAGACTTAAGCAGATTTTGTTCTTACATGGAAACTGTGGTATTTACATGTATATATTCCAGCACAATTTAGCCAACACACTACAACAGAAAGGTTCTGACGATAACAGTTGTCTTTGCCTTTGTATAGCCCACTATTTAAGCGCCAGGTTGACCAAACCACTTCCAGCCTTTAAATTCATGTAGATTTTAAAGGGTCATTTAAAATCGCAGTAACTGATGTCCATTTATTTGGTCTCATAGCATGAAATAACATTTTGGTTTGCTTCCTGTTATATTTTTCTCAAATGAGAGTGAATAGCAGTGTCTGCATCTATACAGTCATTCTTTAAATTTGTTTAACAGCCAACCAAACAGAATCCAACTTTGTAACAAAGACTGGAGTGGGATAAAATGCTTTAAAGCAATTTTACACAACCTTAACCTCAATGGAATGCAGAGAACTGTCATAAATGTAATCTAGCCTATGTTTGGAATAAATTATTGGTCCTAAAACCTTCTTCCGCCATCCTGGTGTTCCTCCAACCCTCTCCCCTTTTAGCAGAACGTATGGAGTGCTGTCTGACTGTCTGCCTTGGTGTGTAACGATTCCCAAACATAGGAAAAAAAATACAAAACAAAAGACAGATCCTAATATATGACTATATTAGACATTTGAGACAATTACATTGTGATGCTGAGCGCATGTGTGCCTGTGAAGTGTGTCTTTGGAGTACTGAGTCCTGAGTGTGTCTGAGTCCTGTGGCTGCCCAGACAGCAAGCAATTTCGGCCCAGGTCTGGCCCACATCTGGCCCACATGGATTTCATGTGGGCCAGATGTGGGCCGGATCTGGGCCAATACTATGTTGCTGTCTGGGTGTAGCTGTTATTTGAGGTCCAGTCAGGGAGTGTAACAAGCCGGTTTCCACCAATAAGACGATATAGGCTGTATACACAAACTGGAGTGTTACATTCGTCCAAACCAAAACTCCAGTGGAGACGCGTATTTGGACAGAGGGGGGCAGTGGACACCACTTTTTGTGGATATGACATGAAGAGATACTCAGAAGGCACTGGGATTTGGTGGAAATCAGACTCTCACAAACCTGTAAAAGACCTGATTGACTTTTAAATCATACAGTGAGGCGTACACTGCAGATCTCTACTTGCGGCGTCCGTGATGGTGGTGATGGTTGTGCATGTCCTCCATGGTGACCCTGCCCCACGCGCCGATCACAAACGCTTCGATCTCGCACTCATTTACACCACGAGCAATCCGGAAGTAACCATCCTCACCCCAGTTCTTCCCCCATGAGTTGGCTGCAATCTGTGGGGTGAAGGAGAGATTGTTTAAAATGTGTAAAAGCTCCCGTTGAAGAGAAAAGATGGATATCATTTCTCACCCAGTATTTGTGTGTTCTGCCGTTGTAATCTCTTTCCTCTCCCCATCTGGAAACGTGCAACAAAAATCAATATGCTATTGTGCATTTACCAGACATTAGTAGTCAAAGAAGCTCTCTAAGAATAGGCTCTAAAATCAATGCCATCATTGATCAGATTTTCAACAAAAACATTAAAATAATGGAAAAGAAAAGGTGTACACAATCCAACTCAAGTTGAGTAGGCCTATAGATGCAGGGCATTAAATAAAATCCATCTATACTATAATATAATATAATATAATATAATATAATATAATATAATATAATATAATATAATATAGTATAATATATAATCTTTATATTTTACTTGAAGACAAGGTAAAAATATTCATTAAACAGTGAGGAATATTCACACTTTCAATCAAAAAGTCTAATTTAATTAAACATTTTGGTCTTTTTTATGATATAATATAATATAATAATATAAACTTTGTGTATTTATTTGTTATTTTATGTTGTTATTGGTGGAAAAAAAGAAAAAGATTGAGGAATATTTACACCTGAGATCTTGAACTCAAAACTAACAACAAATCTGAATAATAATTGGAAAATCCTTAGACTAACTAAACATCCTGAAATGGTGCATAGGAAGGACATGAGCACCAGGAAGCAGCACACACCCGACCTCTTACATCTCAAGTCAACAACAATCCGATGGGTTGAACCTTTACTATGCCAAGAACTGCATTATGCTTCTCCACCCGTCCTGGTTCTTGGAGTAATAAGAGGAAGCCATTGACTTCCAATGTCTTTTTATCTGAGTTCAGAACATTCAGCTTGTCAATCACTACATGCGTCCAGGGGCTATTTATTTATATATGTCCGGAATAAATATAGTGTAGACCACATCTATTCTAAGGGAAGAGTTCCATCAGACTCGGGAACATATCATTCTGTTCCCAAATAATACTTATCTGCCTTCCATCCCCACAGGGGGGAAGCTGGTATTCAGTACACTCAGAAAAATAACAAAGTCACTTAAAAAGAAAGCAATGTAGCTCCAAATAAAATACATGGGAGAACTGGAGGGTCAAAACCGGTGGCTGTGTGGCTCAGAGTTCTGCTACGCTCTTATCTCACCATGTTTTCTGTCCTTGGCTTTTGGACAATGACAGACATACCACCACATCCATCCATCCATCCCCTGACCTGCGCTGGTTTAGGCCTCTCTGTCTGCACTGAACAATGCCATTTCCATTACACTGGACATCAATGAGCTTTCCACAAACTTTCCCAGGCCCTGGGCTTAGCCGAAAGCACCACGGTTGGATTTTCCCAGTAAAAACACTGCTGCTGCCCCCTCGTATGCCAACTTTATTGGGCTATACAGTGTCCTCTGGACGTCTAGAGCAGCGCGAGAAGCGCAGCGTCAGCGAGTGACAGGAGGCCAGGAGAAAAGCCGGGGTTCAGACAGACTCACGCTCATATCACCGTCACCACTGAAGCATGTCACACTCACAGACACCAGCGGCAGGTCAGGCGAGGTTACCGGAGACGTACCTGAGGAACATGGCCTGACCCGACCGTGCCTCTCAATGTCTGACTAAACAATCACTGTCTGGGAAAGACTATAGTGCTTCTGTGCAGCTCAAAAACCACATTTATCCACAGCAGGAATCTCTGAGGCACATTTGTTAAAAAAAACCTCCATTTTTAGAGAGACTGTTTCTAAAATAAAATAAAATAATAGTCTGAGTTGTATTTTTTATGACAATGTATAGTGGATCCTTACTTACTATGTAGTGTCATGTAGTGAGGCAGTGCTTTTAAGGTGTGTTATGTTTGAGTGAGCATAGCAAAACCATACAAAGGCTTTGAGGGGTGTGTGTGTGTGTGTGTGTGTGTGTCTGGGGCTGGGACTGGAAGGCCAGGCATCCAGGTGTTTTATCTGCTAACAACAACAAAAACATGTCTGTACTGCAGACAAATGGGGCCATGATGGAGTTTGTCTTGAATATTATAAAGTCCCTTCAAGGCAAGTTAGTTCACTTCTCAGCCATCATCATGGTGACGGCAGTCAGGCAAACAAAGCTCTGGTCTGCTTAACGGGAAAGACCTAAATCACTCAAATTCATTGTCGATATTACATTTCAGTTCAGACCAGAAGAGCGTCTCACCTCCATAAAAAAGTTCTTAGTTTAAACCAGTGGTGTAATGTTACGAAGCAAGAATACTTCATTACAGTAGGCTACTTAAGTATTTATGGGAGTATCTGTACTTTCCTTGAGTTTCTATATTTCAGCCAACTTTTACTTTTACTTCTCTACATTTCCTAATTAAAATGTATAAGTTTACTCCGATACATTTACCCGAAGTATATTTGACTGCAGGAAAGCAGGTTTGACGAATCAGTGGTTTGTGTTTGCAAGTTAGACTCCTAAAAAAACACATTTGCACAAGTGCGCTGATTATTTCATTTCCCACTCAAGTCGAGTCTGGGTCCTGTGATACAGCATCGTCTGTGATAATATGGTAAGTGTTGTTGTAAGGATGTACAGTCTGACGTTATCAAGTATATCAGCAAATCACACACAGAGTGCACGCACATTGATTTATTAGTCTATTAAAACTCAAAATTTTAGGTATTCTAAATTGTAGTATTGTAGGTATTGTAAACTGTATGTTTTTCATATTTATATTATTTCACGTAGGCCTAGTTAACTTAATATCACACAAAGAGAACCGTTTTTCTGCAGATGCCTCAACACTCATTAACATTGCCAAATGCTTTGTTTCTGAATGAATCAGCTGTTTAAAAAAGAATCGGTTGAATCTCAATGACTCACTCATTAACAGTCACTTGCTGTGACCTACTGGCGGTTTTAATTTCACATTTTGACTTCTTTTTTTCATGTTTTCAATTATTTCAAATATAAATATTAAACTTTTAATGTACAAAAACTGCAGTTTACTCTGAGATACATAAACTGTGTAAATGCTATTTCAGATGCAGATTGCAGAAATGTTTTCTTATGTTGGAATGAAAGACCTAAGTACTGGATGAAGTGCTCCTTATTCTTACCCAAAAATACAAAATGGAAAAAATAGTTAAAACTGAACACAATCTTGCTACTCAGGCAAATTTTTTTACTCATATCTATCTATATATCTATATCTATATCTATATCTATATATATCTATATCTATATCTATATATATATATCTATATATATATATATATATATATATATATATATATATATATATATATATATATATATATATATATATATAGATATAGATATATATAGATATAGATATAGATATAGATATATATTTGCTTATTTTCCATTCTGCATTTACTTGTACTTGTATTTTCAATACGTAAGTACATTTAAGATTTAAAAGGTAGGGCCTACTTTTTGTGCTTAAGTACTATAAATATCACACCACTGCTTAAAACAGGATTAATTTACAAGAGTAAAATCTGTATATTTTAACTTTTTATATATTATTGTACTATTTGTCTTTATAAAATATATTTATTTTAAACCATATATTAAATTGTTTTATTAAATTTAGTATATTTAGTGAGGTAAATTAAGTTTTTATTATAAAAAAAGTCTAATAAGTCTTAATTCTAAATAAACTGAAAATAATTTTAGTTTTTGATGTTTTACAGTTGTTTACAACTATAATCTATCTATCTATCTATCTATCTATCTATCTATCTATCTATCTATCTATCTATCAGTATCTACAAAAACAAATGGTAAAAAGAAATAAAGAGATCTTTTGTTGTTTAAGAACATACTCTGAAACACTGCCAAATACTCATTTCCTCTTGCTTCCACCATTAGATATGAAAGGTTACACAAGGCTAGAGCTTACCCTGTTATCCTGACAGAGTGTGTTGCATGTTTGCGATACTGTGACGGTTTGTGGTAATTGACATCTGTATGCCGGTAAATTCCACTCTTGTACACAAAGAAATCCTCATGGACCTCCAAGATGGCTAAAAAGGGAAAAACAAATATAACACCCATTATGTATCCTTAAGTACACAATTTTAAATAGAATACAAATTACAGTAGTACCGCAATTAAATACAGAAGTCTTGTATTTATGTCCAAAAATACTTGATCTCCATCGTTTAATCAAGTTGATCTTTGACCTTCAGACATCATTGAATCAAAATTATGTAATATCCCACAAACATCTTGTTCCCTTGCAGATCAAAGTGAGATCAAAGTGACCGCTACTAATTGTATCTCAGTTCAAATAAGCTCAAATCCAAATTGCATAAAGACCCATTGCTTAAATTCACAGGACAAAACTTTAGTGGGTGGGTTCCTGCAGCAACCCTCCCGAGGACACCCGTGGTGGCATGTGAAGAACAGTCAGTTGGGTTCAACATTCTGGAAAACACTGGATTAAAGGAATTACCTGCACCCTCTCACACACTTTGGGTTTTTCCAAACATTACTAGGAGATCCTAAGCAGTAAACAAAGTCTAGTGAACACACAGACTCCTGCACATGAACAGTATCTTTTCATCCAGTTTCTCAATATAAGCCGAGAGGTTAGGCAGAATTTTTGCAAAGATTAGAAGTGAAAGCTGGCATAAATCCAGTGCTCCCTCCTGTCCTGTCTGGGTGGAACAATACAACAGAACACTGGCACAGGATCACGGAGCTGCTCTGAACAACGCACAAACACACACCCTCATCATATTACTGCAGGGGACTTTTCTCAAGAATTCACTGCGCATATATGATGAGTTTAGGCTTTTTGTCCAAACTAAATGTCGTATGGGCATCTACAACCTCCATGATGACTAATACGACAAAGCCTGATCATTGCTTACTGTGTTAACAGTCATTAGGCATGTGCTTTTTACTATTCTTATCCTCTGGCTCACAGTATTGTGCAAACACACACACACACACACACCAACTGGAGAAATCCATACCTTGCACGGGGCCATTATCCATAATCTCTTTCATAATCTCATTCCCCTGTGAGTGGAAAAGCAACAAGTGAGTTCAGTTAACAGCATACTCCAGCCTAATGCTATTTTTACACTGCAAATTCTGTATATATATATATATATATATATATATATATATATATATATATATACATTGCACCATGAAAAGACATCCGCATTTATAATGAAATTACTGTATTAATAATTGTTTTATATACAGTATGAGCAGTCTTAAGATGCATGGGTAAAACCATTTCTGTAAACGTCATAAACATTCATGCAAGGTAATAAGACTTAGTCAATTCCTAAAAGAAACGGATTTCAGCGGACTTACATTAGAGGACAATCTGTATGGTGGGGTTGACTGGTAAATATCATTGTGGTAGCTGTGGCTGTTGGGACAGTGCGCTGTGGCCTGCCTCTTTCCCCGGCCCACCGCTCGACTTTGCATCATACAGCGAGCCACTTCAGCAGGACTTTGCTGGGGTGAAGAGAAAGGGTAACACTCCTCTGTCACAACCCTGAGAAAAAAAAAATATATATATATATGTTTAAATAAAAAGACTGTATTTTTTGTCAGATGTGCACCATTTAAAGCTCTTCACATCTTTGATGTTATGCATAAAACATAAGTGAATTACCCTCTTCTCCTTAGGTACCACCAGGCCCCATCAATACGCCCACCGGAGCAGCCGGCCTGATTACGTGTGTCACAGGAAATCAGATTCTGAGGTGAGAGCTGAGGGGTCATGTGACCCATTGACTGAATAGAGATCCGGTCTGATGCAACAGCTAGAAGTGAGTCACAGGGTTCACAAATGAGTGACAGGACAGAGGATCTGCATTATATAACATCCAAACAGTGCTGTTTTCTGCAGTATTCTTCTTCTGTGGTCTTTGTGGTGTCTTTTCTGACTCACCTGCAGTTGAGAAAGCCCAGGATGCATTGCAGTTCCCCTGATCCAAGGGCTCGTGGATTTTCCCTGGCCATTTGTCTGCTGCGTTAAAGTAACTTGGCAGATGATCGTTTCCATTCATATTCATCTGCAGAACATAAAGCAAGATTGAATGTTTTTTTTTCTTCTTCAAAGGAAGTGACTTTTATGGCTTAATGGTGGTGTTTGGCATTGAAGACATGAATAACACTGAATAAAGATTTCCACAAATGCATCCATGGTGTGATTATGAGTGATTTTGGTGGCATAATACAATCATTTTCATACGTATTATTTTTCACAGGACCAGTGGGTGAATGAGAGGCAGTCTAGGTCTCCAAAGTCCAAAACACTGTATAAAGCCTTAGTGTGGTTATATAAGGGTGATCTGTTTCAGAAGTACTCCAGGGGAATATCCAACAATTTCCAACTTTTTACCTGTTCCATCAATAATTAAGAAAATAAAGACTAGTAAAATCCAAATATCACAATAATCTAATTTATCGGTCCAATGGTCCACTTTTCACCTGGTATTTTTTAGTTTTTCAGCTCCAGTCTTTAGTGTCACTTTTTGTAATCTTTGATAAATAGACCAAGAATGAAAACTTTAAAGATAACTATAAAGTTTATGATATTAGCATCCACACCAACCACATATAGTGTTTAGCCCATAGGTCTGAAAAAAAAAAAAATCATTCTGTAAGTGATTCCAACAATATACTTTCTCTGTGCCTTTATCGTTATAGTTGTGGTGTGGAGTCTGCTATTCTTTAATATTGAGAACCATTTTTAGAATATTTCTTTATTGTTATCTGTAAAAGTTATCATCCTTGGTGTGCACCAGCCTTAACAGCAACCTTTCTGTATCTAAACAGAATTTATTTGTAGTTAAACTGAATTTTTTTTGTAACACTATAACTATCTTTACAGTTACTTTTGATCTATTTAATGCATCCTTAGTGTATAAAAATATCAATTTATTAAAAAGAACTTACTGAACCCAAACGTTTGACCAGTTATGATCCTGATGACTACTTATAATATATTTCATTGAATTGAGGGTCCTGTCAACACCTGTAATTAGCCTTCAACTCATGATTGGAATAACCATAATTGATGTTAATACCAGGTATGAACATATAACCCTAAACCTAACCTTAACAGGGTCACATTCATGCATGGTCTACACCTTCCAAATCTATATCTCTCCCCAGACCACTTTCAGTCATATTTTACATCCCAGAGTTTCTTAAGTCCTGAATAAGGAATGCATTAGCTCTTTCTTTTGTAAAGGCTCCTGTGCGTCTCTCCCTCTTTGGTAATGCACAGCTGCTGGTTGTCATCCTCCTTCATTCCAGTCTGTGAAATTGTCATGATTCTCCCTGACAAGTACAAGATATGATCCTGTGGAATGCAGGTGCTCGTCAAGAGTCCGGCTCTGCAGTGGTGAATTGTGGTGGTTAAAGGGCCCCTGAAGGGCCACGGCTCGCAGCAACACTTGACCCAACAGAGAAAGTGAGCACTCACGCTGAGCAAAGAGAATACTCCAATGAGAAAGTTAAGAGTGTGTGAGAGTGTGTGCGGCACTCAGCCCACTCATTAGTGTGCGTGCCGAGTAGGTTTTAGACAGATAGAGGCTTCATAAACGACTCCAGAGACAGGTGGAGACGTGTTGGAAGATGTGGGCTGGAGAGGAAAGAGAAAAGAGGAAGGGGAGGAAGATACGGGCATGGGTTCCCATCTTTTTGAGACTATAAATGAATTGCACCAATCAACAGCAAACCATTTCCAGCCTTCTCAAATTGCGGTATCAGCTCTTATGTAATGTGTTGGTGTGGATCACGGGCAGCTTTTTGCAGAGAGACACTGAATGCCTCAGCGAGCCACATCAAATAGCACACTTCCAGACAGACACATCTAGGATGCATTCATTGCACTGCACTGCAACCAGCTGATGAATAGCAAAGATCAAACAACAGTCTGATTTCTGAATCCGGCCTCTTATTCTTGCTTTGATGATTTCTAACGGCATGCATTGAGCAGAGCGTTAGAGCGGATAATCAAAGAGCCGTCAATGGGCATAAAAATGAGATGATGAATAACTTGATTCTGACTGGTCAGTCAAGGCATTCTGGCAAAGCTTTATGTCTCTAGCACATGATCTCTTTATTCAAGTCAAATCAATGTTTTATGTTCATTTATTTATATAGTAAATGGCCGTGAAATAAACAGACATTAAACGCAGCAAACTGTTTTCTTAATCAGTATTTTTTTTTTTATCCTGTTTTCCAGTAAAAATATCTACGTATCCGTAAAAAATGGCAAATAGCCTTTTTGTATAAAATAAGAAGACTTGATTTCAGAGATCACATCGTGGTAACACTTTAGTATAGGGGCCAATTCTGACTATTAACTAGTTGCTCACTAGCATGCTTATTATTAACATATTGGCTGTTTATTAGTACTTAAAAGCACATATTCTGCATGATCATATTCATATCATATTATTTTAGGCAAAAATCATAGTTAATGGTTTGTTTAAAGAGACAACTTAACCTAAAAATAAAGTGTGATCCTTTAAGTTTATTTTTTTCCGGTTGAATGTTTGGGGTCAGAGAGTTTTTTTAAAGAAATAAATACAAGAAATGAATGCAAAAATATACAAAAAATAAATGCAAAAAAAAAAATAATCATATGGCATAAAATGTATCACGTTTTCCAAATATTTGTAACGTTAATAACAAGAAATGTTTCTTGAGTGTCAAAGCATATTTCACAATATTTCTGTTTTTACTGTATTTTTGAGCAAATAAATAGAGCTATAGAGACTAACATCACTACATAACAAAACTAACATCACAAAATGTCAGTATGTGTACAGTAGTAAACCCATCTGAAAAATGATGATTATATATTTTTAGTGGAAACAAGACCAAGTAAACTCTTTCAGGATAATGTGACGTTCTGCTTTGCATCTGGGTCCTGCATTAATGAACATCTGGCTTGCTGCAGAAGACTCTTACCTGCATCTCATTCATGTTCATAATGGTCCTTGAGGGGCGTTGTGTGCCCAGACGATACCGCAGACCCTCGTCCAGCGTCATACCCCAGAACTGACTGTAGTTTGAGGCCCTCCAACTGTATGGGTAAAAAGAGAAAGAGAAATACACTTTTATTAGTGCACTTGTTTATATACTGTAGATTGAATATTAGTAACACCAGACTAGATGGGATTCCTGATGCTTACCCATAACCTCTCCTGTTGATTTCCTGGATCATGTCATCCTCAATCAGACAGGCATGATGCTCACATTCCCAGCGCCCATTTTGACCACATGTGCTGCAGGAGACAAATAAAAACTGATACTGAACACATTCAGAAGATTTACAATCTACGACAAAGCCAAGTGACTTTAAAACCCCTTACTGTTCTTTCTGAGGACTGAAGTCGACTGTAGATTAACTTTTAGAATAATAAACAACAGTGTGTTTATGTAAGTGTTTTAAAACAGAGAAAGAAAATGTAGACGGACGTCAGACCAAACCATAGAGAGAAACAATCAAGCATTTCAGGCACAAGAGAGGGAAACCGAAATAGAGAGAGAGGGCAATGAGCCTTTTAAGGCTGCAGCTCTTGAAGAAATATCCATTTTTAGTCAGTCTGTGCTTAGAGAGGAGGTCCAGGCCTGACGTTTGAGAGGAGCATGCATTAAAAGAGGAAGAGCAGAGGTGCACTGCAGCTGAGACATTAGAAGAAGAATTAAACTTCAAGCCCATTTGTACCAGTGATGCCTCAAATGGCATGGCAAGGAGAGGTTGGCTATTATTTTGTGTGCTGTTGTTTTTTAATTTGGACCAGTACGTTTCATCCTGGCAACCAATGTAGCTTTGGGTTTTGCAAAATCTAGTAAAAACCTCTTCTTTCTGTCAGGCGACACACATTCAAAATCCTAGTGTTCAACCTTCACACAGTGGTTCAGACTGAGACATAAATTCACACACTAGTGCACACTTACTGGTTGAATGTAACAAAAGGCCTTTAGAGTGCAAAGGTGTCAAGTGACCTGTTGTCAGCAGGAAGCTGAGTTTCTCACTCTGTCACGCTTCGCTGTAATGCTCAAATCAGCATCCTGATACAGAGCAGACATATTTATGTGCTTTCTCTGTGTTAACATTTCATAGAAATCTCAAAAAGATTACAGCGGGCTGAATGCACGGGCTCCGGCAGGGATTCATATAGAGTCTGTGATAGGGCCTAAAGAAATGCAATGGCCAAAATAGATTTAGATTGATAAAACTATCTCTTAATTTTCTTTTATGAGTATTGTGTTTTGATTGTCATAACTTGGATAACTGACAAATTATGAAGATTTTACATTCTTCTCATAATTCTAGCATAAAGATTGCAATCATTTCTGACATTATAGCCAGGTGTATGTAAAAGAGAAAGAGTTATATTGAGACAGCAGTAGCGCTCATCACATCCCTGACTGAGGATCAGATCCTGCAGAAGCCGGTGGATCTGCGGCCCAGTCCAGTGAGGCTTGAACTCAGGAAATCTCAGGATTACAGAGGTGAATGTGAACCAGAGGGAATAACAACTGCACTGGGACGGCAGCCAGTATTTCATCAATCTCTGCCACCACAGGAAGCAGATCACTATATGCAGAAGAACATAAAAAAAGATCCGGATAAAACGAGAACTGAAGAGAGGGGAGATAACGGGGCAATGCCATGAAGTGTGATCACAGAAAGCGCCATCACGCCTAACTAACAGATAAAATCATATCACATCAACAACAGAATGAGTCCGACATACAAACATCAACACATCGGCAGACAGAACATACAACATGAGGATTTTAGAATGCCTTCAGCTCAAGATTAAGTTTTCAAGTCAAATATATCTAAAATCAGAGAGATTATGTTTTATCATCCTGATCATTTGTACTAGCTTGTAGAAATGCTTTTCTCCTCAAAAGACTCTCAAACCAGCACTAGGGCATTGCAAGTACTGACGGCTCTCATGTTTAGGTCTTAATGTGTTCAAAAAGTAAAATTCACACCTGTCATAAAAATTTGCAATATGTGACCATGTGCACACACTACACCAAAAACAAACAATCCCTGAGACGACACCACACTGTGTTCCCAGAGACAATACCTATATCACTGCTGTGTGAAAAACCTTTGGCAGTGGGGTAAGGAAGTACTGTTTTTTTGTTTTGTCTAATCATCACTAGTTTCTCACAAGGCAAAAAAACATGAAAAAGCTGTGTTTTCTGAAAATCAGATGCTTTTAGACCAACAAACATTATACCATCCAAATTGGATGACAAGACAGCATGTAAGTAAAAATCTCAGAATAACACTCTACAAAATGCTGGGTTAAATATGGACAAACCCAGCGATTGGGTTTGTTTTCAACCAACAGTTAGGTTCAATGTTTAACCCAAACTTCTGGGCAGTTACCCAAATGCTGGGTTTGTCCATATTTTATGGGTTGTATTTAACTCGGCATTTTTAGATTTTATTTCTTAAATATAAGAAGTCATTTCTATATATATAGTGACTTTAATTCATCATAAAATCAACTTCAAATCAACTTTAAATTAATTTACATTTTTAAGGCATTTTATGGGCCTTTTCATACCTTTATTTTGTCAGGATAGTAGAGAGCAGACAGAAAAGCATTGGGTGAAAAAAGGGAAGTGGCATCATCAATTGACCTTGAGTTGAGACCGGATTGAACTCTGGTGGCCGTGCGCTTTATGTTGGCAAACTAATCTTGAGGTTTATTGGCAGCGACAGCAAATGTACATTTTTAAAGCAAATTTTAATTTACAGTTTGTCAAGTGACTTAAAATGGAGAAATCTCACAGCAGATCTCAGCTGGAGGTCATGTAGCACACATGAACAGCTCAGTCAGCTAGTGCGAATAACTACCTCTCCATGCAAAACAAAATACAACCATCACCAATAAACAGAAGGGTCATTTTACAGCCAAAGCAGTTCGTTTAGTGATTTGTATTCTATATACAACTGTATATTCAATTTCAGCATACAAAATGATTGTTCCCATTTGGTGGTCATTAACTAAGGGGGTTTATGTGTCCACGGACTCTTCAAACAGCGAGAGGGAATGTGCTTCGACCATGGCTGGTGCAACGGATTAAATTCTATGAGGAGAGCTAATCCTATTAGCGAGGGGTTTTGTGTAAAGGGAGAGAGACATGCAGTAGATATCATGAGATGTATTTGTGCTGTACATTATCCTGCAGTGTGTTTGTACTGTTCACATTGTCAGGATCACAAGGGCGCTGAAGGTGAAGCATATGTATGGGAACTCAGGAATGTGTGTAATCGTTTCAGGACCCGAGGGGTCCCACCGTCCTGCCCACTGAAGCAGCCCAGTCAAGACTCTCTTGGTCAGCCGATAAATCCTCCCAAATGAGTGTTGATGTAGCCAAAAAATGGCATTGGATTCAGAGATTGGAAAACGAAATGGAACGAAGTAGGAGGATTTCTATATAGCTTTGACTAGATTTCACACTCACCATAAATTACAGTTCTCTTTGTATGTTGCTCCTGAGTGAAACCTCTGACCATTCCTTTCACAAGAACCTGAAATCAACAAACAACAACAATTATGAATCAATCTGCAGGAGATTTGAGGAACAGCCACACACACATACTAAACACTTGGATTAAAAGTTTGTCTGATGTAGTCTGTGGTGCCCGCAGTGGAATGTTTTCTTGGCTTTCCATTGCTTTCTCCGAGACTCGCTGTCGTCATGCCTTGACTGGCTTAATCAGAGATTGCCACATAGCCTGGCTGGAAATGGGCAAGCCATCTTTCCTCTCCTCCTAATATACTAAGTACAAACTACAGTAAGAATAAACTAAAAAGGAGTGGATGCATATGTAGGATGTCTATCTTAAACACTATAACAGACACATACATAAAATCATGTAGATAAAAATCATTTTAATGTCAAGTGCATAATGTCTGCACTATTAGTGGCACCGAATAAAATTACATAACACTGGCTCAACCTAATGCTGGAAAATGGGAGAAGAGGAATGTTTAAAACTCGTTTGGAAACAGGGGTCACTGTTTGGCTGGTTAACATGATACAGTTGGCCGTTTCTGGTAGATGTTGTAACTTTACCATCTGGGCCCAAAATGGGGTTTTCTCCATTAATGACAAATTAAAAGATGATGTGCATTTGTGGCCATGACATCTAGTTTTTATGTGGCCACAATTAAATTAAAATGAGTGAACAAATGATTAAAACACCACCCTAATTAAATAAATCATTGGAACAAACTCTTAATTTATGTTTTATTTAATTTTTTTTTTTTTCAAGTGACATACAAAATGAAGATTCATATATTGTAGCGGATGTTTTAACAGTGGCCAGTCTTTTTTTTTTTTTTTTGAAGGGCTCTCAAAAGTATGACGTGACATGTTTGCTGCCTTTTACATTCAGGAAAAGTTCAGTGAAGAGACTGGAAGATTTTGCATCTGTGTTTGTAGGACGTTAAATCTTTTGAATAATCATTGCTTTTTTTTTTTTTTTTTGCTTGTCTGGTGTTGCCTTTTGCACACTTCATTGTTAAGTATTCAAACTTTTAAACTTTTTTTACTTGCATTTATCTTTTTAATGAAACTAAAATTATTTTTATAGGGAAGTTTAAACATCAAAAAGTTAAGCTGCAATTTCCCAAATTCCTAAAAGAGTAGGAATGAAATGAAATCGGCTTTTCATAGAAAACATTTACTGAGATTTAGCAACACTCTCGGTCTGAGTAATGCTGAGCTCTGATCCGTGAAGTCATACCTGCCCTATAGACATGATTGTCCCTCCTTTAGCAAACACACATTGTGCACATACATGTTGTGATCCCTCCCTGCCCGCAGTCACTCTTTCCACCCCTTCCCTCCTTGTGCATTACAGGCATTCTTTCAGCTGACCTCCATTAATTGCTCCTTCTTCAGTCCTACCCTGTTCTGTTCTTTTCATGAGAATGTCACTGTTCTCTGCCCATTATTAGGTCATTTTACACCTCAGTGGCACTACAACAACCACAGTGAGGTCCATGAAGCAAGAATGGCAGGAAACATTAACAGGGAAGAATTTGGACTTGGTTTTCCATTATGTAAAGGTGTAGACTTCAAACACTGGCTGTGGACCAAAAATTCTTCCCTAAGCATTCCAATGATTGGCTTCCCATCTTGATTAAAAATGACTAATCCCAAACTATAGATCTTTTCTGTATGAGAACAAGATTATATGTTTCTTGTCATGGAGGAAGCTAAAACAGGACTAAACCTGAACCTCTGCCATCTGGGGATCCAAACTGAAAAAAAAAAAAAGTCTGAAGTCTTCTGAAGTCATACAATAGTTCTGTTATAGTGAAAATTATGTTGTTGCAAATACATGGAAAAGAGTGACCAGCACTCTCAGACTCGGCAGTCCGCAGAATTCACTTTCTCCTTCAACTTACTGGGAGGATATGGAGGAGTTGTTCCCAGGCAGTGGCTCCAGAAGTCAGGACAACAGTCGGACACGGTGCGGTTGCAGAACAGGTCGCAGTAACAGATGGTGTCCAGGTATGGCACAGTGCACTGGTCATTTCGGCCGGGGCAGCAACCTCCTCTCCTCTGGCAGTAGGAGCCATAGGGGTCCCGGATCCCCCTGAGGTGCAGCGGGCTGGCCAGTTGTCTCTTAGTGCGGGACTGAGTCCTTGCCGACATTCCCCCCTCCGTCAACAGGAGGAGCGCTGTGATGGCGGCCAGCATCAAGAGCTTCAACATTACTTATCTGTCATAAAGAAATCAATTTAGCAAAACATCAGCCATTAGGGTCAACTTTCAAATCAGAATTGAATCTAATGCACCAATACTAAAATACACTCCAAATATGATTACAGCAGTAACATCATTTTAACATTTGATCTAAAACAGAAACAGAACTTGGGAGTGTTAGCCAGAGCAATGCAATTCCTAAGGTCAATGGTTTTGTTTTGCACTTTCCTGAAACAGACTGAGCTCGTGGCTATGGGCCAACAATCTGCAATATAAACATCACTGATAAACTCCACTTGTTCTTATTCTAATAATGCACTCATCCTGCAAACACAATAACGGCACGGCAGTAGACGAGGTTAGAATGATCATTCTGAGGAGAAATCCATTATCCTTGATTGAAACTACTATTATCAGTGTGCTTGGGTTTCTGTGGGACGGTCCATACATTGAGGTATGTCTAATAGAAAAGGTGGGGTCTGTTACTGTAGACTTCCACCACTTTTATTGTTACTTGCTAAACTTCCAGGAAAGACTCACAGCAGTGACTACGTCTATGTAAATATTGTCTTACACTAGACTCTTCCTTTTGAGAGAAAGCACAATAGTCATAATAGACGGCCATTGGCCAGTCAGTGCAATGTCTATATTTGATCTCTCTTGAGACATTTTGTCTCATTTATAATATTTGAGCTATGAGAAAAGATATTCCCAGTACAGTTATCGTGTCAATATGTGCAATGTCTATATTTGATCTCTCAAGACATTCTGTCTCATTTATAATATTTGAGCTATGAGAAAACACATATTCGCTGTACAGTTATCGTGTCAAAATACTTGGCACCATCATGGATCACATACTGAGCAATACAGAAAATATGTATGTGGAACTTAAACCCATAAACTAACCAAAACATTACATAATCCACCCGGAGTGTTTACATTTACACAGAATTCAAAAAATGTGCTGTATGTAATTGTTTAATTATTGTGCAAGGATAATTCATGTTTTGCATTCGTGCTGCTAATGCATTTAGTTACCTGGTTCTCTTGGAATCATTTTGGAGAATTTAAACTCAACGGTAAATACTATTTTTTTTTTCTTGTTTACTTAAAAATTGCGTTTGTATGTAAAATGTCAAGATAAGATGAATGTCCCTTTAAAATGTTTGGTTTAAATAGGAAAATGGACTTGTTTATCTTCATATTCCAAGAAAGGAGACAGTAGCTGACGTGGTGGAAATAATGTCAGTATCAAACTAATGGAGTCGAAACTTATCATTGTTACAGAAACAGCTACTTCCTGTAGTCAAAACCAAGGCAGACGCACAAACAGGGTAAGTCTGTCCATCTTTCATAACAAAATAACACATTTTCATGTAGGTTTATACACAAAATGTTAATTATATATGTTAAATATAAATCATTATTTTTAGATTGCCTTCCATAACACAAAACTGGAGTTTGTGATGTCAAACTCCAGTAAGGTGGAGTAATGACTGGAGTAATGATGCTGAAAATTCAGCTTTTCCTCAGAGGAATAAATTATATTTTAAAGTATATTAAAACAGAAAACTTATTTTTAAATTGCAATAATATTTCACAAAATCATTTTTTTCCCTGTATTTTTTATCAAATAGTGCAGACTTGATGAGCAGAAGATACATTAAAAACATGAATAATAATAAAAAAATTGAATAATTATGCTATTTTAATGTCTTGGAAAAGAAGTATCTTATGCTCATCAAGGCTGCATTTTATCAGAAATACAGTAAAAGTATTGTGAACTATTATTTCATTTTTTTGTATTAAATATTTTAAAATGCAATTCATTCTTTCGATGGCAAAGCTGAATTTTCAGCAGGCATTACTCCAGTCTTCCGTGTCTCCTGATATTTCCATTATACAATGTTATCATGTATAATACACAATATTTTATAAGTTACACATTAAACTGATTTCTATCATTTTTATTTAAAATGTATATATATTTGTTGTCTTCTGAAATAACATACGGCTTTAAAGTTAAAAAAGCCTTTTAAAGCTCACTGTTTGGGGCGGCCTTCCTCCTCTTTCTCCTCATTTATTTGATCAAATTACTGCTCCTCACTTCCACTGATCCTCCTCCCTGAGAACAATGTCTTAAGATCACACATAATTGAGCTTAAGCTGCCTGTTGTGGTCTCGGGTTACAAAGAAAAGAGACTTGACAAAGACGAGAAGCTGGTGAGCAAATGACAGAAATAGCATCATTAATTACCCAATCAGCCCACCAGGCACAATGTCCCCCATACAGACAAAAGAAGTGCCAGAAGTCCATTGCTGTGCAGTTTTCTGCGTGACTGTGCCTTTAGTTGAGCAGAGCTCAGCCTCACACACACACTCAAACACATGGCAGCAGTCTCACAGCAGTTAAATGAGATGCTCGTTTCACCCCGTTGTCATGACGAGCACTCCGGTAAACATCAGTAATGATGTCACTACAGTAATGTGGATATTTTGGCTTTTAAAGGCTCGCCTGTTTGCTCTCGACGACGGGACTGTAGCATGTAGAGACGTGTCGACATCACAAACACCCCGTATGATGCTTGATGCTCAAGACTTCCATAGTGCTTTTGATCACACAAAACTTAACTAACGAACTGATCAAGAAAATACAGTATTATAGTCATATCTCCAATCGTAGTTAAATGTGTACAGGTTCAACACAACATACTGACACAAACACCACAATCAGAACCGGTTAAAAATACAGTCTTGTAACTTCACCTTAAGTATTTCAGTTTCACTAACAAGTCTTTGAAAAAAATACTACATTTAAGGTTGATGTTTAACATATACCTTGGTGATTGTAGAATTACACTTTATGGACTTTGAGAGCAGGTCTAGAAGCTTCCATATCAGTATCAAATAAAAGAAAGATAGCGGACTAAGGAAATTTCTAGCAGATTCATGCATATCAGTTATGACACAGCTTCTTGAGCTGTCAAAGGAGTAATAGCGCAGACACCGCCTACTTCTCACTGACATGCAATATTGAAAGTGATGACCTGAGTGATATTTGACATTATACAGAATTTTCCTGCAGTTGTTTAAATGACTCTTTAACTCTCCATCTAAGACACATTTGCAGTTTAAAGTCATCCACTAGGCCTGCATTATCATATATTTCATGTTCATTTCATATTTAATTTATCTGAATGTGGTGTCATTTTCTGACAAATAACAAAAAAAAAAAAAAAACACACACTAAAATTAAAATGTAAATGTAAATGTAAAGCAGCAATCCCCAACTAATGTTTGATGTCAAACTAATTATGCATTAGAAATACAACATCAAATTAATCCAACCTAACCCAAAGTTCAGCTAAGGCTATACAAGTGTACGGCCTTGTACACAAATAATTGTAATTAGCATATCATTTTATTAATATGGCACTAAACACAACAAAGACTAAAGTATCAAATGGTATTTATACAGTAGGCCAGGCTTTAAATGCAGCTCTTGAAAAAGGTTGAAAACTGATGTAGAATATTCTAGATTCAGTGACAGCTGAAGTAATAATGCTTTCAATTTCATAACTTAAACTACCTTGACTTCATGAAATGCCATTCTTGGTACATGTAAAGAGGATAATGATTGTTGTAGGCTGTAGAGCTGCCGGTCTGCTGCTCTTAACTACGCACCTGTTTGACACACTTGCATTGAAATAAGGAGGGAGGAGGTTTCACAGAAAGCACAGGATTTAAATAGCTCAAAAAACAAAACCTCACCTTGTTAAGTGGAATCAAATCCTTCCTCTGGTTATATCCAGTGAACAAAGTGTGTGCTGGTCTGTTTCAGCTACAGGTCAAAGTACCGAACAGAATACTGCCTCTAGTCACACTCCGATTTCCCTCTTTATATAGAGCCACAAGCCCTCCTGCTTTGCCCTCCTTCTCTTGACTTTCTCCCTCCCACACAACTCATTTACACACAGACAGGAGCTACTTTAGGTTAAACCCCTTTCCTTGAGGGTTTTGACTGCTTGTATCAGTTTTGGGGCACTTTATCTATTCATGCCATGCTTTTCCTGTTGGTTAATTCATTGTGGATCATTATGTTATCTGTCTCACACTACTGTACTTGCCGTTCTTGTTTTTGAGTACACAAAGGTCATTTCAGAGGTAGGTTCCTCCCTCACCACCTGCTGGTCAATCGGACTACTACATGTACAGTTCATGTGACATCACATCAGCTGCTGAATTACCACCAATGAAGTTTCCAGAAGAAAAGCTGAAAAATTAAGTGAAAAAAAGAGAAATTGGTGTTTGTAATGCGCTAAAGAGCTCCACTGGAGGCACATGCGTGCAGATTTATCCAGAAACTGATCTTCATTACACAATTGGAGACTCATTTCTGCGCATGTTGCAATTCACTTTACAACATGAGCTGACAGGCTCTTTGCAAGCTTTGACAAGAGGACACTTTAGAGTGCCAGCTTTGCTTTATAATCAGCTGTTCTGCCTTCAGATAAGTTTTTTCCAGATGATCAGATTTGTTGTGAAGTTTAGGCTTAAACAATCAGTGTTTGGTGCTTGTACATTCAAGTCAAGTCAAGTCACCTTTATTTATATAGCGCTTTAAACAAAATACACTGCGTTAAAGCAACTGAACAACATTCATTAGGAAAACAGTGTGTCAATAACGCAAAATGTCAGTTAAAGGCAGTTCATCATTGAATTCAGTGATGTCATCTCTTTTCAGTTTAAATAGCGTCTGTGCATTTATTTGCAATCAATACACAGTGTCATTCACCTATCATTTCCTCTCATTTTAGGGATTACTCAGGGTTAAGGTTAGGTTTAGGTTTAGGGATATGGTCAAGACTGCATTTTTGGATTAAAATAGTTATATAAGGGCAACAAAACCTGTGACCTAGGAACACATCTATCTCAGAAAAATCAGGACATGCCAATGTGTTTATCATGAGTTGGACATGATGTGAATATATGACACCAGTCCATCAAAACCAGTATGATAATGGATATGTTAGATAAACTATAACATGAGAATTAGTATGGAACAAAGTTAATTATATTTAAATGCACCAACCTTCAGTACTGCAATCCACAACTCTCCATAAAAACCCATGACTTTATCTTGTTCCACCTCAGCGGCTGTGAACTGTTTGACTGCCCGCTACAGTTGAAGTCATAAAACAATCTTATAATTTAGATATAGTTTATCGAACTGATATTCAATTAATTGTGTAAAAAGTCATTTGAATAATAATACATTTTATCTGAGAAGAAAATGATAGCACACATTTTGCATGTAATTTCTTTTTCTTAACATTGCTTGACTGGCTCAAAAACATTTATTTTCCAAACGAAATCATAATTTTATAATATATAATACTTATAGGTAACAATTAACTTAAAGCCTTAATGTATAATGGATTATAAAAGTAGTTATAAATAATTATTATACACACCACACACACACACACACACACACACACACACACACACACACACACAAGTATTGCTTAATATCATATATTATGTTTAGTATATATGAATTAATATATGTACTGTACATACGCGTATGTATGCATGCATATGTATATTTTTGTGTGTGTATATGCACATACTGTACACTCATAAAAAATCTATGACATTCAAAATATTTACATATTTACATGAGAGAGAGAGAGAGAGAGAGAGAGAGAGAGAGAGATTTTAGCTATATATATATATATATATATATATATATGTGTGTGTGTGTGTGTGTGTGTGTGTGTGTGTGTGTGTGTGTGTGTGTGTGTGTGTGTGTGTGTGTGTGTGTATAAGAATATGAACTGAACATAATAACAGATTTTGAGGTTGACAACCAAATTTTTCTAAAGTTTAAGCACCCCATTTCACTGAACATGGCAGATAACAACTGTTAACCCTATTGATGGAAAGTTCCATTCGGTGTTGAAAAGAAAAGCCTCTTTACCACAAATTGGCATTCATGCTTCCTCTTGTGACTACGCTCATTCACCTAAATTCGGTTTGAACTGTTCATCTGAGTCATGTACAGTAACCTCCTACATATATCAGTAACATTCTAATAAAGCTGCGTGAGTGAATGAGTCAGATCGGGAGCCCACCACATATTTACGTTTAGCCACAGATGTGAGCATAGAAGTATGCAGCAGATGGTCTGAGATAACTCTGAGAGTCCCTACCCTACTCAACCTATTCATTAGCCTTCGCTATGAGTTACTGTACACGCATGTGTGAATCAGAGATGATTCACATAACGCACATGATAAAGATTTCACAAGGGAGTGTGATATACAAGACATGTGAGTCACAATATTAATGTCCACTGTTCCATCAAGAATGAAAATCAGTTCCCAAAAACAATGCTGATAGTGCATGTGTCAAAGGAAGTTGGTAGAGGGTCTGACGTCGCCCATCGTAAAGTCATTCTGGAACAATCTGGCTCAGTCTCCTTGAGCAGTAGAAACCCACAAATGACCCTTAGAACAGATGCAATGTGTCAACGTGACGACAGGCTCTCAATACTCCTCTTTAACATCTGCTCGTGTACAAGTTTGTTGGCATGTTTAAGTGTTCAGTAGCCTATGAGAGCTGCAGACGAGTCAGAAACAATGGAAGCTCATGGAGCAGTTTTAACGACAAATTCAGATATGCTAGTCAAAAGGGCAAAGTGTCCTGAACCTATTTCATGGAAATATGTAAAAGAATTTGGCTTCAGTTCATGTGTCCCCAGGAACACCCCCCCCCCCCCCCTCCATAATTTGTAGATCTTCTTGTTCTAGATTTAAATAGAACAGAGAAAACAAAATACGCTGTTGTTCTAAGTTGAAATACATTTTCAGTAAAAATAAAAGCACACCATTTATAGTTTGCTTTGCTTTGTAAAGTGTAAACACTCATCAAATCATTTCTCTGTTTTCATTCCAAAAAACACAAAGTTACAACATTGGTTCAACCAAAAACATAAGTCCACAGGCGGACTATCCATTTGCCTGACCACTTATTGGGAAAAACCTGTTTGAAAACAGTTATTAATGCCAATTCTGTTTATATATTACAGACTTCCCTTTTAATTATAACAAAATGATCAGAATATGCATTATATCAGGTGCTGCTGCCACAGCTATGACTGCTTTTTTCCCAACAGAAAAACAGCTCTTCTCCAGAAAGTGCATACCTGTCTCAGAGCGACCTTTGTTTAGAAAGGCACATTAGTGGCCTAGTCATGATGTGAGGCTTGTATTACTTCAAAGTCAAGACTAAGATAAGAGATTACATTTCACTCTCAGTTTCTCTTTGCCTAACTTCTTCTATTCAAGGTTTTTGACATTTACTGAGTAGGGGAAATCTGTTGAAGGTTACCTCACTTCGAACATTCATTCATTGATTTGAACTGTGCAACATCTGCACACACAGACAAGTGTAACATCATATAACCTACCTCTGTACATAAATACAATTTAAATTCACGTCTCGCACACTGCAGTCATGGTGGAATATCCTGTGATGTCCACTTTGCAGGGCACTTACATTCGAATAGAACAACCGTCCGAAGTCATAAGAGAAACATACAAAATGTGCAGAGCAGGGGGGCGTGAGGACTGGAATTGAGAACCGTTGTCCGAAAAGATGTTAAAAATCCTTCTAAAAATATACCCAACATTAAAAATTATTTGAAACTGACAGTAATGGGATCATATACAAGGGTCATTTTATAATCTAATAATTCTACTGAAAAAAATGATGAATTAATTAATATGTTTGAGTTTTCTTGTTTGATCCCATTCGGAATGGTTCCAATTTATGATTATGTTCCTTTAACATTCCAATGTGAATATAGTGTTTAACTCCTCAAACGATTCAAAAGTGATTAAGAAATCGTTTTACTGAAGAGCTGTCAAGGTGCAGATGATTTACAGGAATATCTGTAGTGTTCAGTGGAAAAGCATCACGTGACATACTCGGAGTCATTTCATTTTAGCCCATCTTTCAACAGGACTATTTCCATAATTGTCTGACTTAGTTAAACTTAAGCTCTTTCTCTCGACTGCACTTCTACGGTTTTCACTTTGATTTGAACTGTACGGTTATTTCTAGACACTTTCAACAGGCCTGGACCTGCTCTCATCCCTCTTGTTTCCTTCAGTTTCTTCAGTTTGTAGCGGCTCTGCTCTCTTGAGCTGTACCTAAACTCATTTTTCATCTTTGATGACGATTACTCAACATTCAAGCATACCTTAGGAATCTTGTGCAGCAAAATAAGAAAATAAAAGTTGTTTTCATTTTTCTGCATTGCTTTAACAAGGTTGATGATCAAAGTATAATGGTGACTGTAATTAACACATGCCGAGACATGCTGCCATTTCTAATGTCGACTGTAATGTGTGGGAACTCTTGCTGGTTCTTGTTAGTTCTACCAAGTTAACATCCTCTATTACTCATTCTCATTTAAATTGATAGTTAAGAATTCTGTCCTTGTTTTCTCACCCAATTTGTGAAGGAAAAGACATCTTAAAACAGCCAAAGCTGGTTTGCTGGTCTTAGTTAGTCTCTTAGTTGGTAAACTGGTTAGTTTTAAAGGGCGGTTTTCAGCTGATCAGCAGTCGAATGCTCATCTAAACCAAATAAATACCAGCTCGACTCAGGTTGGGAGACCATCTTAAACCAACTAAGTAGCTTAGGCTGGTTTAAACAGGTTGTTTAAAAAAAAAAAAAAAATGGAGAAAACCACCAAACATCCTCATGAAGGGAAATCTAATTGTGAACACTGTCACTGAAGCGGGTCCAAATAAAAATCAGAAAACTTGAATGTTCTGTAGGTCCCTTAAAGTCAACTGAAATTTGGATGAAATCTGATACGCAGATCTTTCTCAGAGGGCCAAATGTCTCCTGAGGAGACAAAAGCAGAATCTTATTGACCACAAAAACAAATCCTCCACTTTTCAGCCAAAGCAAGCAACGCGCAGGCCCCCCCAACAAATCCCAAATCTCAACGCTGCTTTTTTTAAAATTCAGTCTTATTAGTAGGTTTGGAGAGTTGGGGTCTCAGGTGGTCAGATGGACCCACAGGGACTGTCCCGTCTCCTGCTGTCCATCAGTGTGTGATCAATGTCTGTCACCCCAGCACAAACCTCCCCCACCCTGCCCTCAGCCATATAAACTGTTCAGACGGTCTTACTGTACCTGATGATTAATTCATGTGCTCAGAAGTGGAAAGATAAATGAGATCGTATCAGAGAAAGTATGCTGACCTAGAGGACTTTGTTGAAGAACTATTCCAGGTTTAATGCAAGATAAGCTCAACGGACTGCATTTGTGCTGCAGTGTTCAGAAAAAATAACATTAATTAGTCCTTTGTTCTCTTTAGGGGAAGTCGTGGCCTAATGGTTAGAGGGTTGGACTCCCAATCGAAGGATTGTGGGTTCTAGTCTCGGGCCGGACGGAATTGTGGGTGGGGGTAGTGCATGAACAGCTCTCTCTCCACCTTTAATACCACGACTTAGGTGCCCTTGAGCAAGGCATCGAACCCCCAACTGCTCCCCGGGCGCCGCAGCATAAATGGCTGCCCACTGCTCCGGGTGTGTGCTCACAGTGTGTGTGTGTGTGTGTTCACTGCTCTGTGTGTGTGCATTTCGGATGGGTTAAATGCAGAGCACAAATTCTGAGTATGGGTCACCATACTTGGCTGAATGTCACTTCACTTTACAAACAAAAATCATAAGGTGCTTACACTTAAAGAAAATACTGCCAATTTTGAAGTACAATTTAAAAGCAGAAATGTGACGTTTTTACATTTGTAAAAGAACATTACATTCTTTGTTTAGAAAAGGTTAGTGCATGGTTTTGGCACACTATAATCTAACCAAACAGTTGACGGTAGCCATTGACTTCAGTTGTATTGAAGTCAATGGCTACTGTCAGCTGTTTGGTTACCAACATTCTTCAGCATCTTCTTTTGTGTTCAACAGAAGAAAGGAACTCAAGCAGGTTAGGGACAACTTGAGAGTGAGTAAATCTTTTTGGTTGAACTAACACTTTATTAGATTTTAACATTTTCTTACATCTAGTATTCCATTAAGCTGAATCAATTGCTTGTTTTGTTGAAACTTCCAGTTATGTCATGCTTTTTGTTCATATGGTTTTTCTATATTTTCTAAAACTGCTTTTGGACATTCAGTGACATATTTTAGTATAGAGAACACCAAGAGGAATCAAAATAACAAAAACAGAGCACTTTTACAAGGCTGAGAAGAAAACCTGTGGGGGCAGATGGAACAGTCCTCAGTGCTCAGTTCTTAAAGGTTAACCCCTCTTGTTATTGGGTTTGATGTCTATAAGGAATCTTTCTATATATATCAAAAGCAGTTTATAAACACTGAAAAGAAAGAGGAGATAAATGTTACATGACAAGTACAGTTCTGTAAAGCTATGATCTCTCTGGCCTCATATCAGCACATTTATGTATGTGTTCTTTTGGCCGCTTTGTTGTGTTTGTGTCTGTACACAGCAGGGAATACTTTGATATTGGTGGATGACAGGAAGTGATGTGAAGACCCCTGTGTTCTGGACTCGGGTGGGCGGCTTCATTCAGTTTTTGTCTCAGAGCCAGAGCCGTCACAGAGAGGGAATTGTCAGTTAGGTCTAGTTATATCTGGGTCTACATTCTCCTGTGGAATAAACAGCGTCAATGTTCCCGGTTTACAGTCACCGTGGAGATGGAATGAAAAGTTCCAGAGAGAAACTTCCTATTGAGTAGGAACAAGTTACGGAATCACACCAACTTAATTAACCTCCACCAAGTCAAGAAAGGGTTTTTTCTTTGTTGTTTGTTTTCTATAAATCACATTCCTGATGCTTTATTAAAGTCAGAGTAAAGACATTTATAAAGTTGCAAACTTTTTATTTCAGGTATTTTTCAAGTAAACCTTTTCAAGTTTTTCCAACTATTTGTATTTCCAAGTAAATGTTATTTCAGGTAAATGCTGTTCTTTTGAACTGAGAAAAAAATATTAAGCTGCACAGCTGTTTTCAACAGTAAAAATAAGAAATGTGTCTTGAGCACATACTGTAACCCAAAAATGAGAGTTATTTCTGAATCATATAACACTGAAGCCTGGAATAATGGCTGCTGAAAATTCAGCTTTGCCATCACAAGAATTCATTTAATTTAAAATACATATAAAAATAGAAAAACGTTATTTTAAATTGTAATAATATTTCACACTGTTACTGTATCAAATAACAGCAGTCTTGGTAAGAATAAGAAACTTATTGATCTTATAATGGCCCGTACTTAAAAAGTATGAGTTTTTAATAAGGCCTAATTTATAAACAGTGGTCTATAAATCTTCAGACATAATGAACTGCGAGAAGGCATTTATAAAGCAGTTCTATGACATAAATGAGAGATGATATACTACATTAAAAACTTAGGAGAACGCTTTTAAACAGAAACTTCATTTTATAACTTGTGCGGTTATGTAATTTCACTGAACGGATTAATGTCAAGAGAAAAGAGTGAAGAATGAGACAGATTAAATTAGCTTCAAATAATTGTAATTTTTTTAAATACCTACAATAACAGAATGAGTTCTTTTATAAAGTACATATAAGAGGGAACATGTAAAAGAGTCACAACTACTTAGACCATCTCAGAAAAAAAAAAAAAATTGGAGCGTCTGGTCAGTTTAATCTTGACCGACTGCATGACAGCTGCACTCCAGCAGGAAGTCAGAACTTCCGCTGACATGAAGCTCTTTAAATCATCAGACATCAAATCCACGTAAAATACCATTTCTTCCCTTATATGCTGAAAGTGGAAAGGGTATATATAAGCAGTACACTCAGAAATGCTTTCTTCTCTGCTGATGATTCTACAACGATCATAACCCTTCTTTATACCTCTGACCCTTTACCTCTATTGCAGATGGTTCATGTTCTTGCTGCTTTATTGCTGCATCTACTGCATATTATAATGTATAACATATTATGTATATTTGGGAATGCAGCCTCCATGAATCTTACACTAATACTGAAAAACACATCGAAATTAACTTAAATGTAGTCAGTATGGCCAATGTTCAGCAATCTCATTCCACAGCAAGCAGAACCACCAGGACAAGTTTTCGCATGACCTTCCCAGCCCAAACCTTCAGAATTCTTCAGAAGTGTTATCACCATGCTTAATGAAAAATAAAGCAACGAGGGAAAACAATAGAGAGAAGAGAGCCAAGACAAAGACACAACAATGTCAGAGTTGCGAGGTGGGAGGCAACAACTTACTTTGATAAATCCTGGATTCCTCCTGAGAGCTTCACCACACAAAAGAACCTTTGAATGATCCTGAAAAAAAAAAAAAAGCTGGCTTGATAAGAATTAGGATTTTGCTATGGCAACATTATAACAAATTTAACCCTTGTATTGTGTTCTGGGTGAATTAGACTGATTTGGATTTTCGAGCTGTCGGAAATACCAGTTAATCTGTGATTTAATTCTTGATATTTTGTGACTTTTTCTCATTTAGGGCCATAAACATGCATGCAAAATGAAGATACACTGATGTGTTTTGAAGTGCACGCAAAAACAATTTCTGATGATTTGATGTTTGCAGGTCATTTTGACCCACTTTTATTTATTTATTTTTCTCATACATATGGCAGATATGTATGGTAAAATTCTGAGATTGTTCATAATCAAGCAGATGATGAACAATGATTATATGTTGCAATCAAACTTGTAGCAAGGTTTGGTAGTTTATGTTGTCTCAGGGTTGGCATCATCTCTTCTCAGGTGTTCGGTCATCTCAGGTCTTTGGAAGAGCTGGAGCCAGACTGGAGCTTGTGTAATTCCTAGTAATCACAGAATGTCAATCCTGTGGCAGAAACAGAGAAACAAATAGAGAAATAATTATCATAGCAGCTGTTCCAACAAAGCAAAAATTATTTGTTCAACCCAAGCTAAGGAATAATAATGTGCATTTGATCAGATATAACTGCAGTACAAGATTATGAGATGCATTATTTGAAGAGATGTGTATTTAATCTAGATTTAAACAGAGAGTGTGTCTGAACCCTGAACATTATCAGGAAGACTACTATAATATTTTGTAACTGATACAGAACTTATTAGGTAGCCAGTGCAGAGACTGTAAAATTGGGGTAATATGGTCATATTTTCCAGCTACTGAATTTTGGACTAGCTTGTTTATTGAGGATGCAGGATAACCACCTAACCGTAAAGGTCTGAAAGGAAATCTGCTAATCCTTTTATGAAATGTGTATAGGGCCTTGTATGGTCTATACACAGTAGCCAGAGCAAGAGATATGATAGATTTCTTTTGCATATCTGACAGTGTAACATTAACATCAAGTATTTCAAATGAGTTAAACCTGTATCCTGTTTTCTGACCAGTCTGACGGGGCTCTTGCTTATGACAGACAGTACCTTGGTGAAGTAGACTCATTTAGACCAATATAATCATTTGCTTTGAGCCAGGTTGCAGTCAAGCAGAGGTCATCAAAACTATTATCTGTGATCATTTAATTTACAATAACTGCTTTGTTCTGAGTGATCTAATGTTTAGGAGCCCAAACTTTAAAAATTGTTTTTGTTCAATTATTTTGCATTATTCTGTTTTATCAGATTTTTTCTAGAGCCTGCATTAAATTTATATTTTGACCTCACTATTCGAAGGAACAGACACAGTCTTTACTGATTGGACAGCACAAGTACTTCGATCATTTATCTGGGTAAAACAAAAGCAATCATAGTATTTCTATTTTCAATGTATATGGAATACATAACTTATTTTTCTTCCAGAATTTTTTTTTTTTCATTTAGGGCCATGAACATTTCTAAATAAGTTGTGTTCCAAAAATCAGTGATAAAATAGTTATTTAGGAGTCAAAGCCTGGCTCACACTACAGGATTTTTTGCCAGATTTAGCCCTGATTTCTCCCTCCTGAGAATCGGAGCAAACATCTTGTCGAGCACCTCGATCGCTCCCGATGTTCTACGTGGAATATCTGGTAATGTGAGGCTTTCACTGATCGAATCTTGCACCTCCAGATCTGCTCGCACACAAATCGGCGCAGCCCCGATTAGACTTTTCCAATGATATATACATTACAGACCAAAAGTTTGGACACACCTTCTCATTCAAAGAGTTTTCTTTATTTTCATGACTATGAAAATTGTAGAGTCACACTGAAGGCATCAAAACTATGAAAAAAAGTGTGAAACAACTGAAAATATGTCATATTGTATGTTCTTCAAAGTAGCCACCTTTTGCTTTGATCACTGCTTTGCACACTCTTGGCATTCTCTTGATGAGCTTCAAGAGGTAGTCACCTGAAATGGTCTTCCAACAGTCTTGAAGGAGTTGCCCGAGAGATGCTTAGCACTTGTTGGCCCTTTTGCCTTCTGTCTGCGGTCCAGCTCACCCCTAAACCATCTCGATTGGGTTCAGGTCGGGTAACTGTGGAGGACAGGTCATCTGGCGCAGCACCCCATCACTCTCCTTCTTGGTCAAATAGCCCTTGATGCCTTCAGTGTGACTCTACAATTTTCATAGTCATGAAAATAAAGAAAACTCTTTGAATGAGAAGGTGTGTCCAAACTTTTGGTCTGTACTGTAGTTTGTCATGATTTGATTAGGATTTAACTGCAACCTAGAATATAGTAACTTAGAAGTAAACTTCTACCAGCAGGAAGATAATAGTTAAGGGGTTAAAAAATGTGGTTCAACAGATTAAAAAAAAAATCCTGCTTTTTGATATTAATGGTTTGCACTGTGTGACAAATACTGATATAATTTTTTTTTTTTCATACCTGACCATTTTTAGAATGTGATATTTAGGGAATTGCATTAAAAGGCAATTAGGGTCAATTTGACCCACTCCATCAAAATCGTACCCAGAAATCAAACATAATACACGGGTTAAACGTAAGGTAGAAATGTGTGTGTGTGTGTGTATATATATATATATATATATATATATATATATATATATATATATATATATATATATACACACACATATATATACACAGTTTTCTTTTTTTTCTCTTTTTTTTTTTACATGCAGTGTTATTAATGTGTTAAGTATGACTCAAACACATGTTGATGGTCTATTATGGGGAATGAACAGTGATGTCCTTTAGGCACATACCTTCATTAGGGGTGTAAGGGTCATGGTATTTTTGGGAGGGACCATCATCACAGCATACCTGGACCTGAGACAGCTTGACCTAGCAGGACATGTCCTGAGGATAGTAATGTGAAGAAATTTTCTAATTTTGTCCATTTAAATTACTTTCAAATAATGAGTTCAAGCCATTGTACATTAGTCTCATTTGTCCATTACAGAGCAATGGTCAGATATGCAGCCTATAATATAGAAATATATTATTTTATAAAACACAATATCTAAACAACCTTAAAATATCCTAAATGTATTTCCAGTGTAGCAAAATAAATGCTTTCCAATGGGATAAGTAATCTATTGCAAACGTAAAAGATGTCATTTTTTAAAACAAACTGAATTGTTGCTTATCAGGTATTTAAGTCTGCTTAGATGCTTTTACTGGTAAACCAAAAAAATCTATAAAAACAAACAAACTAAAAACTACTCATTAAGACATTTACTGTATGCATTTGAAATTGATGCAAACTGCAAGCAAATGAGGCTAACCGCTCAGCTAACTTGGACTGTCTGGACAGCTAAGACAACTTGAACTGTTGTAACATTGTGATATGAGTCATCTAAAGAACTGACAAGTGATATTATTAAAAAGCAGAAAAGAAACTGCTAACATTACAAGTGACATTTAAGTATGACCTTTTTTTTGGCCCACGAGTGTGTAAAACCTTTAGAGTAGAGCTCCATACCTGTTAAGAGATAAGACGCAAGGCTGAGTCCATATTGAGCTTTCTCCACTAAATAAATCTTCATTAAAAACCTAGTTGAGTTTCAGAGCAGGTGACTGAAAGAGGATCAATGCTAAAGGAAAGTTATAGTGATCTATGGACACATTACAGTAGATATATGCATATTTTATCTTCATGAGTTTGAAAGTCCTTTTAGGAGTTTGATTTGATAGAGGTAGATGCTAAACAAAGAACTGAATTTCATTATAAGGGAAATATACACCATGAAGAAAAGCTCCTGATTTAATCAACTGTCTGCCTTATGAAAATTTAATGCTCAAACTGTGTGATGAATGTACATTTTGATTTTGTCATCTTCAAGGAGGACCTACTGAGGGAGCACAAATGGACATTGTGTACAAGCTCGGTTGCACTATACAAACTGTCCTGTTAATCGGAGTGAAAGGAAATCAATAGAGATACTCTTTAAAGTCTCCTGAGCAGATGTTCAGGCCCCCAAACCTCCAGACAACAATCAAAACTGTCATTACACACTGAGCTCCACCTGAACCCCCCATACAAGCACTCAGCATAAAATGTTATTCTTTAATGATTTCATTTGAATCAGGATAGAATAAGTTCTGCAACACAGACAAGCTGGCTTATGATTATAGGTGGCCTATATCTTTCAAAAAATATTAATAAAATAAAGGTTTTTTTTGACAAACCACATTTACAGTAATTAGAACATGTAAATCTAGTGTTCAGTACAGTTTAGAATTCAGGATAGAATATTTTCTCTGGTCATTCATCTATGTAATGGCAATGCTTCTAACCTAATGACAACAGCTTGTGATTTTCACCTTGAATTCCACCTCAGAAATGACAAAACCTTCATTCATTTCCCTTGACAGTCTCAACAAGCTGCATTGAAGCTGTATGAGAGAGGATGATTGGCTGTTTGTTTAAAAAACAGCATTCCTTTCATTCCCAGCCTTATGATTGGAAGAATTTGATGGAATTTTGAGGGCGAGACTTTCACACTAGACATATGTTGACATCAGGAAAAGAGGTGGAAGTGAAGGGACTGTCTGCTACAGCTGCCACCTTCTCAAGGCCAGAGGATAAGAGCCGAATGAAGACCTCATCCACCCCCTGGACCGAGACTCCTGTCACTATTATCTCAGCTGAAGCTGAGCTGTTCTGTCTACTAAGAAATGGTACCTTCTGTGCATCTAATATTACTGATTTACACAAATTAATACATTTTATTTAATTTCTGTAAATTATATAAATTTAGTGAGTGGATACGTCTGGTGAGAACTTTTTACAGACTCCTTTATGCTTTGGATAATGGCTAATTGACCCTTCGCAGGGAGCTTTATTGACAGGCGACCTGACCAATCATAATAGAGAATCCACAATTTTGTCCGACAAATTTATCACACAGAAGAGTCGATTAACTTCAGTGGACTTAGAAATGGTGTGTACTGATGTCTTTCCACGGTTGACCTAAAATACCTTCTGATTCATGTTTATTTCAGGCCAGGGGCCGATTTAGTGATTTGGGGGCCATAAGCAAATTCGAGGTATTGGGCCCCAACAGAATAACTATGTGCTCCTTTACTCCTAACCCTTATTTTGTTTGCTCGCTCTCATAGTTTATAGTTTATTTATCTCTTCACAACCAGTAATATGTCAACCTGATGCTGTTATTAAAGCCATATTAGCCCCCCCCCCCCCCAAAAAAAAAAAAAAAAAAAAAAAAAAAAATGTTGTCACTTGTCCATTTAATAAATTGTAAACCTTTTAATTATCCAAGTTCCAAGTGTTCTGAAGGCATACGGTAGGGTTTGCAGAGAAACAAATTAATACTGTATGTAATCCATGTTAGCATATTATTAATCATTGCATTCTTGGATTTGTACGAATGCTCGGCCATTCGCACCAGTGCACTTAAGAAGCACACAAGCCACAGAGTCATTTTAAAACATTCAGATAAAATGATGACTTGACACACAATAATCTCTTTACTGAGGTGAATATCCCTATTCTAAGACAGTCAAACAGTATTATACAGCCTAGAATGCATGAAAAGAGTGCTCCCTCAAACATAAAGTTGCATCTCAAAAAAATTTAATAATAAATACCTTTTCCATGATATTCTAATTTTTGAGATGCACCTGTATCTATAATGCGACTGATTTTACATGTAAAGGTTTACACGCCATCCTCCACTAAAAATGAGCAAAAATTCAAATGAAGGCATTTGCAGATGGATCTGTCAGTAAAGAATCACTCAGTGTGCCCACTGATGCAGAAGACTACACACAGTACTGCTCAACACTGCCCTCTATTGCTGGCAAGAGACTGAAAAATTCTAACAATCAGACAAAATGATTCAGCCTTGAAGAGATCACCGGTAATCCATTACTACCAAAACAAGCGAGTCTGAGCCCTGTAGCTGGTCTGATGACGGATTATTCCCAACTGAACTTCATTCCAAAGTCTTGACATCCACTAACCTGCAGCCTCTCCAGACACGCTTCCCCATGAGATGTAACTGAGAGAAGCTGCCACTAAACAATGCGTGTGCAAGTGGAAATGACATGGAAATTACACTGATAATCACTAATAGTTTGCAGTTGCTGAATGTTTATGTAGTGGCCTGAGGACAACATTCTTGGAAAGACAGAAAATGAACCACTACAGATTTCCAGGGGGATGCTTTTCTGGAACATTTTATACGATGTGGATTTTAAATCTTTTCAATAAGAGCTCTTACCCAACCTTTGATTACATTATCTGAGAATGTAACTACAACATGAAAATGACACACGTTGTGACCCCGGTCCTGCCCAGATGTGTAGTTCTGACCCGTTAAACGCTCAAGGTCAGAGAACAGAATCTGCTCTGATCCGAACATAACATCCCTCCGGACCCCAGCACACCCTTTGTTGCATCTGCACTGTGGCCCAGGAGCAAAGGTTGAGTAATACACAGACATCAGAGCAGGTGGGCGCATGTTGAGCAATGAAACACACCCCAGACAAATAAAAGCAAAGTGGAACACAGGAAATATGTTTGTGGGTTGATTCCCAGAAAAATAAAACCATGTGGGCAGAGCATAATTTTAGATGTGGATATTGCTCAATACAAGCAAGTCATGCATGCACACAAAGCAAGAACTGAACGGTCTGTCATCAACACTATTAGATATTAGCTCACCTATTACGTTTGCAAAATGGGGCATTAAAGGGTTAGTTCACCCAATAATCAAAATGATGTTATTAATAACTCACCCTCATGTCGTTCCAAACCAGTGAGACCTGTTTATCTTTGGAACACAGTTTAAGATATTTTAGATTTAGTCCGAGAGCCCTCAGTCCCTCCATTGAAACTGTGTGTACGGTCTACGGCTCGGTATTCATCTTCAATTCTCTCTTCACAGCAGTTCAGTCAATGTACTGTTTGAGTGCATGCATTACTCCGGGATATTGATTTGTTTTAACTCAGAGGGAGTGTCAGCCACATTAAAAAAAGTTAACAGCTTAAGTCATTTGTGGATTAATGCGTATTGGAGACGCGAACAGTTTAAAATGATTCAGTTCGATTTGGTGAACTGGTTCAAAAAGATCTGGTTACATCGAATGATTAGTTCGTGAATCGGATTTCATTGAACTGTTGTTTTGAACTTGCTCACAACAGACACAGAAGAGAAGACAATGCTGAATAAAGTCGTAGTTTTTGCTATTTTTGCACCAAAATGTATTTTCGATGCTTCAGAAAATTCTAACTGACCCTTTGATGTCACATGGACTACTTTGATGATGTTTTTCTTACCTTTCTGGACATAGACAGTATACCGTACACACAGCTTCAATGGAGGGACTGAGAGCTCTCAGACTAAATCTAAAATATCTTAAACTGTGGTCCAAAGATAAACGGAGGTCTTATGGGTTTGGAACGACATGAGGGTGAGTTATTAATGACATAATTTAGATTTCAATTTAGATTCCAAATAGAACTGAATAGTTTTAAACTGTTCGCGTCTCCAATACGTATTAATCCACAAATGACTTAAGCTGTTAACTTTTTTAATGTGGCTGACACTCCCTCTGAGTTCAAACAAACCAATATCCCGGAGTAATGCATGCACTCAAACAGTACACTGACTGAACTGCTGTGAAGAGAGAACTGAAGATGAACACCGAGCCGTAGAGACCGTACACACAGCTTCAATGGAGGGACTGAGAGCTCGCGGACTAAATCTAAAATATCTTAAACTGTGTTCTCACAGGTTTGAAACGACATGAGGGTGAGTTATTAATGACATAATTTGGATTTTTGGTTGAACGATCCCTTTAAGGATTCAAACATAATTTAATACACAATTTGGTCTACTCTGAAATTCATACAGTATATCAGAGTCCAAAAACAAAACCTTTCACCAGTACTGGGGCACATGTCTCCTGATAAAAATGTGTCCCCGTATTTTGATACTCTTCTATGATACAATTAATGATAAATGGCTAACTTGTGTTTACCTGCTGTATGAGGTTGTTCACAACCTGCTCCCTCGAATAAAAACTGAAAAACGATAGAATAGGTTTGAATGTTTTGTTTCCTAAAATGGAAAGGTAAATATTCACCTCATTCGGTGCTCTTTTGGTTCTCTGTCAAACTATCCCTTACTATACAGACTATTCAATACAACTCCATAAAGCAACACAAGCCTATGTTTTCTAGACACGATGACTGACGTTATTGATCATCTTTGGCTCCAAAGAATAACAGAATTTGTAAAACATTGTCACTTGCCAATTGCTATAATGTGTGACAAGAATGAATATCGTGTAATAATTGATTGTCTAATTTCAGATGATCCCTCATGCACCTGAGTCAACTAACACTGGTTTAGTTGGAAGAATAATAGACATCATCTCTTTAGAGAGTACAACTCTGAATCTGCCGGCAGGATACAGTGATGCTGTGGAAAATAGCTATAATTGAAGTGACCGGATAAAGTCAAAGCTTATAATGAAGCCAATTAGTCTGTAAATGAATGACCAGGACTCAGGAGACCATGTGTGCTGGCTGGAAGAGTGCGAGAAGAAAAAAAAAAAGACAATGAAATAGGTTTTTTAAATATAAATAAACATACGAGTATAAACAATAATATAGAATTAAATAAAGTATATGAATAATAAATATATAATACCAAAAAATGGCAAAAGAAGCAAAATGAGTTTTGAAAAAATGCTAACACACCGAGATAAACTGTTCCATCCTTTATTAAACATAGCTTGCAAGTGATAAATATTACAAAGTTATTTCCTCCAAAATTAGCTTATTTTTTTTTTTCGGTCAATGCATAATTGTTGTTAATCAACCGGCAGTAATCAAACAGCTTTTTTTTTTTTTATCTCCATTTTAGACAGTTAAATATCAAGGATGTGCAAAAGGTCTGGATTAATGTTCTAAATGAAAATAAAAACTTGACAAAAAGCACTTCTTATCCTTGACTAAAATCAATAATCGTTTAAGCCAATATCCAGTACTTTACTTTTTTTATTTTCCTTTTTTTTTTTAAACTGTACACATTTTTAATTATTCATAGTTTTCTTTTATGAACGGATTTCAACATATTGCCATTTGCTTTAAAATTCAAACTGGGTAAATTGCAGCTAAGTCTACTTAAAAAATATTTGAAACTTCAGATGAAATTTAGAAAATCCAAAAGAAATGATGACCCAAAACCTGCTCTCCCATTTCAACAACAACAACAACAAAAAAAAGACTCTTAACTTTCAACAAATGAAAATCGGGGAGAGGAAAAATTGCAGAAAAGAAGAAAAGAAAATTGAAGAGAGACGTAAACCCCAGCATTAGAACTCCAGAAAAGCTGATTGTCCAGTCAGAGAATTATGGACAGAGATTCCATGACATTAACCGTGTAAAAGTATATCTAATAATGTCACAAACCTTAGAATCAAAACTTGCATGTGTGCAAATTGTCCATTTTTTGTCTTGTGATTTAAAGGCTGAAGGCAATAAGCATTGGAACAGTCAAAAACAATCAAACAAAACATTTTTTTCTTCATCGTATACAATGTATACAATCTTCCATGAAAAAAAAAATAATAATAAGAGCATTGTGTTTTTTTTTTCCCCAAGAAAGAAAAATGGGATATCCCGAGGAAAGTTTGTACTTTAAGCAACAGAAAACAAATGTACACAATCTCCCCTGTAGGGTTTTCTGCACCCAGTTATTTAACTAAACGTAATGTTATTGAGCGCTAGCATGCTTTGATTTTACATTTATGATGAACGCTTTGGATTTGGTCAAGTGAGGGGTAATACTGTCAAATGTTTCATCCAGTCCATGTTCTGTAAAGATCAACACTTGGTGTGGGACATTAGAGAAAGAAACTTATTCACCGAACAGCTACAGAACTTCAATGTTTGAAATAAAAAGCCAAAATCAAATAAAAGAGAGGTAACAAAAAAAAGTAACATACGAGACTGTCCCATCATGTCTCAGTCCAAAGACTACAGAATGGATCAAACGCTCCACCAGAACAATGAACTTTTTTTTTTCGTCTGCAAATACTACATACTACAAAAACGCACAGCCGGGGAGAAAATGCATCTAAAGAGCTCATTCAAAAACAAGAGAAGTATAATCCCATACATTTTGCACATTTGTTACACAATAATACACAGTGATCACAAAACAAAATGACAAGCTTCACAATATTCATGGCTTTTTGTTTGCTTTTCTACACAATATACAACCATTTTAATTTCATTTCATTATTTTTAATTCAAGGGAGAAAAAAAAAAAGCATATGTACAATAAGTCATTATTACTTCTGACCTAGCAAATATCGTGTCATCATCTGTTCATACATTTTTTTTTGTTTGATTAAATTTGATTTTTTTTCTCCTTTTTACTTTTTTTTCTTTTTTTTTTTAAGAAACAGCTGAAATTAAACAACCAAACAAAAATGGAACTTAATTGAGGCGTCAAAAGGAAGTTCAACTTCAAAATCCATCTTTCTCGTAAATATATGAACACAGGTATATGGATGCATCTAATATAGTCTACAAGAGAGAGCAGGAGAGAGAAATGAGTTACTATAAACACCCTACGTTCATTTCAAATAAAACAACAAAAAACATTACAGACCATAAAATTGGAGCAAAGATAAAATCAACCCCTTAATATCAAAGATTGAACAGAATGACTAAAGGGGACTGATTTACCAGAAGAAAAAAAAAATAATGTAAACATCCTATTATCTAATATTGCACCTGAAAATTTAATCCAAGGTAGCTTCAAAATTCTTTTGTTCAAAAGTTGCATCGTTCCACCACAAATCAGTGGCATTATACAGGACATAAACACAAAAAACAAAATCAAACTGCAAGGATCAGTGTCCACACACATGACAGAAAAACGCATGTGCATGGATTTATTTCCATTTATTCACCATCGAACACATAATCGCTTTCAAATTTCTCGGCTATTAAACATGACCTGCATGACAGACCTCAAAGTCTGATTTCCAAAAGAAACAAAAACCGTGTCATGGTGAATGTTTAGGCTGGGGGTTAATGTTAAGTGCTCAACTTCTTGTCAACAAGCAGATGTTAAACCCTTTGAAAGCCATTTGTGATCCACGTTTCCAAAACATGGAGCAATACCTCACTAACGGAGAACGAAATCTGACCAAAAGATAACCGCGAGTCCAACCAGAATGCAAAATCATCCTGCGCAGAATCCCTAATACTGCATATTGACTAAACACTGCTTATATTGTGACCATAATTCAAACGCCTCCGGGTTATGTCTACTGAAACATAAACGTGGACCATAACGTGGGTTTGAAAAACCGGACTCTTTCGGGAAAAAATTAAATGCACCCTGCACGACGCACAAAAAGTCTTTCTCCCAGCTCTCTCCGAGACATCCGATGGCATCCATACCTTAAGATCCTGTGCGCTGAAACATTCGTGTCCTCTTTTACTTAACCATTTGTTTCGTTTTTTTCAATTATTAAGAAAAGTGCTCCTCCATAACGAGGCATCTCTTGTGCATTGCTTTAACACGATGATTGATCCTCGTCAATGCTTTCTGTTAAAACTCACGTTAACAATCTACGCATAAACCATTTTTCCAATAACTCCGCCTATTTGCCATTTCAATGATTATCGTCTCCGGTGGCAAGTACCTTTAAGATACGTGGCCAATTCAGATGGAGACGTCGCCCGATTAAGATAAAAAGAACGAAACCGTAAAGACGGGGAGAAAAAAAAAAAAGATCAAAAACACCCAAGCAGAAACACAAATCAAAAGGGAGACAAAGTTCATGATGATGGGACTCTCTTGCTTCATTCTTTGCTGTGCAGTGAAACGCACCGTCACCACAAACAAAGTTACATGACATCACTGCATCCTGTGAAAGTGAAGGCATTGAGAGACACGGGCGAGATCCTGTTCGTGGGCGCATGCACTCCAATTTTACAGTTCTCTCTGGACATTCGGCATCAGGAGACTCGTCCGTGCTAGTGCAGGTCCCATTTCCCTGTGGCCTTCTCAAGGCAGAACCAACATTGACTAGATCAGCAGCGCTCTGCATAAGGATCAATCTGATCAATGTACACGAGTCTGTCTCGCTCTTCCTGAACCAGAAGGTTCTTGGAGGACTCTGTAGTTTCCAAGCGTGTAACGCTACAACGATTCTGCTCTCTCTATCTCAGGTAAGAACGCTTTAACCATTCCAACTTCGAAACTGAACATATACGACATGAGAGAGAATGAGTCGAACTTTACAGGGGCGACCGAGGGAGGAAGCTTTCAAATGAACCAAAAAAAAAAACACCGCGCTTTTATATTTTTAAGTGACCCTGGAATCTGACATCCCCCCTCTGCAAAGAAAAACATAAGGGTAAGAACATAAAAAGATGCAAAAAAACACTAAACCTACGAATAAAGTGTAATATAAGTAACTGTAACAGAAGCAACAATAATACTAATAATAATAATAACTGTGATAATAATAGAAGTAGCAATAACAACAGCAATAATAAGTCGAGATAACAATAAAGAGCTTTGCTATAGTAGGAAACCGAAGTTTGAGATGCACGGACAGTCTGGTGTTTACAGTCTGACTGATTGAGCTGTTCTTATGGGTTAGTTGGGTAGGCACACGGACAGGCACTGCATGCGATGGGGTGATGGTGTGCGTGTGTATGTGGTGGGGATGTTCTGATGTAGAACAGAGGGGCGGTGGGGCGTCCGAAAGGGGGATCTGCAGTCCCGTCAGGGCTCATTTCTGCCCGGTGATGGACTGGGATATGGAGCGTGGGGGAATCATGTCGAGCAGATACTCCCGCTGACGGTCCGCTAGGCTGGATGCCTTGTGGCCCCCGATGGCTCCTGGATTTAGATAGGCAATATTCAGACCTGCGATAGAGAGGGGCCGGGGAAATTCAAGTAAATAAGAAAAAAGATAAGAAGTTTAAAAGGTTGAAAAAAAGAGGTGCTTTACAAAATAGAGTTTGTGACATGAACTGGAAGAATGACAAAAACAAATTTGGCTGAGAAATCATCCCCAAAAAAAGATTATTTGAAGTCATTATTGTGTTAAATTAGAAAATCATAAAATAGACATGACAAAAATTAGCTTTAGAAAGGTTTTCTTTTTTTCACACTTTTAATTTGTATACATTTTAGAAACATTCTAAAAACATAATAGAAATCACAGATAAGTACGTTTCAAAACAAGGAAAATCTTTAAAGAAAAGATGTTAGACCTTCACTAACTTTAAATCTATTTTATTAACTCATCCTTTTTTAATAACATCCTAAAACTCTATAAATCATTAGTTCCAGCCATTGTTCACTTGATGAGAGTGTTGACTTTCACGGCTTTATTATAATTCTATGTCCGGCGCAGCCTACTTTTATGATGAATTTTATATTTTCCTTCATCTTCAACACTATTGCATAGCACTTTCTCTGCTAATTGTATTCTAGTCAGTCTACTTGGTGTCCAACAGCATAATCAATGAGTTGAGACTGGACCCCAGGGGTGGATGAATGTCAGTTTAACAAAATGTGATTCCATAATTAATCCTTAACCCATACGACATTTCCTGACCATGCCATTTCAAAATCATGTAATTAAGGTATGCTGTGCATTCCTAATTAAACGGCATCATCTTACCAGGGATGTTGTAGATCTGCCTGCGGCTGTCATGCTGAGCCCGACTGCTGCTGCTGGTGCTGCTGCTGCCACAGCGCTTGCTTGTCATATCCAGCAGCCCACTGGCCACTGAGAGCTGGGAGGCCTGGGCGAAGTTAGAGAGGACACCTCGTGCTGAGCTGGACAGACCCCGCTGCAGAGCGGCCTGAGGCTGGGGAGTCTGAAATAGAAAATGAGGGAGAATCAGCGTTAAATTTCATGACACCTCTTTGTACCATTAAACTGATTAAAATCTGTGATTAGCTGAAGGGCCAGAATGAAACAGCCATTTCAAAATCCATAAAAATGGTCTCATGAGATCCTATTATTTGTACACAATGAGAGTGTGCACCTGTCGGAGGGCATGGTGTCGGATCAAGGTCTCCGCTTTGCTCACGCTGGGCACAGTCTGGGCGGAGCTGGGGGACAGAGCAGCCTGCTGCTGCAACCTCTGCTCTATTTCCTGAATGGACAGAGACAGAAACAGGAAGTCAGCAAACAGTTACAGAAACTACAAGCTAGCAGTGTCAGTTGCAATGTCAGCAAAAGTCAATACTGCTACTACCACCACTTCTACTACTAAAAATAGCCGGTTTTCATTAATAAATAATAAAATTATATATTATTTGTATAATTTACTTGTCCTGATTAATTACTTCTATTTGAAGCAAATGTTAAATAACAAATCAATAAAAGAGATTATGTCAGTTTTTTTATTATTATTATTTGTTAATATTTCAATCATTATTATATATTTTTTTCAAATAAAGCATTATGCTTTGTAGCTTACCAATGTTATTTGAATATTATTTACAGTATATCCTATAATATTATTAATTAATATTTTAGATCAGCTTATATAAAGTATGTAAAAATTTCAGTTTTACTTTGAGCTTTTTTATTTTAAATTTAATACTTCATCATAAAGGTGAAGTTTGTAATGTTATGCTTAAATACATTCGTTTTTGCAAGGGTTGTTTTAAAAATACGCTGTTTTTTTTAATTCCGCTAGGTGGCGCTAGAAGCACAATAACTGCATACTCCACCTACATACTTTTACTCATTTCAATTAGTTGCTGGAGCAACATTTTACATTTTCCTTTAAGTTTTTTTTTCTATTAAACGACTTTTAATCATTTTAATTTTAGTTAACAATAACACCAGTGTAGCAAACTAGTTTGTGGTGTACTGAAACTCAACGTTTAAGAAGAATTTCTTCATTCAAATGTTGGACATCAAACTCTATCATCAGTAAACTAAAACCTCAAGATACCGACTGACCTGTTCTTGCTGCAGAGCCTTAACGAAAGCGTTCTTGAGCCTATTGGTGTGCTCTGCCTTCAAGGCCTTCTTCTGATTGGACGTCATGCACTGCTCACAGAGAATGCGACCACTTTTCTCCTGCTTCCAGTGTGGGGTAAAGTCAGTCCTGCACTGGGCACAGAAGAACGGCTCCACGTGTGGCAGTGACCCCCGCATTTTACCTAGCAAAAGCAGAAAACATGAGTTTAGTGATTGAGCAGAATTAGAACTTCAATACATAAACTGAAATTGCAATATGGTCTTTTTGCAATTATTAAACCAAATTCGCTCACTTCACTTTTAGGTCAAGTGTGAATGGTCTAAAACGGTTTCCACTTGCACAACTTAAGTAAAACATTTGAACATGAGACCGGCTGTTTATATGTGTTTTTTGTCTTTTTTTGATCTTAGCATTAGATTATCATATGGAAATTCATATGGCAATATGATTTTTTCTAGTTTAGGCCATATTGTGCAGGCCTACTGTGCAAGGTGTTTGTGTGGATTCCTCTTGCTCCTACCCTGACTATCAATGACACTCTGCACGACCTCCTCCAGCCCCACCATGTAGATGAACTCCGAGTTGGCAGCAGAGGGCAGGAAGTGCAGCAGGGGCGCTGGAGGTTTAGGTGGAGGTATCTCCAGCAGGGTCTTCTCCAGCTGCTTGCGGAGGGCCAGTTTAGCGGCTGCTTGGCTGCTGGCCTGGTCGTTCAGAGAAGCCACACTGGAGGCACTGGAAAGGGTGGAGGGGCTGACGGCACCAACCCCACTCACACCCACCCCGACACCAGCTGCTCCTGCTGCCTGCATGTGTGCCAAGTTCATGTAGATAGCTGAGGACGAGCCTGAGCGCTGCGAGACCCCCACCTGCTGGCTGGCAGCCTGCATCACACAAAGCAAAAGGGCAAATCATCAGTAACCCACATAATCCATTTTTATGAATGATTCATGTTGCAGCTGGGCGATGTATTGAATATACAACATATTCGATATGATTTTGTTGGCGATATAAAACTAAACAACACTATAAATATTGCTGTGATTTAATGCACAATTTTTATTCGCCTATTAAGCTGAGGCCCGTTCCAGTTGGCTTGTTTTATGCACCATCCTAAGGAAGAGATGTTTTAAAACAGGATTTAAACATCAGGAGAAAAAGAATAAAAATAAAGACCTTTGATTCATCTTTCAAACTGTGCACTTGGATACATGGGTTCAAACACTTGTTCAAAATTATAGAAAACTTTAAAATATTTAAGTGTTCACAGATATACAAACACTAATGTTAATGTTGAAGTAAAAAAAAATATATATACAGGGAAATTAATGGTCATACTTTATTTTAAGGTCCAGTTCTCACCATTAATAAACCATTAACTATGACTTTTGCCTCAATAAACTCCTAATTTGCTGCTTATTAATAGTTAGTAAGGCAGTTGTTAAGTTAAGTTAGGTGTTGGGTAGGATTAGACATGTAGAATATGATCATGCAGAACATGTGCTTTATAAGCACTAATAAACAGCCAATATGTTAATAATAAGCACGCTTATAAGCAACTAGTTAAAAGTGAGAATTGGTCCCTATATTAAATTGTTACCAAATTATAATTACATATTCTGTGTAAGTACGAAGATATTTACACACACACACACAACTATTTAGACATTTTGGGTCGGCAAGATATTTTTAGGTTTCTGAAAGATGTTCACTAACGCTGTATTCATTTGATCAAAATACAGTAAGAACAGTCAATACTGTAAAATATTATCACAGCTTAAAGTTTAATTATTAAATAATTTAAAAATATAAATTGAATTTAGTGATGGCAAAGCTGAATTTCAGCAGACATTATTCTTCTTTCATTGTTCAAGAAACATTTCCTGCTCTTATCAATGTTGAAAACGGTTGTGCTGCTAAATATTTTTGTGAAAACTGATACATTTTTCAGGATTCTTTCAATAGAACGTTAAAAAGAACAACATTTATTTGAATCAGAAATCTTTTGAACATATTATACTATTTTTGCTGTCACTTTTGATATCCTACCACAAACCTTTTCAACATATATACTTTGTCAAAAGACTGAAAACGCTTTTGCTATATCATTTAGCCCTAGTTCATGACTTCAGCATTTTGAAATAGACCAGTAATAAATACATTGAGAAAAGTACAAATGAATCACAGCAACTCCCAGAATAGATCCTGACCTTTAGAAGAAGAAGAAAAAAAAAAAAAAAAAAAGCAACAACAAAAACATGTGGACCGTTCACATTGTATAATTGTTTTAAAAGTTCAATATCAATAAATTGCAGGGAGGAAACCCTCAAACTAATGGCTGTGAGCTTGACTGTTTGACCGTACCTGCTGATAGCTCACTGCGTTACCCAAACCACCTGTGGAGGAGCGGCCCATGCCAGGCTTGGAGGGCACTCTCTGACCCTGAAGCTGGGCAGGATTGGGTGCAATAACCCGCTGTGACATCATCATTGGGGGCAAAGATGCATTGGCAGCAGACCGGATTACTGTGTGGCCCTGAGGGGAAAAAAAAACACATTCAGAATTATTAATAACTCCGCAATGCACTGCATGAACACTAGATGTCAGCAGACACTGTATATCAGCTTACACAGTGTTGACATCAAATGCTTTGTTTGTACCCAACAGATGGACCGTAATTAAAAATGGTAACTAGTATCAATCTATACAGTTATGCGGATCTTAAGGTGCTGCTCCCATGGCAACCAACAGCAGGCTCTAACATGTTCAGACTAATGTGTGCAACATAACGAGGAGTATCCATGTGCATTGTGCTCATGCTTGAAATCATCAGTAATACATGTATGGGCAAGGAAAAAGGAAAGGCATACACTGGTGTGCATAAACCCCCATGTACCTGTGCAGTGCGCAGGCTCTGAGGCTCAGATGAGTGCATGCCGGGCCGGACGGGTAGTTTCCCGAGCCCCTGAGAGCTGTGCATGGGTGACGGCTGCACTGATGACGGGGCATTCTGGACCACCGGCACCTGAAGAGAGAAATGTGTGCTTTATCAAAAACTCATGTCCAGAGATTCATTAGAACTTAAAACTACAAAAAAACACACAATGTATTAGTGGAACTCCAGCACCATTTTTCAATGTTAAAGCTGCTGTGCGACTTCCACCAATTGGAAGCAGAAAAATAGGTATTGTTTTGAATTTAACTAACTGTTTGGGATTTTTTTTTTCTTTTTGATCCAAGCACTTCCCTTATAGATTGTTCAACAAACAGGTAATCCTGTCACGAACGCACTCATTGAGGTTTCTGACGTTTATTTTTTTATTTTTACACAGCCCAGTGAGGTCATACAGATAATTGTGACACCTTACACTTATTTCGCAAAAATGAGAGGTAGACTTTATGTATAAAACATACCAAACATATGATTAGCGTATTCATCTATCATGCGATTTTACATACTAGGGCATTTCAAGAAGCATAATACATAAATCAAATAATAAAGTTATTACTACTGTGCAATGCATGTCCATAAACAATGCATTACCATGTATAATAATAATAATAACAAATAAATGCTGTGGTTAAAAAGACTGTAATAATAATACAAATTGCTGTATGCCTCAGTAGCACCAAATTTTCATCTTCCAGCTTAAGAGCAAGCCTAACATGATCCGTGCAGAGTGGGTTGTGGCACTTGCATGTCATACAAGAGTGAGTGTCTATGGGCTGTTCCTGCATCTAGACAGACACTGAGTTGAGAAGCTAAGACAAAACCTCTCAATGGCACAGTACATGGACAAACATTACACAGAGCTTTGATATGGTATCTGAGGTTATGGCTGCCCGTCTCGCTCCCTGTTACCCTATTTCACCCCCGCTAGCAACTAGCGTCCTTTCAACAATAAAACGATTTACCTTGACAGTTTTTCCTGGCATTAATATAACACTCAGCTGGACACGAGGGGAGGTTATTTTGCTTGGTGCTAAAACAGTGAAGGTGAACAAGGTGTACAGAGGAACTGCAGTGGAGATGTAGAGTACAAATACAGGCAGATTTACAGCAATTCAACACTGCGACAATCAGTCAATGCTGATTTTTTTTCTTCTAAAATGCGGTCTCCAATTACAATTTAATATGCAGAGACAACTATGAGAAAGCCGATTGTGAGCTGATTTCACAGAAATCAGAACAGGATGTTCACAGTAAAATTTAGAAAATAGGATGTTAAAAGTAACTATACTCCAATTCAAAACGATACCAAAGGTATTTTTTTACTGCAGCAGTGTGACACAATTTAGCACACATGTGGCAAAAAGATTATTCATAACAAGAGGTCATAGCTCATGAATATTAACTAATTTGTAACGCTTCATAATTTGCTTGGCTAACTAAGTCATGTGACCTAATTCGTTTTCATGATCCGGGTCTTCACTATGGTAGAACTGTCTAAATTTGCAAACAGTTGCTGAATTAATCTGTAATTACAAATGAACTTCGCCGTCATGTTTTGCATCGACTTGCACACTATTAAGTTTGGAGTCAGTCAGACCAAAAATTCAGTAAAAATAGTAATATTGTAAAATTCTTCCTTTTAAATATAATTTAAAATTTAATTTATTCCTGTGATGCCAAATCTGCATTTTCAGCAGGTGCTACTCCAGTCTTAGAATGATAACATTCTGAAACCTCATGCAACACTAAGGCCCCGTTCACACTAGTGCGATTTCATTTTAAAGCGCCTAACTTTTGCTACGGTTACGCGTATTGTTTAAACTTTTCCATCGTTTTTGACCCTCGAAAACTGAGACTTTTGAAAACACTGCAGACCCCATTTTAGTTTGAAAACTCTGGGGTTGCATTTATTTCAGTGTAAACAGACCAAAACAGACACTTTGGCATGGCTGCCCACATTCCCTCTGCATATCCTTGACGACCGTGTAAACAATAACATCATGTGCACTGTTGTATATAGATATATAGGTAAATTCCCCATTTGATCAATCCAAGCACATAGACACATCCGCAAAATAAATATAAGGGAATCTTCCCATTCATATCTATGGCTGTACCTGCATGAATGGTCACATGACATGTGTTTTAGGTTGTGCAGTGTAGACTGAGATCGTTTCCGAAACGCAGCAGAAATGCCAATGTAGACGAGGATCATTTTTATTCTAAAACGCTGTTTTAAAACGAAAACGCACTAGTGTAACCGGGGCCTAATATGCTGATTTGCTGCTCAAGAAACATTTCTTATTATTAATGTTGAAAATGTTGTGCAGCTTAAAGTATTTGTGGAAATGGTGATACAATTTTTTAGGATTCTGAAATGAACAGACAGCTCAAAATAACATAATTCATTTGAAATGGTAATCTTGTTACATTGTTAATATCTTTACTGTCAGTTTAGAAAGATTTAACGCGTCCTTGCTGAATAAAAAAGAAAAACTAACAAAAACCTAAAATCCTTAAATTGTCTGCACTGTGTCTGTCACTCGACTTTGTTCTTGAACTGAAGGTAAAACTAAGGACATTAATAACTGTCTTTACATTTATTCTGAAAGATGAAGCTCACGATTATGTAAAGGGGTGTTAAATTTCCCACGAGTGCTTGTGGTGTTCAGCCAATTACAATGCAATGGGTCAGCTGGCCAATCAGAGCAGACTGCGCTTGTCAGAAGGAGGGACTTTGTAGAAAACTATGCATTGAGAGAGGCGGGGCATAGAGGACATAGAATAACATACAGTATTTGAACATTACAGTATCTTTTTTTTTTTTTTTACATTAAAGCATGCCAACATATTCTGTTACACCAAATACACAAAATAATGATCTTTAAAAAAAGCATCATATGACCCATTTAACTGCACTTAACGGGCACAGCGTTATGGCAGGTTTTCTCAATTCCAAAAAGTCTTCAACATGCCTGCCTATCCAATAAATATAATTCAAATTCACAACTGACAGAGTGTAGGGTTACTGGCCCAGCTGGCATCAAGCGTAGAGTAAGGCACAGGACATTGTGTATGGTTCTGACCTTTTGCACTACGTTCTCCTTCTGCATCTGACTCTGCCTCAGTTTCTTCAGGAGCACCAGCTTGGCTTCCTCCAGCCTGAGCTCCTCTCGGAGAGCTTTGATCATCTGCTGCCGCTCGTCGCCAGTCTTCCCCTGCAGAACAAACACACGAGAGATCAGCAACTCATTCAAAGGGTTTAATGGTGGGTAACCAACAACAGATGTGATTCCTCTATTGGAAGCTGCACCTTAAACATCTCCAGGTTGGCCTGATGCTGTTTCTCCTCAGGGTGAGGCGTGCTCCGGGGGCTGGACGCCTCGTTGTCTGATAAAATGATAACGTCTGGTGATGGAGTGCGTCGCTCTCGAACTAGATCGCTATGAAGGGCAAAAATAGTGGGATTTTTAGGAGCACCGTAAATAGTCATTTTTAAGGGAGTCCAGATAAAAATAAAACAAACACAAGGCCTAGCAACACCTGCAGGATAAAATCATTCAAGTATTATTTAATTTCACACCATACAGCAAAAACACTCAACTTCCCAGAATATCAGTTGTTTTTTTGTTTTTATAATCTGAAATGTGCTACAATTTACATTCCAAAGCGACTTACATAACACAATTATCTCCAAGCAAGCAAAACGATTGAACCCAAAGTACATGAGCCCAAGTTTATTTATACAACTCATTTTCCTGACACTTGTAGTTTCAGGTTTTTTTTTTTTATTATATATATATATATGTGAGTGTGCGTGTATGTGTGTGTATATAGTTTTTTATTTAAATAAAAGAAAACCAAGGGGGGGGGGGACCCTAAAAAACTTAAATAAAAAAATACAGAAATAAAAAATTATTCACAGCATTAACAAAAAAAAATACAAAAATAGCGCTTAATAACATTACATGTAAAGGTTTTGTTGCGGAGAAAGTGGAACTATGAATTTTTAAGAGCTTATTATATTTATAAACATTGCATTTTATTAACCGGTATTTCTGAACATAATAAAACTGGACTAATACACAGATGAATGTGCAATTTATTTTCCGGAAAATACGGTATTCATTTCAACAAACAGATGTTGAACGATCTCCCGAAACCTCACCTCCTTCTGGCACTCATGTCCACTGGCTCATCCACTATGTTTTCCTTCCCATTCTTACTTGGACCTCCATGGCCCCCGACTCTCAAACTTCCATTCATCTTCTCCTCGTAGGCCACAGCGCCCATCAGCCCCTGGCTGCCCCCGGGCCCTTTGCCCTCTGCCATGGCTGCCGCCACCGCCGCCCCCTCCAAAGCGGCCAGATCCTTGCGTTTGAGGAGGGCGAGCATCTTAAGCCTCTCCATGGCCTCGTGACCCTCCATCTTCAGGCGCTTGGCCAGTGCCTCGTCCCGCTCATCTTGCGCCTCCAGACCCCGCTTCAGCAGGTTCAGCCTCAACGCCTCCTCAGACATCCGCTCCATCCTGTCAGCGACACGGAGAGAGAGAACAGTTGAGAACAAATGCTTTTAATCACCCATAGTAGATCAAATAAATAATAAAATCATTGAACTTTAAACAACTTGGGGCAATATTTACTTGATAAATATTAATAAGAAGTTAACATTTAAACAAAAATACATGCACGGTGTTCAAGAGTACATTCATTTTCACAGCTGTATCAAGAGATTTTACGGCTACCGGTATCAAATACCGAAATTTCGGTATCGTGGCAGCCCTAATCTGTGGGAATCAGTACAAATTCCCCTGCTTGAGACCAATGCAAATCACTTAATTATTCTTTTACAGCGAAAGAGCTGAGAGCAAGTGCGAGAGAGTGAGAGAGATCTACTATGACTCCTCACACGCCCACAGACTTAACAGAGCCATTAGTCTGCCTCGTGCTGAGGCTGTGGACTACAGTGCTCGAGAACCAAGGCCTCTCCAGGCTTAATTGATAAATTACATGATCATTACATACAAATCAGTGTAACTTCCATGGTTTGACTGAGGAAATTTGCTTGGGCTGCTAGTAGAGAGGGTCTCCCTACCTCACATTCAGCACCCGTTACAACAAGAGTGATTTCTGAGTGCACACGCAGCTGAACGGAGCTTCCCAAAACTGCCACTGACAACGTCACAAAGCTTTCCCCACTTGTGGGATCGGATTTCTTGCACCAGATTACTGAGACTGAAGATACAAGCCTTACTCAAGAACTATAATTAGAGGATTTCTGATGAAGTGGAGTTTCACTCATGGATCAACATCAATGCTTTCAGCTGACAAAATCTATGTATTTTCCCTGTTTCCATTTTATAAATATATACATATTTTTCATTGTTTTACAGTTAAAGTGTGCAGTTTCAGCAATGGAGACACGACTGCAGGTAAATCAGTTGGAACAAAATAAATTGTGACACTAGCAATATTGAAATTACGTTTCAGCTGTAACTATAATTTGATTTAAAACCAACAACTGTGCTTATTTGAATAAAGAGAAAACAGGAAATAATGACTCAGAAAAGGTGTGAGCGGCATTCAAACTCCTAATCGCCTACATCTGAACTAGCGATACACTGCAATTTCAATCAAAAACATGCTCTAGAAAACTGAAAACACTGGGTCACATTTACTTTCATACACCGAGAACTTCATCAAAAAATTCCCACCTGATTCACAACTTGCATGTTAGAACACGAACTGGTTCTTAACCTTGTTTTAATGTTAATGAATTTGGAGCATTCTATATAAGTGCCCAAGCGCCCAAGGTTAGTCATTTGCATAAAACACACCCATAACATCTCCATATAAGAGAATGTTTTGCAGAGCCTTTCGTCACTAAGCAAACTTACCAAAGAAATTCTCGTCTGAGAGCACAGAGCAAGTTCTTTGAGCATAGTGTACAATACTGTACAAAATGATCTTAACACTTTCATGAGGCTGCCTAGAGTATATGACTTTTGCCAGCATGTGGTAGTTGTATCCGCAAATGAAGAATAACCTAATAGTTCTTAATGAATCATGATTGGTTTGTGAAAATGTTCGTATGCAGATTTCATGCACAAATTAATGGGAACGCATGATTAGTGAATGAGACCCACTAACCATATTTAATTAGCACTTCTCTGATGGTGCATTTTCACTATTTCAGCATCTTATTTCATTTACACAAAGTGAATAAGGTACAAATGCAGTCGAATTTTAGCACATGGGAAAATAAGTCAGATAAAATTGTTGCGCTACAACATTGAGAGAAGCCGCATCAACCAAGAACCATACTTCAACTGGTTTAATTTAGCACCTGCTAAATTAACACAACACCTTGAACATAGCACAGATTTCAATTTCCCAATTTGCCCCCATTTATTTTCAGTAAAATAATTTACTGAAACGTTTTTCGGTTTAATTCCAATTAAAAAAAAATCATGTTGGTGCCTCGCTAATTGACCACCTCAGCTCCATTCATCAGCTCATGGTACGCTAACCCCTGCGCAACGGCTCTGTTGACGGATCTAGTTTGGAAGCACGAAGAATCTGTTTTGGGAGACAGAGAGAGAAAACTACAGTGCAGTAGATTGATAAAAAGCACAGTCTTGCTAAAGAGACAGAAATGCCTGGAAGACATCCTCTCCATCTGTCCGAGAGTGTTGTCTCTTAAAATATAATTTATGGTTAAGATGGGACACATCAGGACCACAAATTCTTAAGTGTGCAAGTAAAACTCCAAAACATTGTTCTATAAAAAACGGTGTAATATGCATGTTTGATTTTAACACACGGTTAACCCAATAAACGGTTTAAACCAGTGGTGACATTGGTTTATTGACGCACCAGATGAGCCAATTTCTTCTGCTGCATTCTTACAGTCAGCCATTACCTTTCTGTTCTCCCCTCTGGACAAAAGCACAACACACCACACGGCAGCCCAACAGCCAGTCTATAACGTGACTGAATCACTCTGTGTGTGTGTGTGTGTGTGTGTGTGTGTGTGTGTGTGTGTGTGTGTGTGTGTGTGTGTGTGTGTGTGTGTGTGAGTGTTCCCATGCGAAGCGCACACATACATTGCGGGGTCATGCGTGCTCAAGTGCAGGTTTGATTGTGTGTACACACAAGACTCTGAGTCCGCACTCGGAGTCTGGACTTGCGTCACATATTACAGATCTAAATGATCATGTGTGTGTTTGCTCGTCTTTATTAGTTAGGCACGCTTGGGCGGACCCTTCATGGCCAGAGGGCAGAGAGAGGCTCTCACCCCTCCCACACGGGGAGTGTCTGGACAGTGAACGTGCAGGACTCTATGCAGGCTATTGTTTGTGCTGGAACCTCTTTATCTGACTGATGCATTTGTATTCTGCTCGTAGCTTCAGTCTAAAGGTAAAACATTATCAGGTGCTGCCGCTTGTCCAGTATGTATTCTTTGAACCCCATATATAGTGAAAGCTAACCTTTAATTGCATATAAACACAGTGAAAACTTTTAAAGGTATATACACACATGTACATTTACATGGATGGAGGGCTGGGGGGGGGGGGTACATTTTCATTTGTGTTATCCTCCTGAGTCCTGATATTAATATTTTTTACATTGCAATTTTGAGCAGTGTAGAAATTTATCAGTGCAGTGCTTCTCAATTCACAAATGAATGACTCAGAGCCGTTTGTGTGTGTGTGTGTGTGTGTGTGTGTGTGTGTGTGTGTGTGTGTGTGTGAGAATGAAAAGCATACATTGTGACCAGTGGAGGATGGTTCCCGAAACAAATGACTTTTATGGACCAGTTATTTTAATGAAGTTAAAAAAGGATTCGTTAGGAGTTTGAATCGGGAGGAAGGATCTTAAAACACTGCTCTGTAAAATTTACAGCAGAAGCAAAGTGAGGCTTTCTTACAGAACAAAATGGACATTATAAAATGTAATTTATCCAAATTAATGGGCACAATTTGGAAGCTTTTCTAAACCAAGAGTTTGTTTTGTAAATGAATTCAAGTAAATTCCCAATCTAAGATAGATTATTGGAATATTTGCAATTGGAATCTAATTGATTCAAGAGCTTGTCAATACGAATCAAATATCAGATTGAATTGGAATTTCATGAAAACTAGAGCTTAAGAATCAAAACTGGAATCCAGTTCAATCAAGAGCTTGTAAATGAATCATACCAAATGCATGATCTAACCAAATTAAGATCTTGAGAATCAGAATCGAATCAAAATTGGAATCGAATTAAATTGAGAGCTTGTGAATAAGAATCGAGTTGAACTTAGAATCGAACTGAATCAATTGCTTAGAAATCAGAATCAAATAAAAAAGGAAATTAAGATCAATGAGGGCTTGTAAAGAATTCATATTCATATTTAGGAATCAGAATCAAAAAAGAAAAGAAAATAATTAAAAAAGCTTGTAAACTAATCAATACCTTTTAATTTGAGAGCTTGAGAATCAGTATTAAAAATCTAAATTAAAATCTGAGAATTGAATCTAAAAGGCTGTATATCTAACTGAAGTACATGATATAGGCTAATCATATTGCTAAGTATGTAAGGGTAGCTCCAATAAATAAGTATACATCTAAATATGAATACAAGGATACAGAAAACACAGGCCAAGTGATCCCATTTTTATATTGTGAAGCAGACAAAATAAAAACTGAATCTATTCACTTTTGAAAGAAAGCACATCGTGAATACCCATAGTTCATCTCTGACAACTCTGAGCTCCCCTCTCAGTTTGAGGTCATGCAGAATGCAAACATTTGCCCTAGGACTCCTTAACTTTGATTTCAGTGAATCTGCAAGCGAGGGATTGTGTATAATGTGATGCTGGGATCAAAGGTGTGTGGATTCACGTATTGGTCAGGAGAAAAGCAGCATGGAACCACGCTCCCGCACTAACAGACCACATATAGACACAGCGAAGGAGAGTTTCTCATCCGTGTGTTTACAAATGATGCTCTTTGTCATGCAAACGTCGCACAGGTCCTGGTGCAAACACACAATCAGCATATGTCGTCTAAATTCTTTTGTCTGGCACTAATGAATATTAGTTATCCTCCAGCCCCTGGAAAGCTCAGACGTAATCATCCATTCCTATAAGATGTGAATGATCGCAGGCACTACTGTCTATGGCAGCCATGGTGACCTTGCTAAGCCATAATACTTTAGAAAGAAGGCTTTAGAAGTGTGTGCGAGCAAGATGAATCCGTATTCACTAACTGGACAAGTAACACCTCCACATTTCTGGTTGCAGTAATACTATCTAAGACCTCATCTATCAAATGACATAGGCTCATCGCAATCGTTACTTTCTGAATTCTCTGATGTAGAAAACATTTGCTGTATTCTATTCTGCCAGTCCAGCAAGCTACACCACCATGCATTTTTAGCTGAAGTTCAAAATAAAACATGCCACTTGGAAAGCTTCAAGAGAATCTAGATTAGAGGCATTAAAGTCACGACATGTGGAGGAGTCCAATGTGTCCTGCATGATGATGAAAGGAACAGCATCTTATAAATACAAGTTAAAAACAACCTTTATATAATTATGCATGGTGTTATATATATTAATACTATTCTATTTTTTAACTACATTATGAAAGAAACTCCTTATAGCATTAATTCATGTTTTCCAGCCGATTCTGACCCGACCAGTGTCGCTTACAGCAAATAATGACAGCTACAAGTAAAATAAATAAATAAATAAAAGGTAAAACATGAATTTTCCAACCATTTCCAAGTCTCCATGGTAAGATTATTTTACTTATGTAAGGAATAACCAGCAGATGGTTATTATAAAATAAACAAGGTTCAAAAATAAACCAGAATAACGCTCACGGATTATAATAAACATTCAAAAGTTTGGGGTTGGCACAATTGATTTACAAGTTTTTTTATTCTCACCAAGGGTGCATTTAGTTGATCAAAAATACAGTTGTGAAATATTACAACTTTATTACAATTTATTGATGAGATGCTATTAATCCAGTCCTCAGATTCACATGATCCTTCAGAAATCATTCCGAATTGCTATAAACGTCTACACTGCTTAATATTTTTGTGGAAAATATAATACTTTAAAGATTCTTTAAAGCTTTATTTGACATCTATTTGAAATACAAAATATTTAGCAACATTATAAATGTCTTTTCTGTCACTTTTGATCAATTTAATGCATCCTTACTGAATATAAACATTAAACCTGAGCTAAGTCTGACATCCAGGATTAAGGTTTTTATTTTATTTTTATTTTTTTATAGCCAACTACAAGTTGCTTGACAAACCTCAGCCAACCAAATGCTAAAACTAAGCCTGGGTGAACTTACAGTCACGTTCAGCTGTAGTTCCTATGAAACACACAGTACTGTAGTTATTCCTAAACCCAATTAAGCTCCCGAGACCCAGAAGCGACTGGTCTTAAAATGCCTTATTGTAGGGACATCCCCAATTACAAATTAAATTGAGCTGTAATTGGTCCCCTGATGACTTCATCATCTCTCTATCATCCCATTATTTCTCATGTCATCGTTTGCACTTATTCTTCTTCTGGCATAGTTTAATCATACATCCGCCATTGCATCGCAAAGTCTAATTTACGAGACTGGCTTTACAAGCACAAAAACATCCGGTGATCTCGCTTACAAAAAGAGCTTCACTACAATTTTAAGAGGAGGCAGACTAACGTCCTTTAATTTAACAACAACGATTGAAGAACTGAAAAGCAAGCACATAAAAGCTTGACATATAATGTCATATCCTTACTACAAACCACCCACCTTGCACGACAGTGTGTGAGGGGAAAAAAATGGGGGAAGAAAGAGGGTAAAGAGTGAGCGAGAGGAAAAAAAAAAAATGCGAGTGACTGAGACAGTAGAACGAAAGAGCGAGGGAGTGCGTGAGCAATAAATGCACAAGCATACACATAACCAACAATGGCACCAGCCGGCCAATCAAATGGTCCGTTCAGTGCACGTCAGTCTGACCCCCCCACCTTTACATAATATAATGACTGTTTCAGTCAGCTGCTACAAAAACCAGACTCTTTTTACTCGGCCCACTCCTCCTTTATCCACCCCCCTTTTGCATATCGACGCACACACACACACACCCCAGCCACCCCCTTCCTCCTCCTCCTCTTCCCCAGAAACCTGCACACGCGCACTCCACGACAGACTCACTGCTTTGGGCACTACGCCAGTCAACGCAGCAGCAGCAGCTCTGAGATAAAAAGAAAGAGAGAGCGAGAAAAAGAAAAACAGAGATTCACAGAGTGAAATGGTGTGCGCGATCACACCGCGGATGAGCCGTATCACTTCACTCCAGATGAGATTATCTGGCGATCTCTCCCAGCGACCCTCGCAACACCCTAAACCACAACTTTCAAATCTCCATTTTATCTAAACAACCTTTTGTCCCACCATATAGTCCCACTGATCCCTTTCGGATGGTCCCTGGATAGTCACACACGCAGGACTACTTGCCAAGGTAGGGAAAGGGCCTAAAAACGTGGAACAATTTGTGTGTGCCTGCGTGCGAGTGTGGTTTGATGGGCCATACCGACACAAGACTCACTTTGTGCCCTTCAGACCCGCCATTCTAATACAGCTGTGCCACACACCACAAAGCAGAGCAAAAACTGACCCCTCCCTTCTCGCTCTCCACCCCTCCCCCCCTTCCAAAAAAAGTATTCCTTTTTTTTCCTCCCTGCGTTGTAAAAATAAACACACACGCTCACTTTCTGGGGGCCCCTTAAAGGTACGAACGACCACAAACTACTTTTCGGTTCTTATTCTTTTTTTTTTGTAAACACACACACGATGCACGTTTGGGATCTCAGTCGGTTCAGGTGGGGGGCAGAGTTGGGGGTTAGGGCAGACGGAGGATGAATAGGACGAGATTGAGACGAAAAAATGAAATGGAAGAAAAAAAAGACAGCAGCACTCTCCTGACACGCTACCCTGTCATAATGCCAACCCTTAATTCCCCTCTGCCCATCCCCCACCGGCACACCATTTTCTTTATGCACACGCCACTGCTGCCTGTCGATCAGATCACTGCAAGCACAAAAATGTCCTCCTCCTTCTGCCCCCACAGCAAACACCATCACACCCTGAAGCCCCCTGAACCGGTACACAACAAACACACGGGCAAAATCAAAGACCCTTGCCCCCGTAAAAAAGAGAAGTGATTCGAGAAGTGTATCAAAAAAAATTGCCAGCTAAAAGAAGTGATGATAATAATATGGCCGGTTGCAAGTGCACGATGGAATCCGCAGCTCATTTCACGCATGATCTGCATCATGACAATTCATTTGGCTGACGTAACCCACTGCCCCACCTCGCGGACCGAAGCGCTGGTGGCATCGCATCCCTCCCCCAGAGAGGTACAAGGTGCCTTGTTTTAAACAGCATGCTAGGACTCCCCCGGGACCTTTCTGATATCTGAACGCTCAGATTCCTTCATGCAAGAGTAGCGATGTATCCTCCCCAAGTTTCGACCTAAGGTGCAGCACTTATCGTGAAAGAACAGGGGTTTGCACCCATCTTCACCCACTCACCCACCCCCCCCCCACCCCCATCCTCCACTCTCATAGCCTGGCCCATCTCCCAAATCTGTCTGTTCGCATGCAGCCCCTCTGATCACCAACCTGCTCAATTGGCTAGATTAAGCCTTTCCTGTTTGCAGCATCTGATGCTGAGCACGGAGACCTCAAAATGGCTGCTACACTAAATCGCTAAAGGTGTGTGTGCCCACCCTGTTTAATAAAGAAAAAAAAACAAGACGCACTGGGCAAGAGCAGGTCTGGCTGCTCGTTTTGTTCTCGGAAGTATCCGTTTGGATGGAATCGCAGCTCTTTGGGGTTTAAATGTAAGGAGAGTGATTTATAGTGAAGGGCAGGCGTTGACGCAATAACCTAGTTAAAGCTGGAGCGAGCGGGCCTGGCTTAGGGTCATACAGGGTGAGAGCCAAGAACGCTTGGGACATGGAGGCAATGGTGGATGTCAGAATGCAAACTTCATAGTAATGTCTCAGATTTGGTTGGGAAATCATTTGGGTGACTTTTCAGAAGGATCTATTGGATTTTTAAGGAGTTAACACTATGGATGTAGTGGGAAGGAAAAATTCACCCAAAACTGAAGTAAATGACAGAACGTTTCTTGTTCCAAACTTGTATGATTTACTTTCTTCTGTTGGTATGCTAAAGAATGACTAATTTTACGGACAAAAACAATGTGGTTCTAAACAACACCTAGGCCCCAATGACGCTCACTGTATGGACAAAAAAGAAGAAGAAGAAAGAAAGACAACTTGCAAAATGACTTCTATACTCTAAAGAAGACAGCAAATCATACAGGTTTGTAACAACATCAGGGTGAGTATAAGACAACACATTTTTTGGTCTCTTTAAGCAGGCCTATGTTGACTTTGGAGTAGAGGAGGATGAAAATACTTTTTTCTGTTTATATTATTTGTGAAGAGGGGTTTGGATTTGACATTTATCATGTCAGAACTCTCTGCCCTGGATAAACACTTCATACACCGAATAAACATTCTCCTTACTTTCACCACAACGGACAGAGTGTGTAAACGTCAAGCAAAAAAAGCAACCATAACAAGAGTGAACTTAAATATTTAAGTTAATGTGCTGGAAAAATATAATCCTCTAAAATAAAGGCAAGGCATATATGACAATAAAAAGAAAAAAAGGCACCTTTAATGTTCTATTAATCGTATAAAGATAACCAAGATGGGAAATGATGAACGACTTGGCTGTAGTCGCTTTTAAGGTGACCATATAGTGACCACACTTGCTGCCAAGACTTTTAAATGAATACAAGTCATTTTAAAGACTGAAGGCTAGAATACACTAACAGATTTTTTACCCAGACTGCGTAAATGGTTTTAGGTGAACAAAATGGGAATTACACACTAATAGACTTTCAAGTTTTTCCGAAACACAACAGACTCATGCAAAAAATGTGTTTGTTGTTTGGAGACAATGGGTTCTAAAATCAGCTCAAAATCAGGTCTTGGTGAAATCTTTAAATTCTGACTGAACTAAAATCTGTAGATTGACATTCAGTAACTCGAATCAACACATTCAGACTTTAAATCGGGGCAAAAAAACTGGGTTTTTTAATTTTTACATTTGGATAGCCTAGATTCCCGCTTCCAAAACTGCCGCACACCCAAACCCTTCTGGCATGTTGCAGAACGAAATGTCAACGAGGTGACGACCCTCCATTTGCCATTAGGAGGTTTATCTTCAGCTCCTCAGCAGCTGGCTGCCACTCCGTGAACTCGCTTTCACAAGCGACAAAGCACCAGCGAGAGTGTGACCTCCCCCAGGGCGCGTAAAGCAGAAATATGACTTGAACAGCAGACCCAGGCCTCATGATCTCATGCTGCAGCCATTTCTGCAGCCTGACTCCAGAAGAGACGCAAAAGCAGGTGACAACACCTGTTTGGTCAAGACCTGCCCGATTTCTTTCATTCGGCTGTCACTTTGGCTCTCGCTTCTCCTCGCTCTGGTATCCACCACCTGAGGATCCGAGAATAGGCTTAACCGGATAAAAACAGCTGAACAAGGTGGTGAGAAATGTGAAAAGATGAAAATGAACAAACACAGCACACCTGACCACAAAACATGCACTCTGGACCATAGAGATGCTTTAGGGGCTAACTAGTTGACAACAGTTACTTGTCACCTTTCTCTTTTCAAATTAGTCTTCCGAGTGAGTAAGCCCTCTGATCAATATGGACTGGCAGAACACTTGGGCTTAAACGTGTGAAAGATGTCAACAGAACAGCTCCCTAAACCCCTCAAGAACATGAATCAAATGGCTTTACAGAACACAGCCTTAGATTAGAGAAGCTTTTTTGACTTTTCTGAAAGCTAGGCCACCGATTTTGCAGGTACTCCTGGACAAAACTGATCATCTGCTTTTCTAAAATGCTATTTAGAACACAAAGTTATTAGCAAAATGGGTCAAGGCATCTGAAATAAAGTCAAACATACAGTGATCCAGAATTTGATCACAATTCCGAGTAGTTTCCAGCCCAGATGTTCCTCTTGTGTCGCTATAAATACAAAGCTCTGTTTGTTTAACCATCCTGACCAGCATAACACAACATTGACTCAACCAAAGGCATGACTTTGGGGCAGGACTATCGGATTGTCCGACCAACAGTAGATGGGGAAAATGTTCAGAAAGCCAATTTAAAAACTTGTTACATTAACGCAGATACACAAGCAATGTGTATGTGGAGAACAATAATGTATAAGTAAATCGGATCAGCAAAAGGAGTCAGAGTTACTTTAAACTCGACATACTCTCAAATGTTGACTTGTAATGACAACAGAGTGTGGTACACGGTTTACCACAATCCAATCAAAAATGCTACAGATGCAGCTGTTTTGGGATAGGTGATGCATAAGGTTTTATATAGTTGGAGTTGCAGTTTTTAATCTCTGCTGTTCCATATGCGGGAAATCTGATAGGCCGTAATATCAACATTAATTATTAGAACTGAAGCTCAGGGAAATTAAAGTACAACACAGCAATGAACTTGAAGGGCAGTATACTTTGTTTCAGTGAGCATCTGAGAATTAGTATCTGCACATCTCCAAAAAATCATAACCAGTGAGAGTCCCAGATGTGTGTAGTTGGGCAGAATGGGAAGAAGCTAACACATTTACATTATGTATTTGGCAGAAGCTTTAATCCAAAGTGACAACTTCATGCAAGGTACACATTTAGATTTTATTAGTCCTTGCCTTCCTGGGAATCGAACCTATTCTGCTGATCTACTCTACTGTTTGAGCTAAAAAAAAAAGCTTACCAAAGTTCAATCAACGAAACTTCACATGTACAACATGCTGACGATAAACACTAACTTTAGTTTGAGCATTCCAATATTATCAAGAAAAAAAAAAAAAAAAAAGACCCCAGCAAAAATCCCTCTAGCAGGCGTTTTCAAATAGAGCCCTGAACTCAATATTTGTAATTGTAATAAAAGAAAAAAGAAAAACCTTTTCAGCTTTTTCAGATATTTCAATAAAAAGCCAATTAATAATTAATTAAAAATAATAATTACATCAGAAACAACTAATAAAAGTAAATTAACAATCAGACTTTGTCTTCATAACATAATGCTTACTATAAACAATAGTCTGAATTCAGAAAAATACAAAGCTGCTTCTATATTTCAGGAAGGGAATCCCTTGCAAAGGGATCATGAAATTTTGGAGCCCTTGGCATCGAAAACTCCTGGCCTAAAGACCTTCCAAACAAACCACCAAATCACATTCAAGGAATCCCACTGGAGCTCTACAACAATTGTATTCATAAGATGCAAATGAAAATTCAAATTTAAAAAAAGCTTGTTGACAAATTTATCAGTATAAATCATTTCTCGCATCACACACAATCCAGCCGCGATGTGATGCAAGCGTAATTGAGATGTTGTAAGTCAGCTGTGCTGTGAGGTCACAAAAGTAGGTTGCTGAGAGGGAATTTCAGGACAGGCGTATTAGCATACCGTCACCAAATGGCACGTTACGCGCACGTTCCTATGCTGACAGGAATTTCCAAACCACTTCTGGGAGGTTGAGTCGAGTACAGTATCTAAAGCTTAATGGTTAATTCGCTAATTGGACCGTTGTCCTCACCAACGACCTACTCAATGGCTAACTATTACAGTATATTACTCAGAAGAGAAATCTGCTGGGAATATGACCAAAATTTGCATACGGCCAGTTTCTGACACTAATGAGGCCAATTAGGCGGATGGCGCCCATGGCAACAGAGTTGTAATTGGTTGGCTTGATGCATTCGGGACGTATGGGTAACAGGATGTGGGTTGAGTCAATAATGTGTTTTGGAGCTGCCAGCACATGATGCATTTGATGCCTTACCTTAACGCACCTCTGCAGATTCAGCGAGTACCTGAGGGTAAAGCAACCAGGATGAGACTGCGACAAAGCAGACTGGTAGTCGTACCTGCAAAGCCAAAACCAGAAGACCGCCTGGCACGTGCTCATGTATGCGCACAAAAACATTCACCATCATCTGCATACCGCATGACAGAAGGGACGAGATCACAGCTGGTATCTCGGTCCCGGCGTCTGCGTGCACCTAGCCAGAAATGGCGTCTTCCTCTCACTGTACCGTTCAGCCACAACACTTAAAATCTCGGTCTTCATTAAACAAGACAACAGCTCATTGTGGCCGTTGCCATGACAACAGGCCCTTCTATTTTTAAGCCTTGCCACTAATCAATTCCTGTTCTGCTGTCGCCCGAGGGAGGGAGGGGCGGTTCAGAAGGAGGGTGGGGGCAGTAGCAGGGGGCAAAGGGGAGGAAGTGTGTGGGGGAGTGAGGCTGAAGACAAAGAGACCAAATAAAGACAGCAACAAGATCTTTAAGATACCGAAAGAGGTGGTAGAAGCAACAGCGGTTAAAACAGCCTACAGTGAGGAAACGCGAAACCAGGTTTCCTCCTCGATTAGACCTGCGAGGAACAGTGCTAACCAGAGGCCCGTGCTAGTACGCAGGTACCAAAACCACACGGGGCTGCAAACACGAGGAGGAAATACTGAATGAAACTGAACTTTAATTTTCGCTCGAACCTTGACAGTCTGAACCAGACTGCGTAGACTGATGGGAACTGTCTCTCGGGCAGGCCCCGGTTCCCTCTCTGCTGCTGCTCTTCCTCAGAAATCCTCACATCCAAACTTCAGCTCAGATACGTAGAGGGATGAGGAAAAACCCTCAACAGGAGGTTTTCTAACAGAGGCGGCAACTGTAGAGAGACGAATGGAGAGGATCTGAATAAAGCTACAGACCTAGTTATACAATATACAGACAGACTTCAAGGTTAAGGAGGAATACAATCTAATGCTCTTGGCAGAAGAGAGAAAATACACAAAGAGAAGCAGCGGGAGAAGGAAAAAAAAAAAAGCTCTGGAGATGAATCGCGCCGATATCCCTTAGAAGCTGAACGAGAATTTGAAAGATGGTCACAAAATAATAACGTAATTTCGTCAAAGCCATTATGAGAAAGAAACACACTGTCCTTGTTTTTAGATCATTTAATTTAGATGAATGGTAAAATATATTTCACACATTTGACCACTATTTATGATAATACGTTACACTGACACATGATTTCGTCAAGGAATGCAAAAAGAGTAATTGATATTTTGAATAGAATATCCAGACACAAATCTGAACATATTCAGTCGCGTTTGCTTCCATTGATTTTTGATCAGTGTTTTGCTAAACAACATACAAACTTTTACGCCAAAAGTGCGCACATTATGTATTCACATGATTACCTCATATTTCTTTAAATAGAATAGAAGCATAATTTCTTAATGACTCGCAGAAAGACAATTCTCTGCCGATCCATCAGTCAATAATACTTGATCATAATTCCCATATTACGGAGATGGTAAACTTCTGCATTCTGTCTCATAATTTCATTTATGCATCAGTTATCAGCATTAGGTCACAGCAGAGTGAGTTTTGAACGAAAACGTTGTGTATTAATCTTAGGCCTGGGTGATAAAACGCTATCGATATTTATCGATTGTACTCCATCGATAACAATATAAAAAAAAGTTTGATATAGCACACGATATAGACACGTGCTAAGACTGACGCAGACAGCACTCACAAACATGAACACAAGTGCAGTAGAAGTCCTGTGGCCTCGGGACACAAGCCAAAACTTTCCAAAAGACTTAACACATAAGAGAGGAAATATTTGTTTATAATATATTTTGTTTGACTGTATAAAAAAAAAAAAATTGATTGTCTCAATAAACTGGTTAAAATAAAAACACAGTGGTTAAATAATAATAAATAAAATCTATTGCACTTTGTTTTAAAAAAGGTTATAAAAAAAGTCAATAATTACTAATACCGAACGATGTGAAACATTATATCATTGATACATTTTTTACATTTAGCCCTAATTAATCTCACACTGTCAATCTGAAATAGACTAATGGCGCGTGCTGACTTTCTGAAAAGCCCTGCATGGATTGAGGAGATTGAACCAGGATCATGAAACCCAGACACTTTCTATCTAATTTCTATTGTTGCAATGGTGTAAAGGCTTGCTAGCTACATTTAAAGAAAAAAAAAAAGAAAAAATGTAAAAAGCATAGATATACTGATAAAGACAAGTTGTATACATTTATAATATTTAAAATATATGACACGTTGTCTAACCTGACATTCATTAACTATACCTTACCGGACAACAGAGGCTAATCTTTTAGTGAAAATCTGCCTTCAGTATATAGCTGACCCATGTCTGAATGCATGACAGCATGTTTATATTCACCTACATGTATGAAACATGTTACATTACAAAAAAAAAGACTTCTGTCTCAAACCTTATAGTTACAGGGCTATATCCCTTGTGCCATCCTCCTTACGTGACAATAAGCATTGGTCTCTAATGTACAGTTGATACAACCAGAGTCCACAACCTTATTCAACCTGAGAACGCCTGTTCTAAAATAAAGCCTGCATTATTGTGACTAAGGTGTATAATTATGCAAAAAAATATGTATCTTTCCAATAATCATATTTCAGAACAGAATCTGTGTGGTATGGTTTGCCTGGTCGTGCATTTAGGGGTATGAGCAATCCTTGTAGCATGCATAAATGCATAACATGTTTGTTTTAAGCAGTGCCGACTGAACTGATGTCATTCTCAGGGAGAATTAGTCTCCTGTTCCTTTAAAGAAAAAAAAAAAAGGGAGTTACAATATCTTTTTTTTTTTTTTTTTTTTTCACCCAGGGTACCCAGTGGAGTCAAAATGCGAGAAAGCCAGTCTAAGCCGGTTTGTAACCTCAGGGTATGGAATTATCTCTTAATATGTAGCCGTTAGTGGTCAGGACGTCACACGAACACAGAGAGGGAGAGAGAAAGAAAGACAGAACGAAAAAAAAAGACAAAAAGGAGGGGGCCAAAGGGGGCAGTAAGAGGAAAATGTACTTCTTACTAGGCGCTGAATCTAAAACCTGGCACCTTGTCAAGACGGCTCATTGCGGAACTTCAGACCACAGGGTGGGGCATACGTTGTTTAAACAAAAAAAAAAAAAAAGAAAAATGCTGGAACATGAGCCATCTGGAGAAAGCGAGGTAGCAAAAAGATTTTAAAATGGGGTTGAATTGGGAAGGAGGCAGGGAGGACAGCCAGGCGATAAAAAAAACCTGCCATATTCCAATCAATCATATGCAAAAAACAAAAAAGAAATCTGATAAAAATACACAAATACCCCCTAATACACAATCCGTGCACACTACCTTTACACACCGACATGACCAGTGCTTTATCAATTTGAGATAAAATCTGCAGAGGCTCCCTTCTGACGCTCAAAGTAATGGGCACACAGGCATATACTCTAGGAAAACATGATTTCCACCAAGGAACCGGCACTATTGAAAAGCAGATAGGCTTGGAGAGATGGACTGCGCCGAGTGCACACACACTTAGGACCAAAACTTCAAGAAAAGCCAGATTTCTGAATTCGTACAAACTCCATCCATACCGGCTGAAGAGAGATCACGCAGCCCTTCAAACAGAATGACCCAAGAAACAAAGGCCTGCAGCTGAATGGAGGGGTACGGAGAGGATGCTTAAATGTGCTAAAGTTGAATTTGTTAATCTTCTAAACAGTAATAAGACAAAGAGGCATTTGTGCAGGGATTATGGGAATTGTATCTTGCGGTTGCGCATATACAGAGAGTCAGCTATAATTCTTAGCAAGGTTAACTACCGCAGGTACAGCAGCTTTCAGAGATTTCCTCAAAGGTACAAGCAGAATTATTTTTCTTTTTCTGTTTATTTATACATTTTAGTTAGCAGTTTCAGCCCAAGCTACTCTAAGGATCCAGCAATATTATGTCAAAAGTAAACTTTAACCAAGTAAAGGGGTCCAAGATGATATGAGAGAACAAACAGCAAGTATAGCTTTAAATTTTAGAAGCAACCAGTTGCAGGTATCAGTGTTGCTATTGTTAATTGTTGTCAAATTACATTTCCAAATATAACAGACTTGTTGACTTAAAGTTATAGTTGATCCCCACATACCCCTCCATCCTCGCCCCCTAAAAGAGAATGGGCTTCTTTCTGTGGAACACAAATTTCGAACAATTCTGTAACAATTCTTTGTCCATACAATGAAAGTCATCTGGTTCTAAAAACATAACCGGACCCCAATTTAACCCTGTATGAATTACGTATTAAGATATTAAATCACACAGGTTATAAATAACATGACGATGAATAGAAATGCTGACAATTTTTGGGTGTACTGTCCCATTGAGATGTGTGTTGCAACTGGACACTGGCATTGGCTAATGTCACAATAATAAAAGAGAAGTTTATGACTGCTTAGTCAAAACAAAATCATTTCTAAGACTACTTTAGCTTAAATAAATGATGCAATGCCATACACAACGTCAGGTCCATCAACTTTAATAGACAAACTAGCCCCCGGGCCATGAAAACGAAGATGGTTCCAGAGAGAAATGCTTCGGATGGGTTCCGCTTGCTCTTTCATATTGCACTGAATTAAGTAATCCAGCAGTCTTTCGATCAGCTTAACCCATCACGCAGCTCTCTTGCTCCTGAAACGAGTGCAGCCAGAGAACCTCGTGCTACAAAAGCCACCCATCTAGGGACTATACACCTATACCTCCAACTGTGATCATAAAACGGGTCTATGCGTTTCATATTCACTCACAGCTTCCGTCTTAATACAATGTAATACATTGCGGAATGATGAAAACAGCTCGGCTTGAATCAATACTTTTGAATTTTTCAACTAGAGCCAATACCTGAACCTGCTGCAATTAATGCAGTCCACACCTCAATGCCAGAGAAAGTCCACTTGAGAGACGTCAAGCAAATGAACAACAATCCAAAGCTCTCGTGACGGCCAAGACTCATGAAGCTTAAAAAACTCATCTATTTCGTGATTGGGATGGTCAGACACCATCCACCAGGGGAAAAGGAGAGAAAAAGAAAAAACGACAACATTCCTAATGCTAAAAACATCTTAGTCTCTTCACATACATGCATTCTTCAAGAATCAACGTAAGAGGCCCGTCATGTCATTTCTTGCTGCTGTTTATCCAGCTAAAGCATCAGGGAGGCCCTCTAATTAAACTTCACAGGAAGCCATTCATCTGGGCTGATTGTTTCTGCGTGGGGTTTAATAAGCCTCGCATGAGGCCTGCAGAAAGCAGCCTCCCCATTCAGGTGTTAACAAGACCAGCGCACCAACATACATGCGACGCATTACAGTCGACTCAAACATTCTCTCTCGCTACCTGCTCACTGAGCCCACCTAAGATCTCACAACTAAAATGGTGGAGAATAATTAATCAGCGACTGACAGAGCTGAGCGAAAAAGGCTGAGGAGTCAAAGGTTCCTGTGCAACTGACGACCACCAGAGGGATTCAGATACATTTAAAACTGTATCTAAGGCTGACATCTAGACTGCAGTGACGTACGACACTGCGAATGTGTTATCTTTGTTATAGAGCACACCAGAAAACACTTCAGCAGCGTCAGACATAAGCAGTGTCGTGAACGCACTCACAACAGACTCGGAAGAGAAGACAATGCTGAAGTCGTAATTTTTTTTTTTTTTTTACCAAAATGTATTTTCGATGCTTCAACAAATTCTAACTGCCCCCCTGATGTCACATGGACTACTTTGATGATGTTTTTATTACCTTTTTGGACAGTATACTTTACATACATTTTCAAAGGAGTGACAGAAAGCTCTCGGACTAAATCTAAAATCTCTTAAACAGTGTTCCGAAGATGAACGGAGGTCTAACGGGTTTGGAACAACATGAGGGTGAGTCATTAATGACAATTTTCATTTTTGGGTGAACTAACCCTTTAAAGAAACACTCCACTTTTTAAAAATGGGCTTATTTTCCAACTCCCCTAGAGTAAACCAGTTGAGTTTTACCATTTTCGAATCCATTCACCCAATCTCCATGTCTGGCAGTAGCACTTTAGCTGTAGCTTACAAAGATCACTGAATCTGATCTGACCTTGAAGAGTCAAGTTCTGAATAGGAAAAATATAGAAACTCATTGGTCATTTTTGAGCAAGATGCTAATGGTCTAATCAGATTCAATTATCTATGCTAAGCTAACCTAAAAGTTCTACCGTCAGACCGTCAGACAGGCCGCCACAAATAAATCAATGTATGGGAAACACAATGAAACTTACCTTCTTGTTTGATCTAGGTGTCTGGGTTTAAAGTGTTTGGTTTCCTCCTTTGGATGTCACCATCTCTCAGTGCTTTTATGAAGAGAGCGCATCTGCGCACCTTTCGGATAGTGCATCAAGAACCGGATTGACCATGTACTCTGTAGCACTGGTACTTAAAACAACCTGGTACTGTAACATTTTAATTTTTTTAGTACCGAATTGGTACCGAAGTACTGGTCTTTTGACGACACTAGACAGAATGTTTATTTTTTTAACTTAATCCTTTATAAATCACTTCCTCCTCTATATACTACTGAACACTGGCACAGACTAGTATCAGGCCCAAAAACAGTTTGACATACTTTTCTTTTTATTTGCACTTCTTTCACTGATCTACATTTATCACTTCAAATTCATTAACATCATCCATATCAATTAGTAGCATGTACAAGCAACCCACAAGACTTCTCACCCTCAAAAGATTTTTGCTTGGGAATTTTTTTAAATAAACAATGTTTCTGATTAAGGGGTAATTATCCTGATTTCTTTCTTTTCAAAACATTCGGGTCTCAATTTGACATAACTATAGGTCATTAAATAAGCACTGATTTTGAGTAGGTATCAATCAGACCTTCATATATAGTCAATGAAGACTTGATACAGGCTGACAACAACAAGTATGAACACTCCTTGATTACTAATTTTCTCTATAAGGAAACGCTTGGAAACTTAAGTTTAAATACTGAATTAAAATGAAAACAGCTAAATGATAAACTGCAGTGTACATGATTAATTACTCAAAACTTATGGTAGGCTATAAGTGATTAAGAGTTGTAACCCTGGAACTACACTTCAAACCACAAATTGAGTCCAATCAAAAACGTTCCTGAGAATATGACAGACTAATTTCTCTATGATGTCAATGTGAAGGTCTGAGGTAATGATGTTGTCCATTATTACACTGCTTTATACAGCCAAAAGACATGTGCTCATATTGTTTCCTAGACCAATAAGCCTTATCTGGGGAAAGGGCGGGCAGCAGCCCCTAGCTTACCCAAGAGCCAATGAATCAAACCCTTTCGGACTTGAAACTTCGGTCCTGAGGGTCTTTTTTTAAAACCATTATCATACAAAACCCCAAAACAACCAGACGTGAACATTTCCCTCTCATTCTAACCGGCTTTAAAACAACACTAACGACACTGAAGGTGCGTTGAAGGGTAGGAGATCAATGGGAGGACATCTGAGTGTCAGTGCCCTGCTCTCGGCTCTCAGGATTGTCGCAGTGAGGGTTCGTTTTACAAAACCAGCACAACTTGGGTCCACATCATCATATTGCACTGCCGTAAATCTCATGGCGCATGTTTACAGAGCAAGTCGTTTTGTTGTGTCTACTCAATACGTTTGCCAAAGGGGCACTGCTAATTCTAAACACTACCTTTTCTGACCATTCAGCAGTCCTGAAAACCATCCAAGTCAAGTACTCTTTCTGATCCAAGAGTCAATATCCAGTTCTGAGTGTGATTTCCCCTCTCAAATATCTTCTTCAATGGCATGGTCTTGTCTTATAGATGAACCCATGATTGAATCCAGGTTGAGTAAAGTGCTTAATCACAATATGAGCTAATGCAGAATCATCTGAACATAGATAGTTTTTATATTGTGAATAGTAATTCTACACTTTCAAATCCTTATAAAAAGGATTAGTTTACCCAAAAATGTAATTCTGTCATCATTTAACCAACCTCATGTGATTAAAGAGAACACAAAAGACATTTTAAAGAAGGTTAACATTGTTTTGGACCCCACTGACTCATAAAGTCAGTGAAAATTGAAATGCAAATGAAAATTAGTTTTTGGGTGAACTATCCACAACTCAAAAGGCTTAAAGGCTTTTTTGAAAATGGGCTCATTTTCCAACTCCCCTAGAGTTAAACAGTTGAGTTTTACCGTTTTTGAATCCAATTTTAGAATCTGATCTCCAGGTCTGGCATTAGCACTTTTAGCTTAGCTTAGCATAGATCACTGAATCTGATTAGACCGGTAGCATATTGCGCAAAAAAGCTAAGCTAAAATTGATTCAGTCAGCCCCGGTGATCAGCTGAATGGTTTTGAAAACTGTAAAACTCAACTGTTTAACTATAGGGCAGTTGAAAAATTAGCTTATTTGCAAAAAAAGAGGAGCATTCCTTTAAGCCCTTAATTGTGAACCACTTAAAAATATGTATTGGGCTTTAAAGTAAATTTAAAGTGAAAATCCTTGCATTCAACATGGGAATGCCAATGTTGTGCTGAGGCACCACTACCAACATAAGATCTGGTGTGCAGCAGGTTTAGGTAGAACAGGTACTTGAACAGGTAGCTCTAAACCATGACAGATCTATGATGAAATCTACATTGATAATTGAGCTTAGAGTCTTTACTCATCTCAATGTGTTCCGTCTTATCACCTGGCACCGCACTTCACAGGTTTCGTGGGCTTAACAAAACAAGACAGTCACTAGCAATAAGGTGCCCGTGCACCATGGAAATTAAAAGAGAACAAACTGCATAAAATCCTTTCACAGGCGATGGCCATAAGCTTGGGTGCACCGACTAAAGTGATGAATAGCCCAAAAAAAGGTAGAAAAATAAATACCACGCTGCCAAGTATCTTCCGCCTGAGGGGAAGGAGGGGGAACAGTCCACACAAAATGCCTTTGAGCAAAACAGTCAATAAGAACATTGTTTGGACCCCTCTTGAGGATGTAATACTAGTGGGGCGCCCCTCACAGTATGCAGCAGCCTTTTTCAAAATTAGCAGAAAACACTCCAATTGGCTCTTATAAGAGGTGCTACTTGCTAAAAAAAAATAATCTTCACAGTTCTGTTGTTTACACAGACATTAGTATGATTTCACCAGGGTGATTCCTAGACAAATACATGTTCGGTGACTTCTATGCAGACCTTTCTCTCTGCACAATAAGTATAAATGACTTTAATAACGGTGGGTGGAGAGCTTTTTCTCTCTGACTTGTCAAAGTGGGAAACTTTTATATGCTATAAAAATATCTAGGAGTACGTACGTTTCTTGAATAATTCCTTGAACTTAAAAGGTGCACACAGTTAGTTTGTGTTTACATTCAGCTGGCTCCTGTTAAATGGTTTCAAACTTAATGCTGACACCTATTTGCATGGACGCAAATAGGATGTTCATACCTTAGTTGTTGGTTTTTCTTTTAATTTGTTAGTTTTTGTGTCTTTCCTGAATTCAAACTCATTCGGTTTGCTATGTTATGTCTATTAGTAGTGGAAGTAGTCACTTTTTGCAGAGACCTTGGTTCCAAAAGTATTTTTCCATTGTCTTCCCAAAGTCTTTGTTAAAAGGTTATAAGCCATGAATCAAACTAAATATGAACAGTGTGAATCAAAATACCACAATCTTTCATTTAAAGCAAAATAGGATTACAAAAATTCAACCAATTGTCTGTGAACTCAACAACTTTTAGCAAGGGAAAGGACTACAAGCCCATTGTGAATCACAGCAAATGACAATTTTTAAAAAAAAAAAGGATACATAAACTATTGATTTAAAGCTGTATAGAAACAACATATTCTAAATATTTAGGTAGTTTGAGAGCACGTGTGCTAAAGTTTCTTTTGATGTGATTTGCTTGGTTTGATTATCAGATTGATTGATTTCTTTGCAGAATGATGGTTAATGTCGTTTTTTAACTGAGAAATCTGCTGTAAAATATGGTTACTTAAAATAAGTTGAAATAGTGCAGAGTGATGGCATTGGCATAACAATGAATAACAACCTTGTAGTTCGCTTTAGGTCTGTCTTTAAAAATGTTTAAGTTATTATTAAAAATCAATTCCCAATAAAAAAAAATAATGAACTTTTAGGACTCTATTGCATGACATGGCAAGTAATGTGATCTCAACATGGCAGCACCCATGAGCGGGTGACCCACTTGATGTAGCACAGTTAATTCTTTAAATGTACAACTTTTTTTTTTTAATTAGCAAAAAAATACTGAGTGCATGTATAAAAAAACTTTGCATAGTAGCAAATAAGATTTCGCCTATAAAGTGGAACTCTTTTAAGTGCATTTTTACTTTAAAATTGAGCAGAAAAAAGTAAAAGTGTTCTCAAACAAACTACTGTCATCGGCTTACTAAATGCATAGGAAAAATTCTTGTGAGGTCAGACTCTGCAAATCAGACTGCTAGGATAAGCCTCTGACTATATAAAGCCTATAAAGTAAACCCAGTCTCACTTTGGACGTGTCTGCAGAGAAGGAATAACAGAGAGCATATATCATTGATCAGAGTTTCTTTCTAAACGTCATCTCCCTCGATTATCAGTGGCTCCCTGTTGGCTTCGATCAATACCTGCATTCACGCTGGAATTAGATTTCACTCTTGCGTCTGTCAAGTGTTGGGCAGCCATTTGCGTGCATATGGAGCAAGTTGAGAGAACGTCCTCACTTACGTAAATGGCTGATGCATTTTCGACATCTTTTTTTCTAATTGTACAGGCTCACCGTACACCATCCGTGTGCCCTCGGCACAGTAAAGAGAAAGCCCACTGCCCCGAACAGCCACAAAACACTCACTAAACAGCCCGTTTCGACTGATATCGTCGGAATACGATCGTTAGGTTTATTTTGATGGCGTTGCATGTGTGTACATGTTGGGCTTTTTCATTGTGTCTGAGCTGCTACTGCACTACTGTAGCCACAGCCGGGAGGACGCGAGGCTTTCTCCGCCAATCTGAGTTAACCCCTAGAGACACCAGATGAAACAATGAAAGCCGTTTCACACATATAAAATGCTTCTTGGGTCGGTAAACTTGTCAAAGTTGCCTCCTAAATATGACGGGCTTTTCGCGGAATCGCTCTTGAAATAGCCGCTCGATGTGCGATACGCCACGGCGCGATCCCGAGCTCATTTTAATAGTATTAGCCAGCCACTTTGAACTGCTGAGTGTTAACGTTACAGGCGCTTTGCTTTCCACGCAAAATCCGCTATGCTATTGTCTAGCTGCTCGGCAGGCTCCCTCAAAACCCTTTTTAACCATTTAGCCCATTCATTTACGGCAAACGACGGCCGAATCACATGCGGATACGATAATAGACCGTACCGTTCCTAAATTCCCCAATCCGATCCGAAACCGGCTAGGCCGCAAGTGGATCCCCGGACTCACCTGACTCGCCTTTACCCTTCAGGTTCCTCTGGCTCCGGGTTCACTCTCCGATCCTGGAGCGCTGCTGTAGCTCTTCACGACCAGTCCCCGGCACCGGCAGGGAACACAAAAGCGCTGATTGGGCCTCGGCGAGCGCTCATCCCCTTGGTCTCTGCCCAGACAGACGGGTTATTGGTCGGCGGCTGTGTCGGAGACGCGCCCCTATTAAGGTGTATGTTGTTGTCTGTGTCTGGAAGGGAGGGGACAAGAAGCTCTGAAATGATGGGAACTAAATGGGTTGTTATTCGCGTCGTGTCGGCAGCACAAGGCGAGCTTACTACACTGACAGATAAACTGTGGACAGCCATATTAACTCCCTCTTCTTTCCGATCGACTGGACCATTTTGAGGAACATTGTGGTGTGAAATCGCCGCGATTCCACACAACATTTGGACATTCTTCCAGCCGTTTCCAAAACTTGCCGATGAACAAAACATGATGTACTTTTTCGCTGTGATCAGTTTTACAGGGTTGATTTTAGGCCGCTTATGTTGACTGAGTTATTCGCACGAAATTTGATTTGCCATTGTCTGAAGCACTAAGGGTTAGAAGGTTATTTTTTATTAATTACGAAACCATGCTTATTGTTCCTGTCTGATTATTTTGCAGGGACTCAAACATATGAGCATGCTTCATTTCTATTCCAATTTTTTTTTTTTAAAGAGTTTATTTTTTAAAGGATTTTTTTATTACAATGTTTGTTTTGTATAATAATACATGTAATTATCCATATTAATTACTTTTTAAGATACTGCAAGAAAACGAAATACAATTTTATAAAAAATAAAAATCCCTTTTATCTTTGTTTTGATATGTAAATCAGGGGCAAGATGAAATATCTTTCAAGTTCGTTTTTACAAATTTTTTTTAATTATTTTAATATGACATCTAGAAAATGATCATAATTTGCCAAAAGGGGGGGAAAGCTACTGTCATCTAGATAATAAATGCAAAAAACAGCAGTGACAATAGACTGTGGTTGTTCAAGGAATTATGTATATATATATATATATATATATATATATATATATATATATATATATATATATATATACATAATAATTCCTTACATTTATATAGCGCTTTTCTAAACATTCAAAGCGCTTACATACATACATATATATACATATATATATATATATATATATATATATATATATATATATATGTATGTATGTATATATATATATATATATGTATATATGTATATACATATATATATATATATACATATATATATATATATATATATATATATATATATATATATATATATATATATATATATATATATATATATATATATATATACTGTGTGTGTAATATTTTGTTTGCCATGTTGCACTTACAAAGGAACAATAATAAACATCTCTACATCAACAATTATGCATGTATATTTACTACAGGGACAGTCCTTTAGAGCATGTTCTGTGCTCAAGAGTACCAATGGTTCTTCAACCTTTTTTGCCTTGTTGGCATGTTTCCAGAAAGATGAGTTAAATGGCAATGCAATTCAATGGCCTACTTGTGTTTTTATAGGAAACATTTTTGCATACAAAACATCCATTTGATAACATCACAATGGACATCAAATTGAAAAAAAAAATATATTTTTAGATGTCTAAATGTAACATTTTCAATATGATATGACTTTTATCGCTCATGTCACCTCTAAGATTCACTTTAAAACCAACTTTTATTGATGTATTATATTAATATAAATAGCCTATACCATGTGCTACAGACTCATACTTCCAAAAAAACAAAAAACACAATGTGTCACAACAATGTGTGATATGACACAGACTTATTTAGCAGTCACCAAATTATAAACATCCGAGAAAAGTGACACCGATTCGAATAGACACTGATCTCAAGCAGATATCAGCAACATCTGACCAATAGTTGTCTGCAGCAAGATATCCATAATTTGCAGTGCCCGTGAGAAACACTGAAATCTTTTTTTTTCTTTGTTTTGCTCTCATTCTTATAATCGACATACTGATTGGGCAGTAGCACACACTGAATGAACAATACGATTCTCTTGACCTACTTACACATGCATGCATTGTTGCAGCCAGAATACTGAGTGCAACAAAGGTGTGAAACTCTCTTAACTAAAGGTTCACGAAACCCCCCCCCCCCCCCCCCCCCCCATCTCTAATCGTTTGCACGTGCGTATACAGTAAAACCAGACCCCGTAAAAATCGTTGTTACATGCAGCGTTTTTATCATCCGGGTATTGTTTACACTCACTGTTGTGATACTGTATCTCGCTCGTATACTGTAGGATGTATGGGACCGCAGCGGCTTTGTCCCTTCTTGTCAGTCGCGCAGAAGCAGCTCCCTGGTTAACTGGAGCTGTCTTTGTGTTATAAGCAGGGGAGATTAGTGACAAATCGCAACATTTGTCCACCGTAAACCCGCATAGCGTTTTAACCGAAGGTGGGTATGTATTGATGTTCCTCTCATAGAACTCTTTTATTGTTTGTCAACACTGAGTCTGAGACCTCTAGCGGCGGTTTGTGCTGTTTACGGCAAATTTACAACGCACGAGCTGAGTGAGTCACTGCAATATGGAGTACATTAATAACTCACTACTGTCTAGTTACACATACAAGGCTTACTCCATGTCGCATCTTAGCACTGAACTGAAAGGTTTACTTCATTACATTCACGAAATACCATAAGGAAACTGTATAGTTCATAAAGGAATTATTAAAAGGGTTGGTTCTCCCCAAAATTAAAATTCTGTTATCATTTAGGCTACTCAGGTTGTTTGTTCTGTGGAAACACAAAATAAACTATCATAAATAATTTCTTAACACTTTAACATCCATGGGCTGCAGTGATGTTTTGGACCCCTTTGACCTTCAGAAAGTCAAACAGGTTTGAAATGATATGTGTAAATGATAACAGAGTTTACATTTTTAGTGAACAATCACTTAAAATTCAGAGCACATAGCATTCACCCTTATGAACAATTAAGAATTTCCCTTTTCCAAAAAAAGAAAAAGAAATGAAAACAACAAACAGTAGATTTCAATAGATTTCTATGAGTCATATGTTCAAAATACCCGAGAATCAAAGGAAGTTCATTATCTTTCATCTGAATACCTCGTTTACCGACAAAAACTACCAATATAATGATTCAACCAGAACTGAAACAATGTATAGAGTGACTTTTATAAAGTCTAATTGGTGAAAACCAAGTATGTGACAAACGTTTTATAAATCAACAGCATTATTTTGGCAGTTTTTTGGAGACAGGTAACGGCTTAACTGCGATGACTTACTTCCACTGTGTTTCTCAGAACAGATTTTATGTGTAACTCATTTCAATGAGGAAGGCCTGTTGGATTTAAGAGTACAGATTAGTGCTAAATATTGCATGCAGTGATTCTCTGGGCTAATCCAGCATTCCCTCCACGGATTGGTCATTTGCATCATCACCCGATAGTCCAATGAAAACTAACACTCACTTTATGAAATATCAACAACCCAATTATTTTAGGTTCAGTGACTAAAACCATATTCCAGTCTCTCTCTCTCTTTCTCTCTGAGGGTCTTGCAGTCACATGGTGTCATGTGGCAAGTGTATGAGTGCAAAGTCACATGTTAGAGACTGTAACTTCCGAACCAGGTTCACATTTAAACCTGTCATCTTAAACACTGTTTCCTTTGAGTATCCGGTAAGATATGTGTGCTAATTTATTTGTGTGGTATGCAAAACACCAGAGATTCTGAAATGTGTAAACTGACACATTATATAACTTTCTGTACATGCTGTTTATATTAAAATGGTGTGAACTGCCTTCAGTGAATTCAGAATTTTAGTTTTTGCAGCACTGTAATGTGTGATGTTTCCTGTAATCCCACATCAGAAATGTGAAGAAACACATTACGAGATGGTAAAAGGTTTGTGTTGGCTTCAGTATGTGGTTCATCAGCGAGTCCCAAATTTTACCCACAATCTAACTGGACAAGTCAGCATGAGGTCTGCATTAAAGACTAAAACTAAGCCATCTAAGCGGTTTAACTCAAGATTAAAAGCTCTGACTTAAAAATCATGGAGACAAAACAAAAACCTCAAATACTTCCATGATGCCATCAGGTTCTTAAGCTTTTAAAAGAATATTTTATAAAAGTTGAGCTAAATCGACAGCGCCTTTGGCATAATGTTGATTATCACATTAACTTCCACTACCTTTTCTCTTCACTGTTAAAATGACCATGATTTTATTGGTAAAAGACTGCAAAAATGCTACAGTAAAAACCTATTCATTTGTAAATGTACTGTAAGTTACGGTGAAACTGTATTAGACATTACATTTAATTTTATGGAAGTATAGAGTTTTTGGAAGTGGAATTTTTAAAAATAATTTACAGTGTAAAAAAGCGTAAATTGTCTGTCCCAAAATTCCCTGCATTACGTTTCTTATTTGATGTTTTTTTTTTCTCCATTGAAACATTTGTTTCTTCTTAGTTTTTTTTTTATCATTTGTTTACATTAGGGTTGTTTGTTACATCTAATGTTGTGAAATAAATGTTTATTGCATTATTTCAGTTTCATGTGTGTTACCATGATGATGTGTATTGTTTGTGTGAATGACAATTTGCACCTTCAACATAAGTAAAAAAAAAAAAAAACACACACACACTTATGATGAGCTTTGGTTCCTCTGGTAGACTTTCTCATCACCACCTGCTTTTGGTGGTTAAGGTACAAAACAAATTTCAATTCTTCAATAGGTTGGTATATTAACATTATGTACATTTTTAAGGGTTTTAAATCTAAATTTAAAATTTAAATGTAAATTAAATCCTAAAATGTTCCTGTACTGTATTATTTATGTCTACCACAACTCAAAGTTTTTTTCACTGTAGATTTAAAAAAAAATTACTTTTATTTATTTATAGTGAATTCTTTAAATGCAAAAGCACAAGTCTGGGTTACAGTATAAATAAATTGGCCTCAAAACTGATAACTGATATATCATGCAATTTAAAATCAAAAACAAAACAGGACAACATCAACCTTAAGCTCAAATCACATTACAAAAAAAATATTTTTTTCATGCAGTTGCAGCTAATGCAAAATAAAAACTTGAATGACTGTATAATTTTTGGGGGGGATTTGAGCTTAAGGATGTAATTGTTTTATTTTATTTCTGATTTTCTATCATGGATGTATGATGATACTTTGGTTTAATATTATTTTGAACAAAAATTTCTGTTAGCATTATTTTAGTATGATAAAAATCTTTTCTGTGTAAAGTTAAATCAAACTTTACAACTTTATTGACAACGTAATTCCTAAGGCCTTCAAATGGCTAAAAATGATTTATACACACACAGCTTCAAAACTCAAATAATACACCAATTTTAACAGAAGAATTAATGTAAATTAATTTACTTTTGATCAGATTTGACCATTTATACGATTTATGAAAATATTTGCTTCACATTTCTGCTTTTAAATCCTCCAGAAACTGTCCTCATTGTAAGTGCTTTATAGTAATTGTTGCCTTTTTAAAGTCTAACTTAAACTTAACTTTAAATATAGATCAATGTACATTTTGTGGGCTCTGTGTTGGTTACAGGGTAGCTGTGGTTGTGCCTTTTTAGGGAACTAGTCTCCCATCTGGTGGTCATAATGTTAAATTCCATCTAAGAAGCACAATTCTGAAAGATAAGACAGCAATCATAATTCACACACACCAAGAACATTTTCCATCTTTCAAGCACTGATTTGTTCTAGGGTAAACAATAAATGCCTTCACAGAATGAATATTCTTCTATGTTATTTTATTGAAAACACCCTGCATTCTCATTTATAATATAGCATACATTTTGTTTTAAGATTTTAACACATATACAGAGATTTCTGTTTGTTGTAACTATGTTTGATTCATGATGTATGATTGTTCTTTGATCAAATTTTAGAGATTATGTCTCATTGCTAACTAATGTTCAAAATTAAGAGGTAGAAAGACAGCAGACAGGGAGTAATTAAGCTTCATGTTAATGAGTTACAGCTCAGTAAGGTTTGAATAACATTATGTTTTAGACACAATTAGAGGAGGGGTTCCTCTGGTGTGTGAGCTGCCAATTCATTCAAATCAGGTCTGCATGTTGATTATTAATAAACATTTGGATAGATAACACTTCCAAATCCATATTCAGAATCAAATTTAGCACACGAGCGGATTAAGATATTAGTATAAGTGTCATCAATATCAGATATGCGACATCAATATTAGAGACAGCTTCAAATCCGTTCTTAAGCTCGCAGACAGGGGAGATGTTACGTAAACACTCAAAGTGCATATTAAATAATCTCATGAATGTTATGCAATCTGTCAACTAAGACTGCAGTGCACGCACACACACACACACACACACACACACACACACACACACACACACACACACACACACACACACACAATTGTGTTGTCTGGAACAAACTGAACTTTTTATATAATCTCTCTTTGCACCTTAGCATGCATTACTAGCAAACCATCCAAGTGTGGGCATGTTTTTGTGACATACTGTAACAGGACAAAACTCTGTATAATGACATGGGTATGACACAGGTATTACAAGAAGAGGGTTAATTAATTACAGTTTTATTTGTTTACAGTATAAACGGACACACAATTATAGAGTAAATTCTTTAAAATGTTCTTTTAAAATAAAAAACTAGAGTGACAAATATTAATTTATGCTGAGACTGTCTGTTTGCTTAAATGAAGAAATCTTCCCAGCAGAGGGCAGTACAACCTTAAAAGAGAAACGCTGGCTCTGCCAAAAAAAAAATGTATATGTTGTATAATCAAATGAGGAAAGAACAAAAATTAATAAATAAAATAAATGAATGATTTAATGAATGAATGAATTAATTAATTAATTAATAAATATGACCAATCAGGTTTTTCCATACATTTCATTCCATTCTGTCCCATGACTGACAAAATAAGAAATATATGTGAATATAACACAAGTTATCCGTAAGTCATAACTTTCCAAATGGCATTTTTTGCTCTCTGCTGAGCATAGCAGTCTGCTAAATGCCAGAAATGTACATGTGCTTCTAATTGTGAATCCTTGTTCAGTCTATTAAGTGCAGGACTAAAGAATAAAATGAATTTCATGGACACTTTGTACCATGTCCTTCACTAGGATCATTAGCAAATTATATTCACTCTAAAACTGTATTTTTTTATTATTAAATTATCATAATTATCATTATTCTTAATTGATTTAATCAGCAGAGCAAAAAGAATGGAGTAGAATCTCAACCTGCATGACATTTAATCTCTGAACCAGTTAACCTTGGACACGTGTAACAGCAGAGATCAAACTGCAAGTGGAATATGTTCATTAACACATTCTTTGCAATTAAAATGTCTGCAGAAGCAGATTTAAAAGGTGGTTGCATTTGAATGCTTCCATTAACATGTATGTGTAACACAAGAGGTAGTGAATACAAATGAGAAAACAGACCCCTTTAAAAGATTTAACACAGGAACAAATCTGATCTTAGTAACCATCTGTTGCAGTTAAACCATTTTAAACAGAGAATCCTGAGAACAATGATGTTAGAAATAAAATGCAAGAGATTTCTTTGTTGTTAGAAAGCTTTACTATGTCACAGAAAATGAGGTTTATTTTTCTCTTTCAGAACAATAGGGTAAACCTTATTTTACGATTTAATTTATATTAGTATTTTATTATATTCAAATTGTTTACACAGTAATAGTGGTGTTCATTTTCTCTTTTTGTATTCATCAAACGCCCATAACTTGGATGGGAAATGGAATATGCCAAATAAAAATGGAGAGCCTGTTTTGATATATATTCTTGTACTTCTTTATGAACTTCACTTTAATATATGAACTTTATGAACTATGAACTTCTTTAAAGTAATTATAATGTTATGATATGTGTGGCATTATAGTGACTGTAAGTGTATATGCCATTAATCATGCTGAAAAAAAAACCCACCCTAAATATTTACATATAAATAAGCTATTCAAACTAACTGTAAAACACACTACCAATCAAATGTTTTAGAACAATATGTTACAATACGAATTCTGCTCACCAAGCCTGCTTTTATTTGATCCTAAGTACTGCAAAATCAGCACAATTTTGAAATATTTGTATTATTTAAAATAACTGTTAATGTAATTTATTCCTGTGATTTCAAAGCAATCACACGATCCTTCAGAAATCATTCTAATATTCTGATTTGCTGCTCAAAAATCATTTATTGTTGTTGAAAACAGCTGGGTAGATTTTTTTTTTTTTTTTTTTTACCAGGTTTCTTTGATAAAGAGAAAATTGATCTAAAATATAAATATTTTGTAACATAAATGTCTCCGTCATCACTTTTGTTTTGTTTCTAAATAGATAAATAAATGTATATAATTTATTTCACAAACAAATTACACACACACACACACACACACACACACACACACACACACACACATATATATATATATATATATATATATATATATATATATATATATATATATATATATATATACTGACACCAAGCTCTTGAATGGTATAGTGTATAACAAAAGCTTTTTATTTCAGATAAATGCTGATCTTTGGATCTTTTTATTGATCAAATAATTTTGTTATTAATATTGTTATTGATATTAATACAAATAAAAAATTTATTTGAACCACAAAATCAGCTAATAGAATATTTCTAAAACATAATGTGACACTGAAGACAAGAGTAATGATGCTAAAAAGTTCTTTTAAATAGTAAAAATATTTCACAATACTACTGCTTTAGGTGCATTTTGGATCAAATAAATGCAGGCTTGCTGACCAGAGGAGAAGTATATATATATATATATATATATATATATATATATATATATATATATATATAATAAAGTTAATTAAAATTGGTCTCTAAAGCAATTAGATACACTAGACTCCAGAGAGTCAATTGTGTCTTGACCCATTAGAACAAGTTCGAATAGGCCTACTTGCAATCTACAAGCTGTTTCAACTAATTTTGTTTATCTTGAACATTGGTAACATACGGTAATATTGGTAATAAGCTGTAGGCCTATAGACCCTCATCAGCTTGGTACTTAATTATTCTGTATAGCCTATTATATTCAGTCTCAAACATGTATGACAACAGTGTGAAATAATTTGTGTATTTCGATTTAACTCCAATTGTATGCTACCAATAATAACAACAATAATAAGACACGCATAAATTGAATAAAACACTCTAATATATAAAGTAATAGCCTAAACAAAATGTAAAATTAAAAAAACAAACATTCTAAACATTCACATACAGCTCGCTTATTATTTTTTACCGTAAAAGAATAGCCATCGTAAGCTATGTAGTCCACCTTATATGGTAAGCTGAATCACAATTCTTAACCTAATTTCCTGTTCCAGTGACGATGACGCTGAGGTGTCCTCGCTGTGTTGTGTGTGTGGGTGAAGCAGCGCTGGCTGCTGCTGTAACAGTGAAGCTCTCGTCTCATCATCTGGAGACTCTTCAGCACCTGGACAGCTCCGCGAGTCCCTCTAAACCTTCGTTTTTTGGTCAAAAGTGCGACTAAAACAACATGTAGCTTCTTAAAAACTTCCCTACATGCTACACCGTTAAGCAGCTAAACTTTTGCCGCGTAAAATCATCGTTACCACCCTGATGAGTGAATTACCGGTGACTGCGGCAAACAGTTCCCTGGTGCCGTCAAGATCATGCGGGGATGGGAGGATCAGCACTGGACTTACTCTGATCTGATGACGGACTAAGCATGTTTAGATGTAAATAACTGTCCGCATCTTAGTGGAAACGAGTGAAATATTTATGGATTGAGCTACAAATCACACATTGCAGTATACAGGTAAGTCCATCTCTGTTACTATTCCAGTTGTGCATGAGAGACATTAACTACAGTAATGCGCTTAATGAGGAGATAAAACCAAGTCAAAGGTTTTGTCTTAGAAACTATTCTAAAAAGCCAGCGCTGAAAGTATTTCTGGGAATCGAGTGCATGGTCATCAGTATTATGATGATCAAATCATATGATGTGCAGAAACACTCTCAGGTGAACAGTTTACTATAGGTCTTGAGATGCAAATAAAGGTATAAGTTTGATATTGATTTCAGAATCACTTCTGTTTTAATACACTAATGTAAAAGAACCAAAAAAAAAAAAAAAATCCTCAAAGGTGTACCAAACAAACAGTATAATTGATATTATTAAGATCTAACTATTTCCTACCAATATCTGTCATAGATTAATCAGATGCTAAACCCCTTCATAGATGAAGATTATGAAGCTTACACAATTCCTTTTCTTCTATTAAATATATGCTTCATAACATCCTATAAACTAAACACCCAGCAAAAATGTCCAGCAGACATGGTTAATGGGAGAAGTGGCATTATAAATTACATTTCCTTGTATTTGTCACTTCTTGTGGGTCAGAATAAAAATTCATAAGCTATAAAGTCCTATTTCAGGCCACTCTAGTGAATGTCACACCACTCTGGCAAATATCAGCCCATTTACACATTCATTTGGAATGAAATCTTAATATTCTCATCACTCCTATCTTAATTAGCTGGCTCCAAGTCATTAGTCATGTGAACAAGGATATGAATATAATTACGCAAATTCACAGGCAAAATTTCGGAGATTATGATGACAATGATCCCTAAAAATCTTGGAACATTTTTGGTTTTCTGAGCAGCATTGAATGTATGTACGAGGAATCTACCAAGAAAACAACCCATTCCATGTAAAAGAAAACAAGGAAGAAATTTAAAGTCAAGTAGTTTTGTGATTCTGCATTTCTAATATCACTTTTGTATCTTCATGACCTCACTTGTGCTATATAGTACACGAGAGTTATGATGAGTGACACTCTTCTTTGCATATATTTGCATAATGTTTACAAACATTAAGAGGCAGCAGTGCAAATCTGCCATGTTTCCAGCAGGCAGATGTCCAGCAATCATTCAAGCAATCTGTCATTTAAACAGGAAGACAGTGAAGCCAAGGATATCATCAATTATATCAGTTGTAAAATGCTAATTCATAGAGCAGATACATTAATAGGCTCATTTGATTAATCAAACAAACAACAACAAGGACTAGTATCTTTTATGAAATGGATTTTTAAATACATACTGATTTCACTAGATGGACAATTACAAAGTAAGTTCCTCCAGGTTGGGACATTGCTACTCTTTGGAGAATATATTTCATGTCAAGCATGAAGAAAAAGTGCAATTGGTTGTGGGTGGTGCAGATACAAGGGAGGCTTGATGCAGCGGTCGTGTTCACTAGGGTTCTCTCTATCTATCACCTCCACGCTGTTTGCCAGACTATAGCTATACAAAAGACAATATCACTTTGAGAGCGAAGGGAGATACTGACAACAGCCATTTGTCAGCATGATAGGGCATTTCAATCTGAACCAGAGCCGGAGTGGGAACCCTTCACCATTAAAACATCTTTTGTCTTCCAGGCGTGCAGCATGATGTTATCAAGAATGTAAACTCGTATCTTATCACATAATCATTCAAAAAAAAAAAAAAAAAAATCTGGAAGAATAATGAACAAGGCAGTTAGAACATCTGTACTACTGTATACATGAATTACATGTGAATCTCAGTCTGCTGAGAATCTCAGCGCAAACCCCTGATAGTTGTCTCCGAGGTTTAGATATAGACCTTTAAAAAACCTCTGTGGTGTAATCTGTCTCCCTGGCACTTAATCAAGGTCCCCCTATTTGCTAAAGGAGACCCAGAATGAAAAAAGTGCCCTGGCAAGACTTTTTTTATCTGTGGAAGATGAGCTGGCAGATGGATGCTATAAATGCAGAGTATATTACACTGCAGAGGAGATGGATGTTTAGGTGTAAAGTCTTAAGGGGGATGAATACCTCTGTGGTGACTGTAATGTAATGGCAGTCAGGCTTTCTAGGTGATGTGATCTGAATATTCATGTCTTGGTGAACATTTTGCTGATTTTTAGAATGCATTGATGCATGATGAGACGCCAAGAATCTACAGTTTAGTTAAAAACTAAATTGAACAGTTGGCTCTCTTTCAGTTTATGTAATAGTGCACATATATCTGTCTGCCTGGCCTCTAAATAGACTTCAAGGTAGCAAAGAATATGCATAATTGCAATCTGAATTTGAAGGAAATAGAATTGAAGTAAGCCGAAATTGGCAAAATAAAAGTCAGTGCAATAAGTGAAAATGAAAAAAACTAGAAAAGGAAGGTTTGTCAAGACAAGTCAATCTGTGAATGATTTATTGACAAAGCCTTGCTTGCAAGCTTAAAGGTCTTATAGACAAACAGATATGTTTGAAATGTCACCTACAGAAATGTATACATAATTTACATTTGCTTGGGGTCCATTTATTTATTAATTCAAACAAATTATTTTCATTTATTCTTAAGTGGTAGTACAGACATTTGGATTGTTACAAATACAGTAAATAAATACTGTCCTTTTGAATTTTATTTTTAAATATCATCAAAAAAGTTTTACGGTTTACACAAACATCGATAATAATAAAAAATGTTTCTTGGACATAAAATCAGCATATTAGAATGATTTCTGAAGGAATGTAACACTGATGACTGGAGTAATGCCATCACAGGAATAAATAACATTTTAAAATTGTATAAAATAGAAAGGTTCTTCTAATTTGTAATAATATTTCAGAATATAAATTTTTTTATTGTATTTTCTATCAAATAAATGCAACCTTAATGAGCATAAGTGACTTAACAGACCCAAACTAATATTTAAAAAGTATATACTTTTTTTATTTTTAACAGATTACTTCTAATTCAAATTCCAATACATGAATTGAAAAGTAGCCAATTCTTAAATGTTAAATTCTGAATGTTATCCAACTTCAATATACAGTGATGCTGAATCTCATAGAATTTTATAATTATACATTTGTGTAACAGAAAAAGCCTTACTCATGCGACAAACACCTTTTTCGCCCTTTCATAGGATGTCAGGAAACATGTCTCTTCTGTCAGGGAGTCCCACAAGCATTTGGGAGAACTCCTCTGTGCTGAACGCCACCCCTCCTCGCTTTCCTTCTGACTGGGAGACACCCACATTCACTGTGGCCGCGCGCTTCCGTGTGGCGGCCACCCTGGTGCTGTTTGTCTTCGCAGCTATCAGTAACCTCTCAGTGCTGATCAGCGTGACCCGGGGACGAGGACGTCACCTGGCCTCCCACCTGCGGCCCCTCATTGCCAGCCTGGCCTCCGCTGACCTGGTCATGACATTTGTGGTGATGCCACTCGACGCTATATGGAATATCACAGTGCAGTGGTATGCCGGCGATGCCATGTGCAAGGTCCTCTGCTTCCTCAAGCTTTTTGCCATGCATTCGGCAGCGTTTATCCTGGTGGTGGTGAGTTTGGACAGGCACCATGCAATCCTGCACCCGCTGGAAGCTCTGGATGCCGGCCACAGGAACAGAAGGATGCTGCTGGCTGCCTGGATCCTCAGCATCCTGCTCGCCTCTCCACAGGTAAATGAAAGAGATGTTCTTTTAATTGGAGTTGTCATCTGTGGGACTTGTCTTGTTATGAAGCAGCACAAAACAGCCTCGGAGGATTTATAGATGGATGATAATGTTGCTGTTAGAACACGTGTTGACTGTAATGCGTGTCCTTTTCAAAACGCTGCATCCTATTCCAGCTTAATATGAGGAGACAACTATAAACAGATCATAATACTAATTTAATTGGGCAATGAGTGACATTTCATCTCTGGGGGAAAAAGTGGAGTTTAGTTGCAAAGTTTCAAATTTAAATGGAAAATTCCACGTTCAGCCTTTATACGCATTTCCTGATAGCCATCTAAGCTTGTGCATTTCATTTAAGTAATTAGTTGTGGCTTAAAGTGGTGCAATAACTGACCCTGGGTCGGTGACTCTTCATTGAGCACTTGCTTCATTGATTATAGATCCTATCTGTCAAGCTACAGTAGTCCCAGGGCATTTTCTGTAACCTTTGAAATGCCCAGTTGAATCTTGTCAGTGCGTTTTGCCTTCTTTCCTTCTGATAGAACTGTTTCTCTCCACACACTTAATTCCAGTAATTTCATTCAGCCTGTGGATGTGGCCATGGCTTTTAAAATCATTAAAAGAGAGATACAGAAGCCTTTCTGAGACAAGGTCAGTTAGGCAGACATGATTAATGAGAAAGGCATTCAATTTTGAAGAGAATGGGTGATGAATTGTAGATATCAATACGATGATACTTCCCCACACCTGTATTCTGTGCACGCGCCTCCCCCAGAGGAGGAAATTGGGTTTTCCTCTGTCACATTCATCAGTGCTACCTGATCAGTTGTGTAGCAGAAAATATAAAAAGTATATCAAATTGAAAAATAAAGTGGACCTGGAGCAAACCATTTTTTTTTTTAAATCTGAAAGCACAAAGTGATGACAGGATGACAATTTACAATATATGATTGAACTTCAAAAGAGATAGCAAAATGTGTTCTTTCTATATTCTATATTCTATAATGAACCAAAAATAGATTTGCAAAGTCGGGGGAACACCTACAACTGGAGCTTGGTAGATTACTTCCAAGTTAAAAATAAATAATAATTAATAATAAAAAAAATAAAATAAAAAATATTTATTTAGTACAACAATCCATTATATTACACATTTTAGGTAATGTAATCTGAATACTTTTGGATTACTCTTAGATTACTTTTGACCTAACTTGTTTATCACATTGATTTAAATAGGATAACCTTGACACAAAAATACAAAGAGAAAGAAAATAATTATATTCCATTCATTGCTATTAACAACATGCGTTTCCCAAACTGGGGTTCATCAAGGAATTGCAGGCAGGTTTTGAGTTTAATGAAAAACTCATAATTAATAAAATCGTAAATATGTAAAATAATGTAATGTAATAATGTAAACATGTATCATTAAATCATGTAAATTAATCATGTAATCCAAAAAAAAGTTACTGTAGTCTAATTAAAATGTAATTTAATCTAATTAGAAAGAACTCAATTTTTGGAAACTAATTATGTAATCCAAATGACATGTAAGGCAAGGCAAGGCAAGTTTATTTATATAGCACATTTCGTACACAATGGTAATTCAAAGTGCTTTACATAAAAGAAAGTAAAATAATCATGAAGAAAAATAATAACAAAAATAAAACAAGCAATTTTAAAACTTTTAAAATGATTAAAACATTTAAAAACAGTTCGAAATTGATTTTACATAAAAAAATAAAATAAAATAAAACAGTGAAAATATAGTGCAATCAGTTCGGACATTGCACAGTGTTCATTCAATAAATGCACAGCTAAAAAGATGCGTTTTAAGTCTAGATTTAAATGTGACTAGTGTTTTAGCACATCTGATCTGTAATTAGTTACTACACACAATGAGGAGCATTTTGTCATCACAATGCTCTATTTCATGTCTCAATTCATGACATGAAAACGTTTTAGCTTGCTGTTACTAATTTGCAAACTTTCACTTTCTTTTGCATTTCACATGGTGTAGTTTTTTGTAGAAGATGTGTGAATATTTTATCTAAAACCTGGTCAGCATTTTACAAAGTGATTAAAGGGTCAGTCTACTCAAAAAATAAAAATAATTTACCCACCCTCAGGTAATCAATAAAAACAAAAACATAAACATGAAAGTTGAAATTTTGTCATGGAATTGGAATGAATGAATGAAGACTGGAGCTTTCAGGTTTCTATGAAGGACACAAAAGCACATTTCAGACAATAGCTTTACATGAGAAATGAAAAGTGTCTCTTTTTGTGTTCCGTACAGGAACAAAAGAAGAAGAAGAAAAAAAAAGTTTATTGATTTTCTTTATAAATTTCTCTTTATCGTTTCAGTTATTTATTTTCAGGGCGATTAAGGCTGAAGGAGTTGACTTTGTTCAGTGTGTAACTCATGGAAGCTTCCAGCAGCGCTGGCAGGAAACAGCCTATAACATGTTCCACTTTGTCACCCTGTATGTGTTCCCTCTACTGGTAATGAGCTTCTGCTATACGCATATCCTCGTGGAAATCAACCGCCAGATGCCTCGTGGTAAAGGAAAGGGTAACTGACTTTTCCTCTTAAGATACCTGTCATTGAAAAAAAGTGTGACTGCATCAAGATTTCCACAGTGTACTGAATTTGAGACAGGTTCTAAGGCTGCCTTGAATGTGGAATTTTAATGTGCAATTTTTGATAAAACCAAGTCTTATCTCAAATGACATCAGTTTTAATGTGAATTAAAAAAAAAAGTATGGTAATACAGATCGATGCAGATGCCTCAATTCAAACAGCAGTACAGAGTTTAGTGTTTGAGTGTTATATCACCAGAAAGCTAGACAGATAGATTATTGTTCTTCTAAATTGCATTGGGTTTTGTAGGTGGGGAACCTTGTCTGAGACACAGTGGGACCGACATAATCCCAAAAGCACGCATGAAGACCCTGAAGATGACTATCATCATCGTGGCATCATTTGTAGTGTGCTGGACCCCGTACTACCTGATGGGCATCTGGTACTGGTTTCAGCCTCGTATGCTGCAGGTGATGCCAGAATACATCCATCACGCTCTCTTCGTCTTCGGCAATCTCAACACGTGCTGCGATCCGGTCATCTATGGTTTCTTCACACCCTCATTCCGAGCTGACATAATCAGCTGCTTCAGCAGAAGGAATCAAAACTCTTCTCCCAAATCACTGGACCGACTCTCCGGAAGGAGAGGGGGTGCAAGCAGAGAAGCCGAGTCAGACCTCGGAAGCAGTGACCAGCCCAGCGGACAACAAGCATAGAGGGTCAAGATACCTCAATGAGCTAGATTTTTCCCCGTAAACATGAAATAAGGGACTTTTACTCTGTGTCCAGACATCTATATGTATAAGCTTCTTATGGTGTCTTGGTATTTGTAGTATGAGCAAGTATCCGTTTGCTTGAAGTCAGTTTGAATCCACTTGAACATGGAAAAGCAACAGTATCACATTGTGGTTTCAAGCTTGGATATCTTCTAGAAAGATACAACTGTAGATAACTATGAATGTAAAAGATCAAATGACAGCACAATGCTTCAGGCAGTACCTTGAACGTGAGATATTTGCCGGTCTGGAACAGGGTTATAAATGTACAGTGCCTCATGTATAACGGCTTACGTGTCTGGAATCAGTTAATGAGGATCTCTAACTAATTAAATCTCAGAGTTCAGAGTGACAACCCCAGCTAAAAGCTTCTCTGACACGTTGCTTATCTAACATTTCCTCTCTACATCCTGATTAGGAATGTCACTTAATGTTTCACAATGGCCTTAGCTCATGAATCATTCATTAATATGAAATGCTATCGTGAATGTTCAGGCTCACACACTGTGTTTATCTGTGAAATCACTATGAATGTTCTTCGTGGAATTCATCCAGTTGTGTTTGCAGTGTATTGTGTTGATGATGATATGCATGATATGTCATCTTTGTGACGTGTGCTAGTGGTGAAAAATTAATGTTGATGGACCATACAGCCTTAAACGGATAGTTCACGTAAAAATAAAAATGTTATTTACTCACCCATATTGTTGCATTTGTATGCTGTTATTCTTTCTGAGGAAAATTAAGAGAAAAATTTTATGAATGTTCTAATCTTTTCCAGACAAAGAAAGTTTGTAGTAATCACAAGCTGTCAAGCTCCAAAAAGGCTTTATTTGCTCAAAGTTTCATATTACTTATGCTGCATTCCATCTTTTCCAAAGCCTTGCAAAAGCTTTGTGTAAGGAACATGCCATATTTCGATGGACATCAACAATATAAAGACTGACTTATTTTCACGTTTTATGATCACACCGCAAAAAGCCATCATATATAAAAAAATTAAGAATGGAATTGTCATTGCATTCAAAATATGAAATTAATCTTCAGTATTCTCATTTGTGTTCCAACAACAGAATATGGTTTTCAAAGAATTTAAGAAAATAATGCACTTTAATGCACTTCCATTGATTTAAGGATCTGAATGAAGGTGACTGCTGTTACAACGTGCTGGTTAAGTGTACAGTATATAAGCACAGAAAAAAATATGTATTTATTTATTTCATTAACAGACAATCAACCTATAATAAGAGGTCATAATAATAATAAAAGGTCAACTCAGAAAACAGAGAAGGAAAATCTAAAGGAAGTCATCCGTGGCTGTTCAGAAGAGCTTGAAGAGATTCATTAAACAGTGTCCTCCGAGGAGCTGGACAGTGTCTAGGAATTTCACTGCACAATTATGTTGTGTGTCCTTCATGTTCTGAGATGTAGTACTGCGCATTCTTGTTAAAAAGGTGTGATGTTTGACAGGGCACATACACTGTGTTGCAGCCTTTCCCTCCCTGTTTAGTCCAATTAATAATCACAAGCTACAGTACATATAATAAAAATTAGACTTCATTCCACATCGCCCCATTAAGCTCTCGCTGGTCCGCTCCTCTGCTATCAACGAGAGGAATGCCTGTACTTTCAACAGACAAAGAAACAGTCAAAAGATGTGGTAATAAAAAAGTACCAGGTACCAGGTACTGTACCCAGTGGAAAACCCCCCAAAAGTGAACTGTACCAAACCGTACCGTGCAGTGCAGTGGAAAAGCACCAAAAGTCACATTGTGCAGAGGACTGGTTCCTGTGGTCTTGTCCCGGTGGCTGTCTAAGAGACGAGGTCTTCACTGGAGATCTGTCTCTGGGGCTCATCTAGTTGTCCTGGTCTCCGCTTACATTCAGGGCTGTTGAGGTCCTCTCTAGGTGCTGATCCAGCATCTGATCTGGATACAGACTGGATCTGGTGACTACAGTGACCTCAGAACAAGAGAGAAACAGATTAATATTAGCATAGATGCCATTCGTCTAAAGATGTAGCGAGTACATAGGGTGTTATGGGAAGTGTTCCCAGTTCTGGATGTACTAATTAATGCAGCCTAAAAATCCTTCAACAGATTTGAATATTAGAAGTGTGTTATGTGAAAGGATCTGCCGCCCACAGTGGATTTTGATATTCTAGTTATTATCAAATTGCCAGAGTTTTTCTGAACTGAGTGGACATGGAGGACTATAATGCAATAAGAGCTTATTAAACATTATTCCTTACATTAATCCAGCAAGACAGCAACATGTTGCCATATTGAAAGACAATTGCAAACTTGACATATTGCAAAAGACACTGTTACTGATGTTTCTAGCATAGGCTTACCAACACAATGTCATTTAGAAAGCAATGCAGATATCTGGTAAAATGACACACAAATTGGATTTGAAATGCTGCAATGCACAGTGTGGACAGTCAATCATTTAAATCAGATTCCAATCGGATACACAAATAATTGGATTTGGACTGGCAATCTGAACAAGGCCTACTTTACAAATCACAGATGAAGTAAAAGAGTTAAGTTGGATAAGTTGGACCTGGGAATCCCAATCAGTTTACTGGCTAAATCAGTTATCTTTAGTCAGCTCTTATTAGTGAATATAAGCAAATGGAGTCATTGCTTATAGTATTGATTGTCTGTTAAGGGTAGTGCACAATAAACCAATTTGAACGCTGGTAAAAAGGTGGGTCTATAGATTTCATTTTTAAAATGTCTTCATAGTTTCATAGTCAAACTATTTATTCTAATATAATCCAAATTCCAACTTTGCCAACGGTATTTTTTTAAATATCTGAAGTGCACTGCAATCCCTCCATAAAACACTTTATCTTACACATTCAAATTTTCCTTTCAACCTGCCTTTAAAAATTAGCTGCTAATTCCTAATCCATGTAACACAGCACCTGGACGGCAGAAACAATACACTATAGACTGTAATATATTCACCAAGAAATCCATTCAGCAATACAATTGATTAATAAGGGTCCTGTTTCCAGCTGAGCAACTGCCATTGAGATTAATGGAAATCAAATCAGCTAATTCTCTCCAGATTTATTTTATTGGTGTTTACACAGCTCATGGCTGTAGCAGGCACCTGTGGGATTTCTCCTTGTTCTATTTGAGCTATATTTGTCAGGCTGTAGACATCCATGTTACTATAAAAAGAGTGATTACAGCACTCTTAAAGTTTAAGATTATGATCAAATGAGAGTTTTCTTAGGAGATCAAGGTCCCTACATCATGGTATAGAAATGAAATGACAAATGATCCAAAAAAAATAAAAAGGTGATACTGGTGATTCCAGTTATTTCCGCAGGTGCTGTCACTGTAGAATAAGCTCCTGTTAAGCATTTAACCTCTAAACAAATCTGGCATCCAGGCAGAAAACTAATAAGAGAGCTCAAATTGATTAAATTGTTTTCAGAGGAAAAGTGTGTGAGAAAGAGAGGAAAAAAAATAAAGAATGGGAAAATTCATTCAGTATAAACAGGTCTGCTATTTTTAAGCAATTTTAGAGGGGAAGTCGTGGCCTAGTGGTTAGAGAGTTTGACTCCTAACCCTAAGGTTGTGGGTTTGCATCTCGGGATAGCAATACCACGACTGAGGTGCCCTTGAGCAAGGCACCGATCCCCCAACTGCTCCCCGGGCGCCACAGCATAAATGGCTGCTCACTGCTCTGGGTGTGTGCTCATGGTGTGTGTGTGTGTGTTCAATGCTGTGTGTATACACTTTGGATGGGTTAAATGCAGAGCATGAATTCTGAGTATGGGTCACCATACATGGCTGTATGTCACATCACATCACATTTTTTCTTTTTTTTTTTTACTTTGAGAGGGCTGCCTCGGGAGATGCATCAATTTCAAATATTATTCAGTGGAGTGCAATAGTGCTATTTATAGTTGTGCATACAAATCATCATGACTCGTGTTGCCGTGTGTGAGATATGTTCTCTCTGTCGACAGCTCTGACAGGTGCTCCGTAGTTAATGCACCCTAATCACATCACTACAGTGATCCCAGCCTTATCTCTGCACACCATTGTCTCTGTCAGAATGAGCGGGCGCACCAATGCATGTGCAATGCTCACACCACAGATTTTGTCTCTGCCATGACCCTCTGATAATTACTCTGATTTAATTATCTTTAAGAACTAAGCAAAATAAAACCGGCCACTCCAACAGATACAATCACTTGCCCACAGAGGCCATTTATTAAACAGCACTTAATGAAAGTGATGAACACAACAGAAGTGAACACTTGAATGGCAATATACCCCTGGTTGATTACTGTAGATATTTTGTTAAAGCATTCATCACCAGCTGTGACACAGCACTATTTTATATTTAAAGTACAACTACTTTAATGTGAGCCAGTGGGAGGTTTTACATACAGCATTTTTATTGTTATTATTTTGCTTATTGAATCATTATGCACACATACGTATGCATTTACTACAAAGTAATAACTGTAAAGCATACAATATATATATATATATATATATATATATATATATATATATATATATATATATATATATATATATATATATATATATATATATATATAGACGTTGTTCTCATTTTCTGCAAAATCCCTAGTGTGCAGATCTGTAGCTTTAAGAAGCTGTCAAGTGGGCTTTAGCCGAAGTTATTAAAAACAGACAATCTTTGGTCCTCATGTTTTCAGTCACATCTGCATCGCTGGTGAAGATCAATAAAACAGCCCTCAATAGAACACTCCAACTTCTGATTTCTATACAAAAGATTTCCAATATCCAGACAACAAACCCTTGAAATGACTACTAAACCATCATCTGAATTCAGTGAGCTGCAAGAGATTCACATATACATAACACATATCTCTCATGCAAAAAAAGCACTCTCCCCTCAAGATATGTGCTAAATTCAGTTTGCTTAAAGAAAGACAGCATCACAGTAAGCTGCAGCCTCTATTAATAATTAATTGAAGTAATTGAAATCCCTATCTGTGGCCAAAAAATGCATTAATTCAAGGAATGCAGGTATCTTAAAATTAGATGGAGCAGAGGACCATCCCTGTAAAAAAGGTACAAGATGTTTTAGATTAAATTAAATGTATATTTTTCTCAGGAACTGTTAAGTAAAAATTATCGAGCAACTCAAAAGTAGTGAATTTTACAAAGAGATGTCCATGTCACATTTTACCCCCAAAATCAAAGGGAATTGCATAAAGAGGTTTTTTAATTATTATTATTATTATTATTATTATTATTATTATTATTATTATTTTTGTGCATTGTGCATTGTGACATTTTTACCTCCCTTTTTACCTCACAATTCTCATTAGTGTAATTCAGTTCAATTAAATTAATCAGTGCTTTTCGTGATTCAAACTGTTGCATAGAAACTTCACAGTAAATTAGATTCTACATGGCATTTAGGAGTTAATTACATTGCATAGTATGCAAAGCAATGTGCATAAATTATGTATATATTAATTTCATAGAATTTTCATTACTGCAAAATTGATTTTTTTTATCAATTAATAAATAATAGGTAATTAACAATTACCAAAAATAAATGATTAAATAGAAAATGTAAATGATGCAGTATTAAAAGTATTTGCCATAAAAATAATCATCGTTTAAAAAAGAAAGAAAAAAGACTATACAAAATGCATTGCATTGCAGGAACATTGGGTAACAGAAAATGACATACTGCAAAACATTCTAAAATTTTCCCTACTTTCTATATTTTATACATAGTGTGAAATGTAAATTTTTACTGCAGGCTTTGTAAGGAAATTCACTGAAAAGCATCAGTTTTTTTTCCTAACAGTGCTTACTCAAAGTTGAGTCATACCCCCAAAGACCCCACACAACCAAATGTTACTGACAGCAAACAAATCCTCTGCTTACTGTGATGCTGACTTGTGCATCAACAGTGTGTGAAGATCATCCATTCTTACAATGAGTGATCACTGAAGGGCTTAGTGTGAGTGCGCACACATTTATGGAGATATGAGATGTCATTCCCAGCGGCACCTGCTCTTCTCATTCCTCTTCCTGCAATGCATCATTCATCCCCCCTCTTCTGTAAATATCTCAATGACTCTAGCGATGACACTGCTGCTCTTGATAACAGCTCTAATGCAAGCAGCAAAACCTCAAAGAACAATTTACTTTGACTGGTCATATCTCCATTTTAATGAGGCACAGAAGCCTCATCCGGTTTTGTGAGCAGATGTGTGGCAGATCTTTTAAGAAAAAAAAAAATTCTTGCACAGGGAAACCAAAACCCCATTTTTAGAAAATGAAATTCAGCACATTTATTTTTATTGCCACATAACTTGTGTTTTCGTAAAGAACAGTGAGCAGGCATTTTTGGCAGTAAAACAGACTAACAACTAAAGTTTCAGCAGTTATGAGAATAAAGAGAGCATGAAATGTGCCAAAAGAGTGAAAACCATGGGTTTAACACTCTGCATATTCACTGTTGTTCATAGGTTTGTGGTCGGTGAGATTTTGTGAAAGACATTATTAAAACTTGTATTCAGAAAGAACATAATAAATTGATCAAAAGTGACAGTTAAAGACATTTATAATTGTTACAAATAATTTCTATTTCAAATAAATGCTGTTCTTTTGAACTTTCTATTCATCAAACACTAAATCCACTGTATACTTTAATATATATATATATATATATATATATATATATATATATATAAATTAAGCAGTTTAACTATTAGAGAACATTCAACATTTATAATCAATGATTATGATAATGAAATGTTTCCTGGAACACCTATAGAAGTAATTATTCTAAATTGTTGTAATGTTTCACAATATTACTGCTTTTACGACATTTTGATTAAATAAACTAATTATGATAATCATATGTAGGTAATTAAAGATTGTGTGCATGTTTCACCCCACAGAGGAGGAAAAGTTGTATAATTTAAGAAGAAAGAAGTTATTTAACTGATTTCCTGATTTATTCCATCAAAAATATTTAGCTTAATTGTTTGCAGTCTACTTATATATGCAAAACAGAAGTTTCTAGTCTATTCGTACTGGGTCTACATGAATCATTTCCACAAATGTTAACAGAAACTAAACAGGCAATTTTTCATTCCCAGCATGCATTACATGAGATTGTATGGAATGAATAAATTGTAAATTATCAAATTTTATATACTCTCAAAACTAGCACATTCCTAGCAGATCTACAGAGATCCAGATACCGGCAAGATTTAAGATCTGTGAGGTGTAGCTACTGAGTAATTCACTAACACTTGTCTTATTTAGCAGTGTGATTACATCTGATTGCAGAACACGACTGCATTCAAGACACTGTGGTCTTTCAGCATGTGCAGACCATGTTCATTAGTCCCTGTTTGCCAAGATATGACCTTGAATATGTCTTGATCTGAACAAACAGAACTCATGGCCTGAGAAAAAAAGAAAGGCAAGGTCATTCATGTCTATGGGTTCTGAAAACAGACATCCTTTTATTGCTCCTTCTAAAGGAGAAACACAGAAAGCAAGCTTTCATTGAGGTATAAGCAAGCAAGTTTGAATGCTAAAGATAGTCAGACTTGCAGTGAATGGACCAGAAGAATTTTGTTACTTATGTTGTTTTTCTTGGACTGGCCTTCCTTAGGGAAACCTATCGTTTACAGAGAGTGAGATCTGATAGAGGTCAGGTGTACACGGCTGAAAAGCAGACGTACTGTATGAGGAAGGGATGTCTTTACATAATCCAGTGGGTCCCACAGAATAGAAAAAGTTAATAACAAAGGAACCCAAATTAATATTTTATTCCCAAAGGAATAAACACAAAAGAAGAGTGAAAAAATAATAATTTACAGATAAGTTTGAGTGTTTTGCTAGAAATCTGTAAAGTTTCTAAAATGTTTGCTCCCTAATAGTAGAGTTTTTTTTTTGTGCATTTCATTTTAAAATGTCTCTAAATCAAAAAAATAAATAATTAAACACTATAAAACAAAGCAAACTGTCAATAATCATCAATATGACAGTATTCAGGCAGACTAAAATGAATCTAAAGGTTATTCTTTAAAAGGTGCCTATTCAGCTCCCCTCCAGTCCAACTCCACCTCTAGTGGGCTGACTTTTACCACAAATGTCACTGTGTATTGGGGAGGCTCTCATTATTTGTGATTCCAATGTGTTCAAAACAACAAAAGTAAAATGCTATAGGTTTATATTGTTTATAGGGAATATCCACTCAGTACATACATTTTTATGCTTTTAACAGACGCTTTTATCCAAAGCGACTTACATTCAGGCTAACATCTTTTACCTATTATGTGATCCCTGGGAATCGAACCCACAACCATAAAAAAGTAAAACTGTTTAAATATCAATGGAAAAGTACACCTTATATATTACAGTAGATCTATGTATAGAAATGTTAAACAAATAATATTAAAAAGTAATATTAACAAAGATTTATAAATGTTGATACAAAAAGTTCTTTAACATTAGTTCTGTCAGGACACAACTTATAGTTTGTTTTGGCAGTATATCTTTCTGTTCTGGGTATAAACTCCCTGTTTGTCTATGTACTCTGTCATGAATGAGCAAGGAGAAAAACATTAATAACCCAAGGGTAAACAGAACAGAACAAAGCAGATATCTTTATTGTGCTTGATGAGATTTAAGTGTAACGTCTCCGTTATGTATGTATCCATCGTTCCCTGAAGGAGGACTGGAATCTCGCTTAGAGAGACCAATCCACTTTGAGTGTAAACTAAATGAGCCAATGCACATTGGCATGTGATGATTGCATCCAGCTGCCGCTAGTGCAAGTATAACTAGGCAGCAGGTGCAATGCATACTCGGGTTTCTGCTGAGGGGCCGAGATGGTAACAGCAGCTGTGGCGATGGGACGTGATGTCTCTGTTCCTGTCACACACCTGGACTCATTTAGCTTGTTTTTGCCCGTGACCCAGTTTCTGTCTTCCGTGTCTAGTTTGATTAGTTCCCAGGTGTGTCTATTATCTTCCTCATGTGTTCCATGTCCCTGTTAATTTAATGATTCCATCCACCTGTGTTTCCCCTATTATCTGTTGTACATAAGCCTTGTCCCTTCAGTTCTGTTTTGTCGGGTCTTCTCACTTGTGACTCACTTGCTACTTACGTGTGTCTACCTCTGTGCTCCATGTTGGATATCCCCTGTGTTGGATATATTCAAAGCCTTATTCTGTTTATCCTCGACTCCGTATTCCTTCAGGCAGCGAAAACCGTGACAGAAGACCCGACCAAAAGAAGAAAATAGAAAACTGCGTGTTTTTTCCCTCCGTTTTGTTTTTGTGTTTTCAAAGTCTTTTTGTTTCGTAGTGTTCTATGGATCCCCTCTATCGTCCCGAATTCCTCATCCTCCTGCTGAAGCAGGAAGGACGTTCTCTCGAGGACCATACCAGACAGTTTCTCCTATTAGCTAATGCCACCAGCTACCCGGACGACGCGCTCTGCACCTTCTACAACACCAGCCTGAACTCCAAGTGCAGAGCGTTGTCGCCCGAAGATGGTCCTCGGGAGGATTTCGCCGCATACGTGGAGTGGACTCTGGCGAGAAATGGCTCATCTTTCACCGTCAGCCCCATAGAGGATCTCGCCAGTCCCACTCCCTACCCAGAGACCAGCCAGCCACCAACTCGCTACACGGAGCCAGAGCCCACCGCAGCCGCAGAGCCCGAGCAATCCATTGACAGGGAACAGGATCTCGAGAGCGCGACTGACCAGGTGTGTGAGCCGGCAACACCGTGCATCGTGGGAGTCCTCGTGGAGATCGAGGGCGTGGAGGAAAGCCCTGCCCACACTCCTGCGACTGAGGGTGAGCTATATGCAGTCTCTGAAGATCGTATGGAGCAAGTTCTGGATCTGATGGACTGGTCTATGGAGGTAATCCCCAATTTTCCTGTTTCCCCGCTGGTTCCGTCCAGCCCTGATTCCCCTGTATACCCTCTCAGTCTCCCACTCCTACCTCCTCCAGTCATTTCCTCTGCTCCATTTCCGCTGGTTCCGCCCAGCCCTGAGTTTTCTGTTTCTCCGCTGGTTCCGCCCAGCCCTGAGTTTTCTGTTTCTCCGCTGGTTCCGCCCAGCCCTGAGTTTTCTGTTTCTCCGCTGGTTCCGCCCAGCTCTGAATCTTCTGTGTCTCCGCTGGTTCCGCCCAGCTCTGAATCTTCTGTGTCTCCGCTGGTTCCGCCCAGCTCTGAATTTTCTGTTTCACCACTGGTTCCGCCCAGCCATGATTTTTCTGTTTCACCACTGGTTCCGCCCAGCCCTGAATCTTCTGTGTCTCCTGTATTCCCTCCCAGCCTCCCTCTCCCGCCTCCTCCCAAACCTGCTGGTCCCTCTACTCTTTCGCTGGTTCCATCCAGTCCTGATCCTCCTGTCCTTCCTCCCATCCTTCTCCTCTCTCCTCCTCCTAGACCAGCCAGTTCCTCGCCATCCCTGCTGGTGCCAGTCAGTCCCGCAGCTCACCCTCAGTCCGCGCCATCGGGGCGCGATGGTTCGCCGCTGGACTGCCAGTCTCCAGCTCCTCCTTGGCGTGTTAAGGCCCTGTCTCCGCCTCCAGCCTCCGAGCCCTGGACTCCTCCTCGGTCCTTCGACCCAGCGGCTCCGCCTTGGCTCTTAGCTCCCTCGTCTCCACCGTGGCCTGTCATCCCACCTGCTCCACCGGGCTCCCTCGTCCCTCCGGCTCCACCTTGGTCAGTCGTCGACCATCCGCCGCCTCGGGACTCCACTCCTCTGGTTCCACCTCGTCACTCCATCCCTCCGGCTCTGTCAGGCTCCTCCTTCCCTCCGGTTCCACCTCCATCCTCGGTCGCTCCGGCTCCACAGCGGTCTGCCAGGACCCCGCCTCCGCCTTGGTCGCCTGAGCCTTCTGCTCCACCTAGGCCCTCCGGAACCTCGACGTCCCCCTGGCTCTGCGGCTGTGCTGCTCCATCTTGGGCTCCTCACCCACCGGTGCAGTCTCCGCCTGTCGGCCCCCTGGTGTTGTCGACCCTTCCTTCACCATGGCTCCTCCCGCCGTCGACCCCACCTTGGATCTCCGTCCTGGCTGGTCTCTGGTGGACCATCTGGCTCCTCCTGCTCCTGTCTCCTCCCTGGCTCCTCCCTCCGTCGTCTCCTCCCTGGCTCCTTCCTCCGTGGTCCCTGTCTGCTGGCCCCCTCCTGGGAGTCCGTCCTCCACCGGAACCTCCTCCCTAGTTCCCACCCACGCCTCCCTCGGTTGTTTCTACGGTGCGAGGACGCACCTACCGGGAGGGGGGAGTACTGTCACACACCTGGACTCATTTAGCTTGTTTTTGCCCGTGACCCAGTTTCTGTCTTCCGTGTCTAGTTTGATTAGTTCCCAGGTGTGTCTATTATCTTCCTCATGTGTTCCATGTCCCTGTTAATTTAATGATTCCATCCACCTGTGTTTCCCCTATTATCTGTTGTACATAAGCCTTGTCCCTTCAGTTCTGTTTTGTCGGGTCTTCTCACTTGTGACTCACTTGCTACTTACGTGTGTCTACCTCTGTGCTCCATGTTGGATATCCCCTGTGTTGGATATATTCAAAGCCTTATTCTGTTTATCCTCGACTCCGTATTCCTTCAGGCAGCGAAAACCGTGACAGTTCCCTCCTTCAGGTAACAAGTATTACATACGTAACCGAGACATAGCCTTTCAGTTGGTCATTCCTGACGTCATTTAGTGACTGACTGTTTAGAGTCTGTAACACTAAACAGATGTTTAGTATAAGCTATAGACCCCGTTATAACTGCTTCATTTAATCGATTTACTACGATTTATTTAATCCCTGCTACATGCTCTAATGCATTAGGCTATAGAAGGTTGTTTTCTGTGGCCACAAAAATATCCCGTCTTAGAGTTTATATGAAATTAAATTAAACTAAATGTTTGATGGATGAACCGATTAGTTGATGGCAATTGAATTCTGCCACAGTTACTAATGGCAGCTCATAAATATTTGTAATCATAATTAATTGTAATTATATACATTTCCCATTTGAACTAATTTAGTAGTACATCTGAGATGCTAGAAAAATGTCTTGAGTCCAGACATGAGTACTACAGTACTGCACTCTGGCTGCCCATTCACTCAGACATGACTGACGGACTATTTATGTGCACTAGATGGACCGCACACACCTTACTGACAGAAACCAAACCACATGTTAAGCAATTGAGCCTAAAATACATTCTGTTTATAGCATCCTATTTGGATTTTTTTTCTTCCTTCCCACTTTCATTTTTATTCAGATCTGATGATAACTCTCCATTGATTCTGCATGTCATTAATTCTCGCCATTTGTTTGCTCCTACTGGCAAAAAATGATTTCCTCTCTCAAGCTCAGTCTATGCTATCTCTTTCCTCCATTTGTTTGGTTTTCCTCGCACCATTTTCACAGGCCAGTTTTGGAGTTGAGCTGAAGAAAATAAACATTTTAGCATCAGTGTTTTACATTAAGACCTGTTCCAGTGACGCATATAAAAGTACGTGACCGCGTCAGAATAGCAAGTGACGTGTTGTATGTTAAAATGAATATGATTTAAATGTATTCAAGTATCAAAACTTTTATTGAAAAATAAGAAACAATATACATTTGAATACTAAAAATGTTAAATATGAATGTAACAATGCAAATTGTGCTAATGGAAAGGGAATAGATGATTATGGCTATTTATCCACCAACAGCTCTTGATCTAAATATTTTAGAATGATGTAACATAATTATCTCATACTGATTGAATAAAAGTTGAAAGCAAAATGTGTTGAAGATGCACAAATCACATAATTCAGGTGAGATGTAGCACTGAGTTCTACAGCCAATTCAAAGTGATTACATTAATTAAGCCCTGAAATGTATCTCACAAATATGTTTGCATGCACATAATTGACAAACACACTGCCTGGCAGTGACTGTGTGACGATGTAATTCTGTTCTCCAAGGATCTTAACAATCACAATTTAATGAAAACAAGAAAGCATGGGAAATAAGGCAGCATTCAGCCATCCATTTACCAGCTCAGTTCAGTCATCCGGGGCTAAATTCAAATGACTTTAGGGCCACTAGTCAGGTGACTTTTCTCCACTGGGGGCCAGTCAAATTGTTAAAGCCAAATACGTTGTTTGTTTTGTTTTCCCCAAACCATTGCCATGTTGCACCACACATGTCATGTGCACAAACAAGCTGTGTCCAAAACATCTCTCTATATTATACTGTGGCATTCAATATATGAGAATATAAAGAAAATTGTAAATAAGTGGCACAGCAACATTCATATTATCACACACTGGGAATATAGTACCTACTCTCTAATGAGGGGCAGTAGCTTGAGACAAACTGTTTAGAAGCAATGTTGCTGAAATAACTTTAAGACCAGACAGTCTGGACATTGCAGTGTATTCATAGTGTATATGGACTAGCACTGCTAATGTGCAAATGTTTTATGGGAAAAGACATTTAATACATTAACTGTACAACTAGCTTTTGGGATTATTAATAGTGATATATAGCAGCTGTGGCTTGTAGCGCTGGTCCCATCATGCAAGATGAAAAGCAGTGGCTGACGGCAAGGTTCTAATTAAGGTAGTTAAGAACAGTTAATAATATTTCCCAATATTAGTCATTTTATTGTATTTTTCATCAAACAAAGGTCACATTAGTGAGCATTAAAGACTTCTTTTAGATATGAACCTTAGGTCTCAGTTTGAACTTAATTTTCTAAGTTTTTATCCTAAGGGAACAAGCATGTTATGAGTTAGTCAATAACTGTGACTTTTAAAGCTAGCCTGGCTAAAGTGTTTCACACATAAATATCACCTGACAAACAATCTTAAGATGCCTGTGAGAAAGATAAATTAGTGTTTTGACTTGCATGTGATGTTTGCTGCTGATATATTAAGAATCAGTACATCAGATTTGTTTTGAGCAGAATACACTGTAGAAAATGAATACAGGAAGTCATTAATTTAAGGGGTATTTATAATGAGTTGGTGGTAGGTAGCTAATAGAGCCAGAGTGATTAAGTCATATTCAATAAGTTTTTGGCTTTTAAAACAACCTTTGTAGGTTAGTGTCACGCTGCCAGTCTTTGTTTTCCTGGGTGTTCCCTAATGAGCTCACTTCCCCTTAGGCACTTCACCATAGGCACTTTAATTCCGCTAGTCTGGTTGTGTCTTCACAGTAATTGCACTCCAATTAGAATCGCACAGGTGTTGACAATACTCTGTCATTAGTTTCCCTATATAGAGCTGTCTTTCTCTGTTGTCTTCATGGAGTCCTTACCCTATGTGTCTCATGCTCTCCTTCCCCCGAGACTTCCTCTACCTTCTCATTCTTCCGAGTTCCCCGTTTCATCCGGTTCCCTTTTTTGGTTACGTTTGTCTCTCATGACTGTTTATTTTTGTAGTTACCCCTCTGTTTAAATAAAAACCCTTACCTGCATTTGGATCTACCCTCTCTTTGTGTTTTCCCAAACCCAACCGTGACAGAAGGACTCCATCATGCCTAGATCCAGCGGTGTGAGATTTCGAATCGGTTCCCCAGCCACCATGGAGGAACGGAGGGGGAGAGTCCGGAACTTAACCACCCTTCATCAAGAGGGAAGGGAGGTGGGTGGCCTGGCGCAATTGTTTTGGACTTTGGCAGTCGGGTTAGGTTACAATGATGCAGCACTAAAGGATTGGTTTAATAATTGCCTGGATGATCCTTTACCTCAATGGGAGATGAAGGGGTTAGAGATCCTGGACTTTTGGGGGTTTACCAATTACCTGCACCATCGTGCTCAGTGGAATGCAACAACCACACCAGAGTTTCCAGACAAGGCTGCCAGCTCAGCCCCACAACCCAAGATGGCCACCAGCCCAGCCCCACAGCCCAAGATGGCCGCCAGCCTAGCGCCACAGCTCAAGATGGCCGCCAGCCCAGCACCACAGCACAAGATGGCCGACTCAACGCCACCGACTCTCCATCGTAGAGGGCGGAGGAGGAGACAGGCAGCTACTGTTCCTCAGGACCCGGAGAACGTTCCCGAGCGGGCGGCTGCCGTCCATGAGGCCATTCCCGATGCGGTGCCCGCTGCTGTTCCGGAGGCGGTGGCCGAGGCTGTTCCCGATGCGGTGCCCGCTGCTGTTCCGGAGACCGAGGCGGTGGCCGAGGCCGTTCCCGATGCGGTGCCCGCTAATGTTCCGGAGGCCGAGGCGGTGCCCGATGCAGTCTCCGAGGCGGTGCCCGATGCAGTTCCCGAGGCGGTGCCCGATGCTGTTTCCGAGGCCGAGGCTGTTCCCGAGAAGGTGCTCGATGCTGTTCGAGAGGCCGAGGCAATGCCCGATGCTGTTCCCGATGTGGTGCCCGCTGCGGTTCTGGAGGCCGAGGCGGTACCCGCTGCTGTTCCGGAGGCCGAGGCGGTGGCCGAGGCCGTTCCCGATGCGGTTCCCGTTGCTGTTCTGGAGGCCGAGGCGGTGCCCGCTGCTGTTCCGGAGGCCGAGGCGGTGACCGAAGCCGTTCCCGATGCGGTTCCCGTTGCTGTTCCGGAGGCCGGGGCGGTGGCCGAGGTCGTTCCCGATGCGGTGCCCGCTGCTGCTCCGGAGGCCGAGGCTGTTCCCGAGGCGGTGCCCGATGCAGTTCCCGAGGCGGTGCCCGATGCAGTTCCCGAGGCGGTGCCCGATGCTGTTCCCGAGGCGGTGCCCGCTAATGTTCCGGAGGCCGAGGCGGTGCCCGACGCAGTCTCCGAGGCGGTGCCCGATGCAGTTCCCGAGGCGGTGCCCGATGCTGTTTCCGAGGCCGAGGCTGTTCCCGAGAAGGTGCTCGATGCTGTTCGAGAGGCCGAGGCAATGCCCGATGCTATTCCCGATGTGGTGCCCGCTGCGGTTCTGGAGGCCGAGGCGGTACCCGCTGCTGTTCCGGAGGCCGAGGCGGTGGCCGAGGCCGTTCCCGATGCGGTTCCCGTTGCTGTTCTGGAGGCCGAGGCGGTGCCCGCTGCTGTTCCGGAGGCCGAGGCGGTGACCGAAGCCGTTCCCGATGCGGTTCCCGTTGCTGTTCCGGAGGCCGAGGCGGTGCCCGATGCTGTTCCCGAGGCGGTGCCCGATGCAGTTTCCGAGGCGGTGCCCGAGGCAGTTCCCGAGGCGGTGCCCGAGGCAGTTCCCGAGGCGGTGCCCGAGGCAGTTCCCGAGGCGGTGCCCGATGCTGTTCCCGAGGCGGTGCCCGATGCTGTTCCCGAGGCGGTGCTCAATGCTGTGCCCGATGCTGTTCCCGAGGCGGTGCCCGATGCTGTTCCCGAGGCGGTGCCCGATGCTGTGCCCGATGCTGTTCCCGAGGCGGTGCCCGATGCAGTTCCCGAGGCGGTGACCGATGCAGTTCCCGAGGCGGTGCCCGATGCAGTTCCCGAGGCGGTGCCCGATGCAGTTCCCGAGGCGGTGCCCGATGCAGTTCCCGAGGCGGTGCCCGATGCAGTTCCCGAGGCGGTGCCCGATGCAGTTCCCGAGGCGGTGCCCGATGCAGTTCCCGAGGCGGTGCCCGATGCAGTTCCCGAGGCGGTGCCCGAGGCGGTGCCCGATGCAGTTCCCGAGGCGGTGCCCGATGCAGTTCCCGAGGCGGTGCCCGATGCAGTTCCCGAGGCGGTGCCCGATGCTGTTCCCGAGGCGGTGCCCGATGCAGTTCCCGAGGCGGTGCCCGAGGCTGTTCCCGAGGCGGTGCTCGATGCAGTTCCCGATGCTGTTCCCGAGGCGGAGCCCGATGCTGTTCCCGAGGCGGTGCCCGATGCTGTTCCCGAGGCGGTGCCCGATGCTGTTCCCGAGGCGGAGCCCGATGCTGTTCCCGAGGCGGAGCCCGATGCTGTTCCCGAGGCGGTGCCCGATGCAGTTCCCGAGGCGGTGCCCGATGTTGTTCCCGAGGCGGTGCCCGATGCTGTTCCCGAGGCGGTGCCCGATGCTGTTCCCGAGGCGGTGCCCGATGCTGTTCCCGAGGCGGTGCCCGATGCTGTTCCCGAGGCGGTGCCCGATGCAGTTCCCGAGGCGGTGCCCGATGCTGTTCCCGAGGCGGTGCCCGAGGCTGTTCCCGAGGCGGTGCTCGATGTTGTTCCCGAGGCGGTGCCCGATGCTGTTCCCGAGGCGGTGCCCGATGCAGTTCCCGAGGCTGTTCCCGAGGCGGTGCCCGAGGCTGTTCCCGAGGCGGTGCCCGATGCAGTTCCCGATGCTGTTCCCGAGGCGGAGCCCGATGCTGTTCCCGAGGCGGAGCCCGATGCAGTTCCCGAGGCGGAGCCCGATGCAGTTCCCGAGGCGGAGCCCGATGCAGTTCCCGAGGCGGTGCTCGATGCAGTTCCCGAGGCGGTGCTCGATGCTGTTCCCGAGGCGGTGCCCGATGCTGTTCCCGAGGCGGTGCCCGATACAGTTCCCGAGGCGGTGCCCGAGGCTGTTCCAGAGGCGGTGCCTGATACAGTTCCCGAGGCGGTGACCACAAGGCCGTGGTGGTCTTCTACTCCGCCCTGGGGGACTCTGGCGGTGACCACGAGGACGTGGTGGTCGTCCGCTCCACCCTGGGGGACTCGGGCGGTGACCACGAGGACGTGGTGGTCGTCCGCTCCGCTCTGGGGGACTCCGGCGGTGACCATGAGGACGTGGTGGTCTTCTGCTCCGCCCTGGTGGACTCCGGCCTCGACCACAAAGACGTGGTGGTCTTCCGCTCCGCCCTGGAGGGCTTTGACTTTGACCACAAGGCCGTGGTGGTCTTCCGCTCCGCCCTGGTGGACTCCGGCCTCGACCACAAAGATGTGGTGGTCATCTGCTCCGTCCTGGTGGACGCCTCAACATGCCCTTCATGGACTTATGTTTTGTGTTTTTTGAGTTCTGTTTCTGTCTGTTCCTTTTAGTTTAGTCTGGCCCTCCTTCCCTCCCCCTGAGCCTCCACCTGTCCGCCTCCCTCCTGGACTCCTTGTTTTGTGTTGCACCTTTCCATTCCTCCTGGTTGCTCCTGTCCCTGTTTTCTGTCCCTCCGTCCCTCCCCCTGGTCCGCCGCCGTTCCACCTCCCTCCTGCCTCTTTTTCTGTTGGGGTTTTCCT